>NC_089823.1:162012411-162320161 GCF_035046505.1 Tiliqua scincoides | reverse complement strand
TAAAAGTTTCGTGTTAAGGGGGAGCTCTAAAGACCATCTAAAGAGAGTGCACCATAGCAACTAAAATGTAAAGTTACAGAAAGACCAAAAGTAGATTTAGTGGGAGGAAAAAGGCAACAGTGAACAAAAAAGCACAGATTTTTTTTAATTTTAAAAAAGAGGAAATGGAATTGCTGATTTTAGGGATTGCTATTACTCCCACCCAAAAGGGAAACTGCTAGAGAGAAGCTCTGAAGCAATGGACTCTTTCACCTCAATTCTTAGGACACATATTTCAATATGTGCTGATCAGACAAAACTGAAATTACAATCATTCTATTTTTTAGAAGTAAAATAAATATTTAATATTGCTACCCCACTGAAATTTAGGTGTTTCCTCCCTTTGAATACCTCCTACAATATATCAAACTGCTTTTGAAATTCCCCTCTTTTTTTTTTTTTTAAAAGGATTCCATGCGGCAGTGGGGAGTGGAACAGGGTGAACAATGGGCTGCTGTTTGAGAAAAGAATGTCTAAAGCTTCCTTGAATGAAGTTCATAATTCTTTGGATCCTAGTCAGTCATTGTCCTGAAACAAAGTGTGAAAAATATGGCTCAACGTTTTGGCACAACTGAATTTTGGCAGCTTTGACAGTAAAGTGATATAGACAGAGTCATAACATTTCATCAACAGAGAGGAATGCAGCTGAATTTCTCTCGATGACTACTATTCTATCAGGAAATCATTCATATTCCAGGGGCTTCTTGCTTCCTAATTCACTATTTCCAACAGCAAACTGTTTCTAAAAGACAGCTGAAAATAAGCCCCATCCTCCGGAAACTTTAAGAGACTCAATAAGCCTGTGTCAAGAGACAGAGAGAGAAATTGGACAAGAAATGAACATCCTGACTACTTCCAAAAAGCAAGTCATTTGCATATTCTGCCTTCATAGCAAATTTTTTCAACTACTTGAAACATAAACTAAACAAAGAATCCTTTTAAAGTCATGCAACCAACAGACAAAATGCATTTAAAACAATTAATACCAGTGCAAAAGAAAACAATATTTAAGTCAAGCTCCACAAAACAAAAAAATGAAGTTGCTGTATAACTACACAAATTGAAAATAGTAGCTTTTATACACATGGAAAGAAAAAGTGATAGTACTACCAGTTGTGATCTTTGTATCAATGACAGTAACAGTCTACACAGAGTGAACAAAAGATTTAAAAACCCAGTAACGAGATCTGTCACCACATTATTAAATATGTCTATTTGAATAGGTTCTCAATAGCAGGCTAACTTCAATATCTGAAATAATACAAGTAATGGTACTAATAATCATTTACATTTATAATGATTTTATGATATTCACATTGAATTAGTTTATCATTTTAGCATATGATATGGCAAATGAGTTAATCAGAAGTTGAATGTGCTTACTAACTGGTTCAAGAGCAGAACACCACTAGTAACAATAGAAGGCTTGTTAAGTCACAGGAAAATGAAACCAGAGTATGATGGTCTGATTGAACTTACAGGGTCAGTGCAGCTACAGAAAACTGGCTGAAAGAAATGCATCTTAGAATTCAAAACAACTATCAAGAAAAATCTTTCAGCTTCATTGGTAAAATGATATTTCAGTTAACTGGTAAATGATCATTTTATGAATTAACTTTAGCAACTGAGCTACATAAAACGTATTGCATATTTCACATCCAACAGACCAACATCAGTTTTGCTGTACAAAAGTATGGAGGATAACACAGTAAGGCTCATTTAAAAGCCTCAACCATGATTGGCAGCTATAAAACTATAAAGCTATAAAACATTTAATCAGCCTCACACAAAACTAGAGGGCAAAAGCAAGAATGCCATTCTCTTCATTACTGATGCAGCAAGCACAGGTGAGAGGCTTTGCTCTAACATGCAACAGATCATCTTCCCTTCAGAAAGCATATACAAATATATTCTCCAGAAGGTTAAAGATGATTCTCAGTGCACATGACTTATTCCTGGCAAGTGGAAATCTGGAATACTGATCCAGGACACACCAGCACTACCAGCATCATATCACCATTTGTGATACAGGGTTTGATCCCAGAAACCATCAGCAAATGCAAGCTCATGCAAGAGAGTTTTCCCAGCCTCACGTCCCCACTCCAACGCCCAGTAGGTCAGAGAGCCCTCTGGAATGGTGAAAGTAAGTCTCTGCCTGATCTTGGCCAATTTCTGCTACATCCCACACCATTCCAGGGGGTCCCTCAACCCACAGGAACAGCCTTTTAGATGCACATGAAGCTGATGAAGCCAGTGGGAGGAGAAGGCAAGGAAATTCTCTTACATGAATTTGTTCCTGCTTGAGCAGCAATCTCCAAACATTTTGGCCAGAGGGCCGCATCAAATATCTGGCATGGTGTTGAGGGCCGAAAAAAATTTAAATATAAAATTTATATAAATAAGAGATGGAACTCAGATGAGTGAATAAATTAATGAATGGGCTCATTCCTTCAAACTCTCTGGCCCTTAGAACACCCTCCAGGTGCAACCAGAGCACAGTTCCAGTCATGTTTGGCCAAATGGGCCAGAGGCTTTCAGGGGACAAGAGGCTGGCTGAAGGACAGACAGAGGCTTGCCGCGGGCCACATCTGGCCCCCGGGCCGGGGTTTGGAGACCCATGTGCTTGAGCTTCTCACCCACAGTTTTTCCACAGAAGAAGGTACACATTATATACTGATGTACTCATGCAATGTCTCCAAACTTGATATCACTACGCACCAGAAAAGCCCTTCCTGTTCGGAGAAGTGCTTACCATTCTGCCACACTTCTGCTTATCTTTCTTACCAATCTGTACAGAGAGATGCTATAGGCAATTGTGTCTATTGCCTATCATCATAGCAGGCACTGCACCCAGATTTCCAGTTTGACGTGAGTGCCCAGAGCATCTCTCTGTAGAGATTTTGTTCCAGGAGCAGCAGCAATGCAGCAGAACTAAGTGCTGCTCACAAAGGTGAGGGCCTTCTCCAAACACTGGTTCCATATGCAGGTCACAGTTTGGAAAGTCCTGTACTAGTATTACAAGCATTGGGATCGGAAATTAGACACCATCCGCACACAGGAATATTAACTTTAAGAGGCAGTTAATATCAGTTTAGAATACGGACTCCTCCACATCTCAGCAATTACTCACCTGTTTCAAACTCTGCTGGTCAACATGAGATACATCTAGCATTACAGGTCTCTCTGAGCTAGTTTATCAGATATCCTGTGTTATACATGGAAGACATTTATACCTTAACCTGGAACAGAGTCAAGATCTTCTTGATAATTTGCAATCAATTTCAAGTTATTTGAAGTAATTCAGCAATTTGTTTCAATGTGACAGGTGTGCAATGGGTCATTTGTGTTTTACATAGGAAACAGTGGTTTAATTAAGAGCACAAACTTTTATGGCATTGCTGGTGTCAGTACAAATGAAAAATTGAAGTTCTTTTTCAAAAGGCAATTTTTTTTAAAGTCAGCATCAAATTTTAAATAAGTCCTTTATATGGCTAGGAAGATTTCTTCTTAAAGTTTCCCCAACATATTGAAAGTATATTCCATTATTTCAATGAAAGATGCAACTGTACAGTCTGTACAGTTCAGATCCATGCACAACCTGCATTCGTAAGTAGGCTCTCACAGATACATAAGATGGATAAAAATCAGATTTTTTTTTTTGAAAGACCAAACAAACCCTTTGCAAAATGAATCATGACTAACACAACATTGGTGTAGTCCAGACAAATAGTATGGTTGTAACAAGCAGAAGGCAGCTTTTCTATGTACAAGAGACCCCTTGGGAAATATGTCTGACTTCTGAGGTTAAGCTCTGTAGACCATAATGTTACGTTGCGTTTGTTTTCAGCATCCTATATGACCCAGGGAGCAAGTCATCATAGGCACTAGGATCGAAGAGGTTCCATCCTTTATCTCATAAGAATCATTACCCATATAGATTATGATTTTTTTTTTATTTTATGCCTTAAGAACATAAGAACAGCCCCACTGGATCAGGCCATAGGCCCATCTAGTCCAGCTTCCTGTATCTCACAGCAGCCCACCAAATGCCCCAGGGAGCACACTAGATAACAAGAGACCTCATCCTGGTGCCCTCCCTTGCATCTGGCAAACTACATGAAAGGCATCTTGCCTTCAATCTACATGAGCTCTGCATTGGGTTCAAATGATGTATATTTCTTATTCTTAACAGCATGGACATTTACTTTGTGTCAGGAAGAAACACTGTTTTACAATAGCATTCTTCTCTCTTGCTCCCTTCTTTTCTCCTTATGCTTCCCTAATGGCGGGGTCTCCAAACTTTGTAGTACAATGACTACATCAAATTTTACACATTTTTGTGGGCTGAAAAAAAATCAGTTTTATAAATGAATAGGAGTACAATCCTAACTTGTGTTGGAATAGGCAGGCCAGCAGGACTGCGCTGTATCCAGCACAAGTTTGGGGCTGACTTGCTCAGCCAGGGACAAGAGGAAACTTTTCCCCTTACCCCGGGAAGAGTCACAGCAATCCCAATTGGTCTACTCAGACCTGTGCAACCTGACAAAGTAGCACAGATCCAGGCAGAATAGAGCAGACAGGAGTCGCTCCGTGCTGCCTGGGAATGGAGGCTAGGATACGGCATAACTGCTGGGTTCTGGCCCCGCGTCCTGCTCCCTGCCCCCGTAACCCTCCCCCTGCCCCAAAACACATCCTCCCCGCCTCCTTCCTGACCTCCACCCACCCCCAACCCCTGCGCCAGTCAAGCTCGGCCAGCACAGACCTGCCACCGCAGAGGCTGGATTTGGCCATTGCAAGATGGTGCACCTCTATATGCCGGTGCAGCTTACTTCCACGGAGGCACAAATGTGCTTTAAGGCACGTTTGCGACCCTCCCGGGCCAGCACAAGGAACTTCCACCAGCACAGGGCACAGTTAGGATTGTGCCTTGAATGACATTTAAATGAATGCATAAGTTTTACTTGGATTTTTTTTGTAAGCAGCATGATTCAAAACAAAAGACAACAGTGACAATTACAAACAATGCAGTGCTAAAACTGAGAAGTGACTTATAATAAGAAAAATGTCAAACGTTAGCAAAAAATTAGCAATAAAAAGTATTTTAAGTTGCTGCGAGCCAGATAACATCTTGTGGGGGGTCAGATGTGGCCACCAGGTCATAGTTTGGAGATCCCTGCCTTAAGGAAAACCTTAACATAAGGTTCCTTAGGAAAAAGGCTTCCTGGGACACTTTGAAATCAGCAGCATTGCAGAACAACCACATGGCCAGGGAGACAGGTAATTTTGTGTCTTCATCTAGTTCCATCAACTAGTATCACCAGTCCACCTGCTGGGATTGGCATGTACCATATGACTGGGCATCTAAACCCACCAGGCTGAAGGGGTCATAAAACATCCAGTAGGACAGTACAATGAGAATCTAGGTATCTTAAAGTCAAATTCAAGAATAGCAGTATATGTTCCAGTTTGTCCAGAGAAAACATCTGTGTATGGTCAAGTTCTTACTACCTCTGCAGGGATCAGAGAAGTGTAATGGTATCCAGAAAACTAAAGCTATAAATACATACACATGCAGATCAGTGAGGTAAGATGAATAGGAAAGCATTCTGCTTTTCAGTTTGCCTGTAACCACTTGCTCTCATTTTTGCTAAGAATCACACCTGGTTACTGCCAATGCTCAAGTTATTTTCCAGGTTTGCTTGCTTATTCATTCCTCTCACCCATTATGATTTTTGGTAAATTTTCCAACATTTCAATTCTTTACCTCAAGAAATCATCATAGGAAGCTGTCTTATACTGAATCAGACCATTTGTCTGATACCTGATTCAAATCTAGGTAAGTATTGTCAACACTGACTGGCAGCAACTCTCCAAGGTTTCAAGCAGGAATTTTTTCCTCTGTCCTGTTGATGCCAGGGATTGAACCTGGGACCTTTTGTATGCAAAGGAGATGCATGCAAACTCTAATCCACTACACTTCTCCTGCCTACATGTAGATGCTTGAATCTGAGTCCTGCCCCAGTCCTCCTCAATTCCTGGCTACACACTGCTGGTTAAGGTTTATGGGAAAATACCCATGAAACTAAGAAAAAGGCTTCCAAAAACAGTCTCTTGTCACCTGACTTTGTCCTCATGGTAACAATGTCCTCATGCTGACAGTCTGCCCAGCAGAAGGCAGATCAAGACAAAGCAGGGAGTCACTGGTACTAGTCTCTCTACCCTTACACCACACTTCCTTTGAGAAAATTCAAGATCCTATGCATGTTGACTACATGACCTTGCCCAACATTGCTGCATGTGTTCCAAGAGAACTAAGACATCTCTCTCTAAGCCAGGGGTGTCCAAACATTTTGGCAGGAGGGCCACATCATCTCTCTGACACTGTGTCAGGGGCCAGGAAAGAAATAATTAATTTACAATTTAAAATTTGAATAAATTTACACGACTGAATATATTAGAGATGGAACTTATATGAATGAATGAAGGTCTTGGAATAGCTCAAGGCCTATAAAAGGCCTTGCACAAAGCAAGGCCAGCCTTTCCTTAACTACCACTTCTACATCACAGACATGAAACAGTGTGTAGTGGAAGGAGCCCTCATCCTACAGCTCAGATGAGAGGTCGAACAGTTGCCCTCATGCTGAGAGCAGTTACGTTGGGCCAGCACAGGCTCCAGCAAGTCTCCGGAGGGCCAGAGGCTCATTGGAGACTGGGGACTCCCCAAGGGCCTGATTGGGAGCCTCTGAGGGCCGCAAGTGGCCCCCGGGCCGGGGTTTAGGCGCCCCTGCTCTAAGCCAATATAGTTCTGAAGTGAAAAATATGAACTGCAAAGTTAAAGGTTTTGGATTAAGCTCCCAAGTTATACAAAAGTTATAGTTACAAAACAATGTTCCATTTGTTTCAACAACTAATTTGTGTGCATATCTGTTCATGAAAGGTATCTTTCAAAATGAGAAACTTCATTTAAGTCAATCTTTTTTCTTGATCGTTTAAACTGCCTTAATTAAAATCAAGGCACTCTAGAGTTAGACCTTTCATTATCAACTCTCACAGTGTTTTTCAGTAGAGGCGGTTCACATATTTGGCTGCCAATCAGGTATACAACAATGTGTAGGATAACCTAATGACATACACATATAAGTGTGAAATGATCTATAGAATTAAACTTAAATTGAAGTCATAATTTGAATTCTGCCACATGATCATATGCTTCATTCTACTTAATTTTTCTTGTAAACACCATAAAGAAGCAGGTATAAGAGCAATAAGCTGTTGGTACACTATAGGGTTTCTAGAGCTTTCACTATGCTGAAACAATTACAAGTGATTTTCACATAGTACTTCCTATTGCAAAAAATTAGAATTTTCAATTATTTTTCCAGTACCTTGTTAAAGCAAACACATAGCTAAAATTACTGTTTACTAGAGCTTCCAGCAATTTAACTTGATCACACATATACACCATTTAACAAATTTGGTTTTGATATTCAAAGGATAAAATGGGAGACAGTAACATAGCCATAACAAATATTCACCTGTTGAATTATTTTGGAGTCTTTCTGTAGGTTCTCCTTTAGTGGAACTTTTCCAAACAGCTTCCAGCCAGGAGCACTGAGTTCCTTTGTCCTTTTGGTAAAGAAGTTCCTGCAAAAACATTTTAGAAATTAGTTGTATTTGCAGTTTTCTTTTTTACACACAGATTAATGTTTAACCTTTTGATTAAAGAGAGTATCTTCAGCAAATTTTCTCCAGCTTAAGTCTAAGGTGGGAAGAGAATATACCAGATTCACACTAATCCTTGATAACTTCCCCAGATGGGCAAGGTTCGTTATTAAGTAGTGCAATCGTTTCCACTGCCTCTTAGGACAGTGTTTAAGTAGTATCAAGTACAGCATTATTATACAGTTATGCAAGGTCCTAACTCTCATTCTTTAGATTCATATTATCAAATAAACCTCAGTGATCCCCTATTAGTAGCAAGCATCATATATTAATTTCCATATCAAATTTTTCAGCTTGGCAGTGTTTTGCTGAACTTTCAACTATTAATACTAGAGTGGATTGCAGAACACCCATTTCCCTGTTTTAATAGTTTGAGAAGTCTTCTTCAAAACAGTTAGATTAACACAGCTATCACTGACATTAAAAAAACAAAACCTTTGGCTGAGGTTAGACTCAAATACTACACACAATGGTCAAGTACGTTTAATGAAACAAATGTGAAGACTTCCTTTATCAGATAGAGAGATATAAGTGTATTTATTTCTAGCTTTATATGTGTATGGATAAAGACATGCCAACTCTATACTGTACTAGCTACAGTTATGAAATACTTTTTTGATTTATACAGGGCTAGCGCCTTAATTTGATTTGAGTCCCAAATGTGATCTAGTAGACTAAATACATACAGTGTAGTACGAGTGTAGAACTCGTAGAATTCAAGTTCCAAGGAGAACCAGTATTCTATCTACCATTTAATACTTGCACCAACATGTTGCTTCCGAAAGAGAAAACCAAGCATGAACTTGTGCAATCAATGAATACAATTATATCTACTACTGGTTATGTGGGTCTGTGAGAGTTTGCCATTATTCTGTAGTCAGCAGAAACTGTCTGCCCCAGAGCACATCTATAACAAAAAGCACCCACCCCTGGCCAACAGTATTAGGGATGGAAATCCTGCTGAGATATTAATTCTTTAAACACTAGAAGATAGAGAACTGCAGTGTTATGTGCAGCTTTCACAATGCTTTGTTCTACTATTGAGACACTAATTATCCTATCAATAGAAAACTTAGGTGATCAAGTGCCTACAGGTGGAAGCAAATGGGCCTACTTAAAAATAAGATAGCAATTTTGACATAGCTCAGCTGTTCCCAGATACACAGCACTTTGCAAATTAAGACACATTTAAATACCCTAAACCTGGGGTCGGCAACCTGCCATTCTGGAGCCGCAAGCGGCTCTTTCAGCCTTCTCCTGTGGTTCCCTGCGGGGCCAAGCCGTGGGGGGAGGGGCACGCTCCTCCCGTGAAGCAGCCGCTGCTCACCAACCCGAGCGCACAGGCGCAGCTCCCTCACCTCCTGCGGCTGCGCCCCATAGGAGAGGGCGTGAACAGCTGGCGGAGCAGCTCCTGCCCAAAGAGCTCGCGCCGCCGCCGCCGCCATTGCACGTTCCCTCCCGCCCGAGCCGCAGCCCCAGCCACCTGCCCGTGTAGGGGAGGGTGCATAAATGAACCTGACCCCAGGGAGCCAAGGCAAAATCAAGCAATTGAGTGCAGCTGCTCTGTCCTCCTCCCAGGCAATCCTGTGCGTCTCCTCAGATGTAAGTCCCATTGTGCTTGCTCCCAGGAAAGTGTGCACAGGATTACAGCCTTCAAGTTCCCCACTCAGCATCCCCCCCGTCACTCACTCACACTCTCACTGCCCCATTTCCTTCACTTGGAAACTTGAAAGGGGTTTGGAGACCCCTGCACCAGATGGTATTCTGTATATGTTTGTATACTGTATGTGTAACATACTGTATATGTAGCACCAAAGCATATTTCATGGTTGGGAAGTAATCACTGTTAGTATGCCTTTTATTTTATGCAGTTTTGAACTCTTAGCTTGTTTGTTCAGGAGCATCTTTGTGAACAGTGTTAAGTAGTACTAAGTGGTCTTGTTCAGAGGTAGTATTGTGTGGAAAGGCATTTACAGAAGTACAGAAGTAAATGACAGTAAAGAATGACAGTATCCTTCACAAGCAGTTCACCTGTGCACAATCTAAAACAGTTGTTCTCCAACTGTAGGTCTGGACCTGATTTTTAGTGGGACCTAGAAGAGGGAAGTGTATTATATAACTGTGACCTACAAGAGGAGAGCGCAAACTATATATGCAGTGTATATATACTCCCCTGAGAGTGAGCCCCGTTGACTCTACTGGGGCTGACTTACCTTTCCCCCTGTTTTTGCACTGGTATGTATGGAGATCTGCCCCCCCCCCCAACTTCCATGTGTTGGTTTTGAGTGCAAGGGGTTTTGCAATGGTCTTGCTGTGATATCTATATAGAGATCTTCCCTCCCCCGCACCTTCTCCCAGTTTTTGCACTGGTCTGTATAGAGATCTGCTCCCCCCCCCCATTTGTATTGGAATCTAGGAAGATCTGGTGAGTAGGTAGATGTGGTGTCAGCAGTGGCCCCTTTGAGGGTAAGGCCTGGGCATCCAGCAGAGTGTGTTGCACAGCTGCAGCCACTTGAAGGCAATAGGGCCCTCAGGGATATAAGAGCACCTGAGGCAGGAAAGGTTTGTGGGTTGTAGAAGGAATGCAGGTTGACTTTGGAATCTGACCTGGCTTATTGACTTTGGACTTTGACTTGGATACTCTGACTGATTTGACTGACTTTGGAATCTGACCTTGGACTGTAACTTGGCTTATACTGACTTTGGACTCTGCCCTGGATACTCTGACTGACTTTGTGACTAAGGGACTGCTAGAGACACTGGAGTTTGAAGTGCGGCTGCTGTGCCCAAGACCTGCTGACGATCCAGGGTCTGCTGTAGTGGTGGGAGACTGCTGGCAGGAGAGAGGACCTCTGCAGGTTGAACAGGGAGCTACCCTGGAGGTGGGGTCCAGCAGGACTGCAGGGCAGAACCAGGGTCATTTGTTGGGGGAAAGGGGAGCTAATTTGCTTAAAGTGGGCATAATTCTCCAGGCAGAGAATGGCCTTGGAATCAGGCAAAACACCATAGAGGACCAGGCATCTGAAAACACAGGACAAGAATGTATGACAAAACTAACTAAAAGCTACAAGAAGGGGCTACTTTATAAAAATGGGACCTATAAGAGCATAAAAGTTAAAAAAAGAACTATATATGCAGTGTTATCTTCATTTTAGGTGTCAAAAGGGTTTTGTGGCTCTCGGGGTTTTTTTTCCCTCTGGAAAATGGGTCCAAATGGCTCTTTGAGTGTTTAAGGTTGCCGACCCCTGCCCTAAACATAAGAACATAAGAACAGCCCCACTGGATCAGGCCATAGGCCCATCTAGTCCAGCTTCCTGTATCTCACAGCAGCCCACCAAATGCCCCAGGGAGCAAACCAGATAACAAGAAACCTGCATCCTAGTGCCCTCCCTTGCACTGGCATTCTGACATAGCCCATTTCTAAAATCAGGAGGTTGCACATACACATCATGGCTTGTAACCCATAATGGATTTTTTCTCCAGAAACTTGTCCAATCCCCTTTTAAAGGCATCCAGGCCAGATGCCATCACCACATCCTGTGGCAAAGAGTTCCACAGACCAACCACACGCTGAGTAAAGAAATATTTTCTTTTGTCTGTCCTAACCCTCCAACATTCACTTTTAGTGGATGTCTCCTGGTTCTGGTGTTATGTGAGAGTGTAAAGAGCATCTCTCTATCCACTTTATCCTTCCCATGCATAATTTTGTATGTCTCAATCATGTCCCCCCCTCAGGTGTTTCTTTTCTAGGTTGAAGAGGCCCAAACGTCGTAGCCTTTCCTCAAAAGGAAGGTGCCCCAGCCCAGTAATCATCTTAGTCGCTCTCTTTGGCACCATTTCCACTATGTCCTTTTTGAGATGTGGCAACCAGAACTGGGCACAATACTCCAGGTGTGGCCTTACCATCGATTTGTACAATATTATAATATTAGCCATTTTGTTCTCAATACCTTTCGTAATGATCCCAAGCATAGAATTGGCCTTCTTTACTGCCACCACACATTGGGTCGACCATCGACCTGTCCACCACCAACCCAAGATCTCTCTCCTGATCTGTCACAGACAGCTCAGAACCCACTAGCCTATATGTGAAGTTTTGATTTTTTGCCCCAATGTGCATGTCTTTACACTTACTTACATTGAAACGTATCTGCCATTTTGCTGCCCATTCTGCCAGTTTGGAGGGATCCTTCTGAAGCTCCTCACAATCACGTCTGGTCTGCAAACTTTGCCACCTCACTGCTCATCCCTGTCTCCAGGTCATTTATGAAGAGGTTGAAAAGCACCGGTCCCAGGACAGATCCTTGGGGGACACAGCTTTTCACCTCTCTCCATTGTGAAAATTGCCCATTGACACCCATTCTCTGTTTCCTGGTCTTCAACCAGGTCACAATCAAGCCCTGTGAACTTCTAGGACCTACAAAATGTTGATAATGAGATATAAAAACAATACTAGAGCAATATCACCTTGCTTAGGGAGAACTTCTGGGTTTGCACTGTACACTAAAGACAAGAACACCTATCTTCACTGCTACCAGGGGGGTGGAAAAAAGAACATGCTATTATACCAACTATCATAATCATAACTACATTAAAATCTACGTAAAATATTTCCCAATGGACAGCTCTCATTTCTGCCCCCAACAACGAAAAATAAAAGGGTGGGAGTCTAAAAACTGAAGTCCAGCACTAAAAATCTAGCAATTAAGGGTCCAATCCTATCCAACTTTCCAGCACTGATGCAGTTGTGCCAACAGGGCACATGCTGCATCCTGCAGTGGGGAGGGGGGGAAGAGTCACAGAGGCCTCCTAAAGGTAAGGAAACTAACATTTCCTTACCTTGGAGCAGCACTGAGACTACACCAGCACTGGAAAGTTGGGTAGGATTTGGTCATTAGTCCATGAGGGCAGCTGAGACATGGAATGTTGAATGTGTCAGTTACAGGCAGTGGTGTAGCTAGCGGGGGGTGCTCTGCCGCGAGTACCACCCTTAGGGGGGTGACACCACAAATGCCCCAACATCTAACATCGTGAAGGTTCAGAGTAACTCCATCATGCTATATATTGTTGGATGCGGAATTTCCAGCAGAATGCAGTGCAAAACACTGGATTGAAATATCTCCTTTCCATCAAAAGTTATGGCCAAAACACCGGAAACAAAAAATACATGGAACCCTATGGAAAATGAAACCGAGCCATATTGCGAGTTTACTGGCAAGTAGGCGATCTTGCCATAGTTCGTCAGAAAGGGCAGGCCGAGAGGAATCCAATGACACCAGAATGGTTCCTATCCAATGAAAGCAGCCCCCATAAAACACCCAAAAAGCAAGTCCCTCACTCCAAGCAGACGAATGTATTGAGCCCTATGGAAAGCAAAAGTCACACAGTTGCGTTTACTCATGAGTAAATTTGATTCCTGGTCAAGTCAGGCAAAGGGGAATGCAAGGCTAGCTGCATGGTTCCAATCTGATAAAAGTGGAGCTCAACAAATGCTCCAGAAGGCATCTCTTCCCTCCCCCAAAGAATAAAACAGAGGCTTCAGCTGGTAAGGTCCATTTTGTTTGTTTTTAGACTTGTAAAACCAGGTGGGTCCTGATAGCGCTATGCCGGAAATATAAGAATTTACACTGAACTGGACACTGGGGAGGGCTGAAAATCTCACTGATATTTTTGTGTTCTTGCAGGCAGGCTAAAGAGAAAATTCACTTGGTGGAATAGGGCTGGCGTCCCCTTACTTAATTATCTGTTTTTCTTTAATTATTTATAATTATTTATTTTATTGTGCTTGATGATGTCACTTCCAGCCATGACATCACTTCCAGTGGGTCCTGGACAGATTGTCATTCTAAAAAGTGGGTCCCAGTGTTAAAAGTTTGAGAACCACTGCCTTAACTCAAAACAGGTCAATTAGACATTCTTGGGGGGGGGGGGGTGACACCCTTGTGATCAAAATCCTGGAAATCACTGCTTTTAGAAATAATACCATCATGTTATATACCATTTGATGCAGAATTTCATCCATTGCTTGTGGGGTAATATTCACTGCATTTATTTTCTGGTCATTGTTATTATTCATTTCAAATCCTGAGCTGCTTAGAGGAAGGATTATATAAAAATGTGAATGAATGAATGAATGAATAATTAAATAATTAATTATGTAATGTGGGGTGACAAAAATTTATGGGCCCCAGGTGTCAAATGACTTAGCTACGCCACCGGTTACAGGGAATGGGTGGGAAGGAAGATGGAAACAGAAACGTTGCAGAAGGACAGAAGTAGGGTATAAAGAAATAATTGGCCAGCTTGAGTTCACAGTATCCTGAAGGTGAGCAGGATGGTGGTGATGGCTGTATAGTGCTATGAGGTTAAATACAATTACCTCTCCTGTTATATAGCAATGAAGTGCTCAGGCTAAGGGCTTGCAACCAGCCCTGAGTTTGAATCCTTATATTGAACAGTGGGCAGTTCTTTGAGGGGTGGGAAGTGAAGGTTATCATTTGAGAACCACAAGCAGGACAAACATCTGCTGGAGCCCTCTCTTAAGGATATATTTCTGGGGATATATTGTGCAACTTTTACTTGGTCAACACTAAAACTACGAATTGCCGGACATTCAACCTTCATAGTGACACCCTGAACAGAGCAGTGTGGCACTCTTCCAAATACCAAAAATGCTACAGAATACTTAATGCTACAGAAATACATACATATTGTATATAGATAGTCCAGCACCATATTTAGCACAAATGCTATGAAAGCTTTCTGCATGGCAAGTCTCTTAGTCCACTGAAGATGACAATGATCTTAGCAGCAAAGATAACAAAATGCTCCTCCATAGCTGATATCCAAGTTTATCTTCCTGCTTTAGCAGTCTGAGAAATTCTCTTTATTAAAAATAAGAATTCAGATCCTTTTGAATAAAACGATATTTCATCATCTCTGTTTACTTTGGTTGGAGAATATTGCACAATGTATGCAGAATGCTAGAATTACCCCTAACAAGAAGGATATCAATTTTGCCTCCAAATAGATGATTCTTCCATAATTCTCTTTAGGGAAAGTGAGAACACATATTCCAGCTCTGTGGGGTATGGCAAACATTTTATATGAGCAGCCATGGGGAAGAAGCCAACAAAGCAAAACCATGAAGAGGACTTTCCATAAACAAAAAGCTCTCAATTTTGACAGGAAGAAAAACCACCCGCACGGAGCACAAGTGATAAGTGGTGCATTTTTTTGCATAGTCTCAGCCTCACTGCTTTTCTGCTTAGAGTAACATCTGCTACAGCAGGGGTCTCCAAACTTTTTGGCCAAAAAATGTAAATATAAAATTTAAATAAATAAGAGATGGAACTTAGATGAGTGAATAAATGAACGAATGGGCTCATTCATTCAACCTCTCTGGCCCTCAGAACATCCTCCAGACACAATCAGAGCACAGATCTAGTCATGCTCAGTTGAGTGAGCCAGAGGCTTTCAGGGGACAAGAGGTTGGCTGCAGGCCAGAAAGAGCCTTGCTGCGGGCTGCATCTGGCCCCCCAGGCCGGGGTTTGGAGACCCCTGTACTACAGCACTGCTTCCTGGGGACCCAACACTTTATATTTGTATTTTTAGATTGTGAGCCCTTTTGGGACAGGGAGCCGTTTAGTTATTTGATTTTTCTCTGTAAACCGCTTGTGAACTTTTTGTTGAAAAGCGGTATATAATAATAATAATAATAATAATAATAATAAGTACATGCCTGCCAATTCTACTGCACCAACATGGTGCCAAAGGCACTGGGGAACTTTCAGCTCTACAAATGACCTGCTTCAATAGATACTGGATAATTAATATCTGTAAAGCCCACAGTATGAAATAGAAACTCCCACCATTACATAGGAATATTAGTCACTAACATCGTATTCAGAGACCTGCCTTATTTCAGGTGCAAATAGGATGCTTTGAAAAGTGAAGTTGGTTGTCTATCGAAGCCACCCTTGCCTTGAGGTAAGCAAGAAGATTCTGGGCTCCTGGAAAATCTACGATCCTGAAACTCATGGATCCTTTTCTCCTCTCTTCCTTCCTTTCCCTTTCTCATCACTGATGATACCTGCCCATAAGTCTTCCCTTATTGCCATTTTATTATTAAAGCATTCTGCAGGGGGGGAGGTTGTTTAAAACATCAGGAAAGACAGCATGTAGAAGCAGCAACTAGTGTTGTACTTCAGTTTCCAAGCACAGCAGTGCTTGCAGAGGTATCCAGAAACTGCCAATTCAGGTTTTAAAGAGCTAGCATTTGGACAGTGCCATGGCAGTGTAAGGTTCACTGCTTCAGTTCAATCTCATCCCTACCCAACACAAAGCTTCTAAGGCCCTCCAGCACAAACTGTTTGTATCACTTTGGAAATAATTGATAGCAACATTTTAAGTTCCTGGATAACACTAGGAGAAAGGAAAAGCTGTTTGTGGAAAGGGGAGGAAACAAGCGAAGGGATCAAATTTCACAAATGATTCAAAATAATCTGATATGTTTGGCTCAAGTCCCAGGCCCCACATAAATGCTTACAAGGGACAGTCTTCCTTGTATTTGACATTTTCTTATAATAGGTAATAGTTTAACAGCAAAATAATTCATGCACTAACTTCAAACTGAACTCTGAATTCTGATTCCAAAGGTGGCTGTACAAGTATTTGTAAGCTTCCTATACACATTGCAATACACAGTTTTCACAAATTAGAACTAGATTCTATAAAACCAAAATATGGAATTTGTGCACCTCGTTGAAGTTTCTACTCCATCTATTGATAATAATAGGTTAATGCTGACATTTAACCTGCTATGTGGTAGCTTTGACAACTTAACAACTGCTCCCTGGTAGACATATGAATAGAAACTACATTGTGTTACACCAGACAACATGCCGAATGCTTCAAGGCAATCTCAAGTACTCACCTACCAGCTCAGTGCTACGCTACTGTAGCTTTAAAAACTAGTAGAGCTGTGTGCTCAACTACTAGAGTCCTACTTTGTGTTTAAAACAAGATAGCACTGAATTACCTGCAAGTACAGTTCAGATTCTCTTTCCCCACATCCCTGGCCTAGTTCTTATAGCAGTTGTAAAATCTGTGATCTGGAAAGACTTCCAGTGAGGAATGACATAGCTGTATGTTGCTCTGCACAAACTACACAGAAACCAAGGACATCAACCAGAATCTGTAATATAAGCTACTCCCCAAAGCCTAATTACCCCACAGAGGGAATTATTTTGTATAGAGAAAAATCGTTGTCAAATTTGTAGATGACAGTAAACTGGGAGGAAATCTAACATCACAGAAGACAGTACAAGCATTCAGGATCCTGAGAAAATTGGGTTGAAATTAGCAAATTGAAATTTAACAGACTAATGCAAAATTGTAAACTTGGATTAAAAAAAATCAGAAGTATAACTACTGAATGGGCAATACCAGGCTTGGCAGTACAATATGCAAAAGGGATCTTGGTGCTACACAGGATCACAAGTTGAACATGAGATAGCAATGTGACGTAGCGGCAAAGGCTGCTAATGCGATTTCAGGATGCTTCCAAGCCAGGAAAAGAAGTGGTTCCACTTTACTTTGTACTGGTTTACACTCTACTCATCTAAAGTACTAGGTCAAATTCCAAGTGCTACACTTTCTAACACCTGATAAACTCTAATGACTGTGACTGCATCTGCAGACACTATACCACCTATATAGTGGTGGTACTCCTAGTACACTTGCAAAGCTATTATAGTTTATATTTTTAAAAATGTGCCCTTGGAATAAAAAAACACACAACATTGCTTTCTACACATTTCCCTTGGGCAAAAAAGAAAGCAAAAAAATTGAAATGTTTAAGAACACCTCTTCCTACAAAGAAAGGTTGAGGGAACTTAGTATGTTTAAGTCTGCAGAAGGCTCAGTGAGGGTATGACAGCACACTTCAAAACCTGAAAAGGCTGTTATAGGGACAAAGATTTGTTCAACACTGCTCCAGGGAGTAAGAATGATTTAATGGGCTTAAGCTGCAGGAGAGAGATTTAAGTTGAATATTGGGAGAAGTTTCTTAACAGTAAGAGTGATTAAACCACAAAACCAAATGAGGGAAATAGTTCTTCCATTCTGGAGATCTTCAGACAGAAGCTCAACAGGAACCTTTTGAAGATGCTTTAGAGAGAATATTGCTGCTTCAAGAAGGCGGTTGGATTAGATGGCCTTGAAGGCCCCTTTCAACTCTCATTATATGAAATTCCATCATCTAAGTTCACACCTGCAATCTGATGTAGTATAGCCCAGGCACAGGGTTATCACATTAGTGAGAACTAGACTCCTATTCTCCATTTCTACTGTCGTGTGGTATTGACAGAGATTTAGCATGCCTCTGATCCAGGACCCTTGGTAAAGGGAGAGTAAGTAACACTAACAGCCCACTCCTATCTAACAGTACTGCCAGCAGAACTTGTGTTTCACCAATGCAAGACGCAACAAAGCAGCTGTAGTAAAGCACTTTGTAGCACTACAAGCAGCTGGTGCACCAGTGGGAAGGTCAGAGCCTTCCCCATGCATGTCGGTGGATATTGGGAAGCCTGCCGGAGAAGGTAAGCCCAAAACGGAATGGAACCTGAAGAGAAGGATAGAGTAGAAGAGGGAAGAGACAGGGCCCATGAGGGGCCAGGTTTGGCAGCACCTGCCAAATCCAAACCCTCTTCCTGGGCCTGATCCACCTGTAGAGATCAACAAGGACTTGGCACCAGCAATATTGCTGACAAGGTGACCCATAGTGGTCCAAAATGTCCCCATAAGGAGACATTCTGCAGACAAAATACCCCTGCAGGATGCAGCAGTGGCTACGCCAGCACTACTGCGTTACTATGCAGGGGGTTAGGTAGGATTGGGCTGCCCCTGAAGTGTATATACAATACTCCTATACCAGTAATTGGCAGTCAACACAGTATTATTTCTAAGGGAAGTCAATAACTAATTTATGCATTTATTCTATATCACATGCACAGTAATCTTGATCTGTACTCCATTCCGTGCCTTGTTTACCTTAAACCTGGCAGAATCACAGCAAAACACAATAGTGGCCTTGATATGCTTGAAATAATTGGTTTCACTTACTGCATTATTATACACATTTGTATATCACTTTGAGCATGCAAAGCATATTAACGTATTAAAAAAATCTCGCATATTAACAAAAACCTCAAAGTAAGGATTATCCCCATATTACAGCTGGGGAGTTGAGGCTGAGAGGAGGTGCCTTGCTTAAAGGTTACCTAGTAAGTTCATGAGAGTGTCAAGACTTAAACTGAGGAAGTCCAGATTCACAGTTTAGTCTCAGTATACTAGCTCTACTGGTTCTCAGTTTCTAAGAATGCCTGGCAACTACAAGCTTTCAGACAAAAATCTAACAGTCACTGAAATCTGAGCCTGTGTGTTCTCACATTATGCTATACTCATGAGGGCAATAAACTCTGTGCCAAATGTCAACCTGGGAGAAACCCTTTTAGTATATTCAAAACAATGTTCAACCCCAGTACAAGGTGGTATGACAGCAAATAAGCTTTCTTCTTCTCTTCCCTCACAATAATTAGAAGCATATAGCCCAGCATCCAAGGGTATAGAAATAATCCAAGGGTATAGAAATACATACTAGTTAGTCCATTTCCATTATCATTACAACCACCTTATGCTGCAATAATCACAAGCAGCAAGATCAAACACTATAAATCATAACTGTTTAAGCAGGAACAAGAAACAAAAGGTAAAAAGGAAGGATTATTAGTTTTAATTACTGAATTTAAAACTATGACTAAATACTCACACATGCATAGTCCAAGACACATACTGTTCATAGAAGCTTAACACACAACAGCAAAAAGTTTTAAAGCAGAATTAAAAACTCAGCTGCTCTGATGATTCCTGCACCTTTTCTGATCACACATGACATATTGCAGGATCAACATTACTGTTGTTGACAGGAAAAACTATAAGCTCATTTTTTCTTGTCTAAAGAACAACTTACATGGTTGCTCTCCATATTTTCTATTTAGTAAAGGGAGAAGAAAGGGTACCCTAAAAAGTAGGAATATGGTAGAAGAGAATTCCTCCCCTGAAACCTCACAGAATACTTAAACTGCCTGCAGAGCCACATCCTTCCAGCTTAAAACAACCAATTTTAAACTACATTATTCAGATAATGTACCTTTAAGACAGAGCCAGAAGTCCTGCTGTACATGTACCTATCACTAAGTGGCATGATCCGTGCTTTGGATGTGTATAAGTTGTTTGTATGTGAATCAAGTCACTTGACATCGCAACACATGTATTTTAAGTTATTGCAATTTCCACATTTTATCCTGAAAAAAGTTTGTAATATGTAAAGAAAAACAATTGAACATGTCTAGCATAGGCATAATTGCAAGTTTTGCAAAAGTTACCTGGCATTTACCCCTGCTAATTGGGTAAGAGGCACTTTTCAAGTGGGTGCTCCTTTTTTTAGCAGGGGGAGAGTAACTGGCCCACCTCACCCCAGCACTGTCTGTTCTAATGGCTATCTGCTGGTATTCATTTGCATCTTTTTAGATTGTGAGCCCTTTTGGGACAGGGAGCCATTTAGTTATTTGATTTTTCTCTGTAAACCGCTTTGTGAACTTCTAGTTGAAAAGCGGTATATAAACACTGTTAATTAATAATAATAATAATAATTTAGTCACATGCAACTGCTCAGCAAGCTTATCTACATGTTATTGAATGGATAAACAAATGTGACCTTATCACGAGAGCTGCTTTACAAAATATAACTACCACCTATCGCTCAAGAACCAGGAGTACCGAAGGCCAACACAAATACAACAAAAATCGCATGATCCTATCACAGAAGTGCGCGATCTTTGAAAAAAAAATCAAATGCTAGGGAGATTGATCCAGAGAAGCATGGATTACTGTTACAGCTTTCTTGGGGTACATTTGACCCTAATATAGGACTGATACAATAAATCTTGACTTCAGCCAAAAGTTAATCCTGGTTTGTTCACCCAAAATAAATCATGGTTAAATAAATGTTCCAGGTCAGAGGATCATATCAACCATATTTAAATTAAGCAAATCATGGTTCCATGTGATCTCTGAACCAACCCATTTAGTACAGAGCTTGACCATGACAATAGTGATCCTGGTTCCTAGGAAAGCGAGAGCATTTCACAGGATATTCCATCTATTAAGGGCCTGGTCGGAGACAACCATATTTGAAAAACTGCATTTCAGTGTTTAGGGATTCCAGATCATCAGGGAGGCACTACATCATGAAATGGGCTTCATTCCCCAGTGTGTAAAAGGTGGAATAATTTTCTAATCACATCTTGACCTGCAAAGCTACAACACAATCCCTGCTGTTAGCAAGTACTGAACATCAGTAGAGCCCAGTCCAGCTCTCAAAAATAATCCACAACCTGCTATTTTGAAAGACTGGTTCCCAGTTAGCCAGAGGTTCTGACAGCTGCTGAAGGTTCCTACATTTTCCCCACAGCTAATGTGTCCTGTTACCAAACAAACAGGACCACCATCTCCTTTAAAAAGTGGTGGCACTCTCATATTTAGCAGGGAAAAGTAACTATCCTTATTTAACACAGTCCAACATCTCTCCCTTTGCTGCCGCTCTCATTCTTCTTTTGGTGCTTGAACCCCTTAGGACAAAGAACCATGACCTTATTCCTTTTGCTGTGTAGGCGAAAAACTCAGTTGAAAAATATTTATTTAAAATATTTATATAATACAGTAAACTCTTTTCTACCAGCCCAGTCCTTGTAAAAATATTTCTCAATTACAAGTTGCACAAGTTGTGGAAGCAGTGTAAGCACTGATCTGCATTACTACAAACAAGAAGAAAAATAGAGTATGCCACCCTAGTGCCATTTTCTTTGAACCTTTTTCTTTGCTAATTTAAGGCACTGTAAACAATGATGAAAGAATCTAATAGACAAACAATGGGCTACAACACAGCCATTGGCTACAGTCCTGCACAGTGTTATTCACTCCTTTGTACTGAACTGTAAACAGAAGTAGATTTTATACTTCACCCAAAACACTTATGATCCACTTAAGTTTGCAATCTGACAACTGTATATATCTGCAACTAACTTTCAGCTCTGTAACTAGCAAAACAATCCTACCATTACAAGATTTTAAAGATAAAAAAAGAATAAAACCAAGTTTATCAAGGACTGAGTTGTATGCACACACAGGTAAACTAGAAACTAGCATTTTACTTGAGGGAGAAACCAAACATTCAGGGTTCCTACTCAGTCACATGCACAAAATGGAACTCTGACAGGCCAGGGCATTTTCCAACACACTGGAACAAGCTGAGACAAAGGTGAAACTGATACCTGTGAAAGTCATTCAGTACACAGATAAGAACTGCCTACACAAATATCAGGCAGAAACATTAACACCATAAGAACATAAGAACAGCCCCACTGGATCAGGCCATAGGCCCATCTAGTCCAGCTTCCTATATCTCACAGCAAATGCCCCAGGGAGCAAACCAGATAACAAGAGACCTACATCCTGGTGCCCTCCCATGCACTGGCATTCTGACATAGCCCATTAGCCCAACAGGAGGTTGCACATACACATCATGGCTTATAACCCATAATGGATTTTTCCTCCAAAAACCTGTCCAATCCCCTTTTAAAGGCATCCAGGCCAGATGGAGGAACACCAGGAAGAACATCTTTAAGCTATAATCTGCATGAATTGTATCTTTAAAATATTAGGCTTCAACTGCACTACCAGTACAATTACACTAATGGCACAAGACCACCAAGATGATAAATCACTGCTCTTAGTATATAATTTGTGCTAGCTTAATTTGTTTAAAGTGGGACAAAATTAAATTCTCAAAAACCACAGACAACTGCAAGCTACAGCACAGAAAGACATGTTACTGCACAATTAAACTATTTCAAGAAAACTGAGGTATGTTATGCATTATCCCCACACAGTGGCATAGTTAAGGGGTGCAGTGGGTGGCAATTGCACCAAGCAACAACCTGAGCTTGACACTAGTGGCCAAAATTGGGAAAACCTTGGTCTGGATGAATAATACCATCATATTATATATCATTGGAAATGTAATTTAATGCTTAATGCAATGAAACAAATCACACTGGAATATCTGTATTCTATCAAAAATTATGGTCAATTAACCAGAAAACGTTTTATTTATTTACTTAATAAATTAAATTTGATTCTGTCATGGAGGGGGGCTACAAAATTGGGTAAGCAGATGCCTTAACTATGCCACTGCTGCATTTTTCACTTTTATAAAAGGCTAGATGTGATGTCACTTCTGAAATCGACGTCACTTCTGGGGCATCATTTTGTACTCAGCACTGGACTACATTTTCATTAGCTACACCACTGTCCCCACGCATTTGTAATTGAACAGGAAAGCAGCCCTACATTGGTTATATTCTTTAGCATATATTTCTATAAATTTTCCTCACATAGTACTACCAGTATGACAGTGATGGACAAACAAATTTAGAAACAGATTAAACAGAAAATGTGTGATAATTAAAGTGAGAAATACAACAGGTATATGCAGTTATGTATTAGAATACTTGATTTCAAAGAGTATTATATAAAAAGGCAAATAGGAAACAGTGAGTAGCTATAGTAGTTATTTCATAAAACTTGCATTGTTTCCTTGAGCTCTAGTTTAACAGCCTAAGGCAGTGGTTCCCGAACTTTTTCAACTGACAACTCCTCTGCTGTACTAGGGGCCACTGGCTGAAGTTCCCCATTAGGGCTACAATTCTATACATTGTATAGGGCAACTGGTTTTTAATGAGGATGTCGCAGCTCTCTTGACTGATTTCTACAAGTTAAGCACTGAAGTTATTCTTAGGTGCGAAAATAACTTCACCACACAAACCATCTTAGGAAAAGTAATTTGTCCTTTAGATTTCAACAGACCACTATAAAAAAACATCAAAATTTTTAGCAAGTGATAAATAGAGCAAGTATTTTGGATTCTCCACTTATCCCCAGCAGGTAAACCATGAATCAAATTAATCCTTCACTAGGCTGGGCAGAACATGTCTAGTTTACATATTCAACTATCTATAAGTTGTAAGGCAAACTCAGAGCTCTCACATTACTAAAAATCTCCATAGGGAATGTGATTTTTCTAATGAAAAGTTACACCATTCACCTATTACAATAAGGAGCACAGAAGCTTATGGTTGTTTCTCAGGAGACACTGTATCAGCTGTCAGTAGACACATGAACCCTTACCCCATAGTAATCTTCCACCTGTTGCTTGTCAGCCTAATACAACTAATTGGAATAATCATCAATATAGGGGAACAAGTCATGACCTAAGTGTTCACATATTTACACACCAAGTAGAACAATCCCTATGGTTTCCTTACACAAAAGTACTATATATATCTCCTCTCAGAATCAAAAGAAAATGTATAAGGAACCTAAGACAGTATCTCCTCCTGCCTTATAAACAAGACTTGAAACTATTTTGATTTGACATTATCACCTATAACAGCAGTAGACAAACTCACCGCAGCTGCTCAACAGAAAAGCAGTCCCTATTCAGACCTCATCTTTCTGTTCCGCCCAGGTGCAGCATGTAGTTCTCCATGATCAGGGGACAGGGACACTCTGGAAAGTCGTGTCTGCTGCCCAGCATCCCAGAAGGCCACACAAGAGGACATCCAGACAGACGTGACTGCCCAGAGCAACTCTGCCCCCTGATCATGGACATGCATGAACATGCAGTGCCCGGGCGGAACAGTAAGGCCCACTCACCAGGTGGATGGATTTGTCGGAACCCCAGACCCTGATCAGCCCTGATCTATAGTTATAATAAGAATGCCCCTTGTATTTTTAAATTGTGTTGTTAGCCACCTGAATCCCCTTGGAGAAAAAACCACAGTACAAATACTAGATATAAGAATGCTGGTAAATGATGCTTTCCTATTAGAATCAGTCAAGACAAAGTCACAGAATGAGAAAACCTCCCCAAGGAGAACAATTAACTTTTGCAAGATTGTTGCAAATATTTCTATCAGGTTTTGCCATTCACTCTTCCTTTCCCACCCTTCCTTCATTCCAACATGCTGGGACTGGGAGCAGAGGCAGTTAAAAGTTGTGCATCCCATCAGGTATGCTACATGCACAATATTCTTTCCCGGGGGGGGGGGGGGGGGGGAGGCTGACTCAGCATTTTTACACTGTGAAATAATGTGTGCTAAATCCTGCATTTTCTTCACTCTCAATCAGCAGTAAGATATTATATAGTTTCAATAACCAGGGAAACAAGTTCCCAGAGGGTTAGCCATGTTAGCTAGCAGTAGCTCAAATAAAGCAAATCATGCTTTTTTTGAATGTTAGCTGGTTAGGGAACTACAATCCCTTTGGGCAAAATTAATAATTGGAAAAGGTACATTATTTGCATTCCACTCCACTATTCATCAAGTCTTCCAAAACGATGACCAGAGAAGCCAAACAGAAATAAGATGCTGCTGATTCCAATGTGAAACACCTCCACCTCCAGACAGCATAAAAGTACAACACTGACAACAATGGGAGTATTTTCTTTCCCCTCATTCTAAAAATTCTTATTAAAGCTCAGAATCTGAACCTAAAGATTATTAAAGAAAAAGAATCTGCAGCAATCAAAGCACCGGATACTATTAGAGTATTGTGGCATTTTAACTAGTTACATTCCCAGTGACTCCTCAACTGCCCTTGAACATTAACTCTACAAAAATGCAGAGTGACTGGATAGGCTCAAACAATAGCTACTTATGTATTAAAAGGTGTGCTTTTTCAGACGTCGCAAAACTGTCCAGGAGCAGCCCCATGTTTAGCAAGGAGATAACACATGCCTGTTTTGTGACATCTGAAATTTTTATTTTCCTGAAAGAACAAAGCAGCATAACAACTTTCACATTACTGTACTCTGCTAATGAAATGTTTGCCTGAATCTTTTAGCCTGATAGGTCTTGGTCTCATATATTTGTCCCTTTGGTTCTCAAGATGCTTGTGTAGCAGTGAAACACGTAGTGCTTGAAGTTACGAAGTTAGGGCTTTGTAAAGGATGATCAGCTAAGTTTCCTTTCTCATGGCAGCCTTCAGAAAACAAATTGCAGGTCTGACGTATGAAAGTCTACTGCAGCCTCAGGTCTGCATCCCAAAGCAGAGATATCTCTAACTGTCAGCTAAGACCAAAGCAAAATCACCTGAGAAAACATCACTCCAGAGCAGTGATTTTCAACCAGTGAGCCAAGGCACACTGGCGTGCCACAAATGGTCTGCAGGTATGCTTCAGGAGTTTCTCTTCTTTTGTCATAGTGATTTTTCCGTGTTGGTGCGGGAGAAGGTATGCTTCAGGAGTTTGGGAGAGGGTAATTTATTAGTAGGGCCACTGAGGGATGTGAGCCCTCCTCCAGCAGCATGGTGTGCCTTGTCAATTGCCAAAAAACTGATGGTGTACCTTGACAATTTTAGTGCCTTGTCAGTGTGTCATGAGACAAAAAGGGTTGAAGATCACTGCTCTAGAAATATTACTAATACAAGAGAAGTACTACAGTAGTTTACAACAAACAAGCTACCTCCACCTAAGGATACTTACAAACTCAAAGCTCTCTGAAAGTTATTTACACATCCATATTTAAAAGCAAGAATCACCATCTTAAAAAAACCTTCTCAACAAATTAGTGAGCCATAATGGAGTATAATGGCAACAACCAAGTTATTTCCTCTCTGCCACAAAGAATTCTTCTGGACTGGAATGACAGTCCTTTTAAAAAAAGTCCAGACTACCACAGAATTTGACTAGGATATACTAAACAGTAATGCTGCTGCTATTCAGAACAAAACCTACACAGCACAATACAGGTAAGGATCTTCACAGGATGCATTGTCAAGATCACCAATAGCACCACTGAGGTAGTGATCACATGTAAGGGCCTTAATGATTTAAAAAAAGGGTCTGCCTGCTCACTCTCCGGAAAGTGCGTATAGCGTTGCAGTCTTATAAGCATAGTACGTAAATAAGGCAAATGCAGATTTGGAATCATGCCTCATACATGCATGATTCCTCAGTACCTCAGTACTCAGTACCTCCAGGTACTACCATCTGGGAACCATGATATTGTCTGTATTACCTAACATGGTAAACAGCATACCATTACAAGATAACATGGTAAATGGCATAGAGTTAATAAGGGTTAGCTGTGGCTTCCTGTTGAGTGTACTCTCTGCAGCAAACTCAGGTTTGCAGCCACATGTGACCCTTGAGCTGCAATCCTACACACCACTGTCTCTCAAACTGTGGGTCAGGACGCACCAGGTGGGTCGCGAGCCAATTTCAGCTGGGCCCCCATTCATTTCAATACTTTATTGTTAGTATATTCGACTTGATGCCACCGTGGCATGCGACTGCATTTGGGGAGCCCTGTATTTTTAACAGGCTACAAAGCATACGCTTTTAACAATGACAGCCAATGGGGCTTACTCCTGGGCAAGCATGGATAGGATTGCAGCCTAGGATGGTCAAAAAATTTTCCTGCTTGATAATGTCACTTCCAGCCATGACATCACTTGCATGTTAATGACATCACTTCTGGTGGGTCCAGACAGATTATCACTCTAAGAAGTGGGTGCTGGGCGAAGAAGTTTGAGAAACACTGCTACAGTTTCCCTGGAGTAAGACCCATGAAAACAAAGGGAATAGTTCAGAGTAGACATGCGGGGGGGGGGGCGCGCCTCTATTCCGTATCAGCGGCTTGTTCAGACCAGGACGTCGCTGGAGCGCCAGTGCTTCTTCCCTGGGAGTGTCGGGAAGCGGCACGATGAGTCACTTACCTGGTGAAGAACTCGGCGAAGCCGGAGCCGGCGAGACCGCCCAGGCGCTTGGCACGGTCCCCCTGCTCCGGGCCGGCGGGTGCTACGGCGGCGGGCGGCTGCGGGGCCTGCGGCGGCGGCTGCAGGTGCTCCGGGGCGCTGCGGCGGCGGCTGACCTCGAAGGTGTTGCGGGAGTGGAGGCTGATGTCCATGAAGGCCAGCGGGGGAGCCAGACAAGGCAGGGTCCTGGCCAGGGCGGCAGGGCTCTCCGCCTCCTCCGAACCCGGGGAGGGGCTCCCTGAGGAGGACGGGGACGAGGAGGAGGGCGACGCGGCCGGAGCCGCGGACGCGCCCGCCAGGCTGCAGCTCCTCAGCGGTTCCTCGAGGGCCACGCCGCCGCGGGCGGGCCCCGCCAGGAAGAAGGCGCAGCCGCCGTTGTGCAGCTTCTCTTCGCCGCGCTCCGGAGCCAGCGGCCGAGGCGGCTCCTCGGAGCCCGGCGGGCCCTGCTGGGGCGGCGGTAGAAGGAAGCCGGCGTCGCCGTTGGTCATCCTCCCTCCGCCGCAGGCGTGGCCGTTTGGGGGTCTCTTGCCGGCCAGGTAGCGCTGCAGCCGGGACGCGTCCCGCTCGCCGCCCGCTTCGGCGCCGCTCTCCTCCTCCTCCGCCGCCGGCGCCGCCTCCTCCTCCCGGCCCGAGGGAAGCAGGGCTGCGCCGCCCGGAGCTCCGGCATCCTCCGGCCCAACCATTTGCCGACGCGGAGCCCCGGGGGAGCCAGCGGCACGGGCGGGGGCGGGGCCGGGGGAGGAGGCGGCTGCGCAGCGGCCCCTCACGGCGGCGCGGCAGGGCCCACCGAAGGGGGCGAGGCGCCCGCGACTGCCGCGCTCCTTGGCTCCGCCAGCCGGTTCCGCTCAGCGCATCTGACGACGGGGATAGAGGCGGCAGGAGCGGCCTAAGGGGGCCCGGCTCGCGCACGCGCAGCGAGGCCCAGCGGCGCGGACCATAGAGGTGACGGAACTGCTGCGGAAGTGTGTCCCTGTAAACATCCGGTGCGCCGAGGCACGGAGGTGGGCGGCGGAAGTCTCTTCTACCGCAGTCCACCTAAGACTCCCGCGTGAGAACTGTGCCGTTAACAACGCTCGTCACACGCAGTGCTTCCGGCTTCGCCTGGCGACGCAGCCCCGCCCAGTTCCCGAATTCCGTCTGATATGCGCGCACATAGAAAAGAACTCTCCTTCTCACCACTCAGATGCTACGGGCGACAGGTGTGTTGCAGTGAAGGACATGCTTTGCAGGCCAGCCGCTTCCTCTTCGGCTTTGAGAATTGGCACGTGCCTCGATCCAGCCCCACTGGTTTGATGGCAGGAACCACATATTATTCTGTGCCATTGGGATACATGCTGAAGGCTGCACCCCCAGAGGATGCCTGCTCACCACACTTTCCTGGGAGTAAGCCCCATTGACTCTAATGGGACTTCTGAGTAGACCCGCCTAGGATTGGGCTCTGAGATGGCACAGAGGACTGTACCACTTCGGAGTACATGGAGGGGTTGCCATGTTTGAATGCTCCTCCCATGCTTAAGCAAACAAATAAATCCCTTACTACTAGTAGTAGTAGTAAGTAGTACTAGTAACTACTACTAGTAAACTTGTATGCTAGTTTGTTGTTGTTGGTAGGAGTACTACTACTACTACTACTCCTATTAACAACAACAAACTAGCATAGACAGGAGAAAGCTTCTACTGCAGCCCTCTTCCTAAATTCTAGTTCTCTGCTTGCAGATAATTGTTTTTGGGATCATTAAAAAAGTGATTCCCCCTCCTGAAGTGGTGTATCAGTTCTACCCCCTCCTACCTGCCTCACACCTTGACTCCAGATTCAATGCATTTCCTATGGAAATCTATTTTATTTCTTTATTACATTTATCACTGCTGCTTTTCCAAGGAGCTCAGGGTGACTTAGGTGGGCCCAGCACAAGAGCTCTACTGGCCAACGGTTGCAAAAAGTGCCATAAGGCACTTTAGCGCCAGAGGTGCTGGCGCACCACTGGCACTGGGCCCAGCACCAGTTGGTACAGGCCCTCCTAGCAGGGAGGAGAGCAGGGAGGGGGCAGTACTGGGCAAGGGGAGGGTGGGGGAGGGGAGGAGCAGGCCCACTCACCTTGCTCCTTCCTTGCAAGGTCCTTTTAAACAGAAAGTCCAGTTGAAAAAAACTACATGTGGAAAGAGCAGGTCAATAAAAGATCAGACTCTAGGCATTTGGGCACCATCCCATAGAGACAGAAAAGAGCTGTATACTCTGTATCATCTCAAATAAATAAACAAATAAACCCCCTTCAAGGATGTTGGCCCTCCAGTCCCTTTGATGTCGATTGGGTAGCATTAATAACTACAAGACTTTGATTAAAGTTGTGAAAACACCCTGAAGTAGGTTTGAAAACATTTTCCTTCCGTTTTTTAATTAAGTGCTCTTCTAGCATGCTAGAGGCAAGCTAGTCACTTCCGGCTATTTTCTATCTGAAAAATGAACACAGCCTTTATTTCCTCCACAGAAATGTCGCTCAGCATCATGTCTAGTTTTGTCCTTAGGGATGCTGCTAAGGAAAGAATGTTGAGTGCAAAGAGGATGCAGGAGGTAAGGTTGCTGAGGGATAGTGAGGCCAAGGCAGTGGGGTGATGGAAGGAAAGAGCAGGTAGCCAGCTGAGCAGGAATGACTCAAGGAAAAGATAAATTGAGGCGACAACAGTCACTGGGGGGTGTGGGGAAACAGTTCAGAAGGGACCAATGAGAAAGGGAAGGCTGGGTAAACAATCCTACACAGGACAGGCTTTGTGCTGTTGATTGGCAGAGAATCCTATACAGGCATGGGGCTGTAATTTAGGGAGGGGAAGAAGAGGTCTGCGTTTCACATATTGATATAACCAACCCAATTTTCTGTGTAGTGTTCCTCCTTAAAAATAATTTGAAATACAAAATACTCATTTGCCAGAGGAATTCTTTATGTACTCTAGGCCTTCCAAACATGGCTCTCTGAAAGACTGCTTATACTTATTGCTTTTATATGTATATAAAATCAATCCAAGTACTTTGAAGAAAGGCATATTTTATTCAAGATCACAGACCAAGGGAAACTATTCCCCAACCAATTTTACACTGCAGGAAGTATCCTATTGCACAGCCCAAAACAAGTTTATCCTGTCCTAAGTCAATCTTGTGTGACAAACTCAATGTCACCCTTATTGTTTTGTTTAAACTTCATCTAAGGGCTTTTTATTATCATGAATTGGATCTTTTACTTTGCAATTTGGATCACTTTGGTTTCAATATTACAAAGTTATGTTTCCACAGGTTTATAACTGAACCATAAAAGTACATTCCCGAGTGAAACTTGGCATAAAATATCTCCATCTGGAACTTAACTATTTCATGGAACATGTGGAAGCATTCAGTTTTTGTTTTTCAAGAAAGCTTAGGAATAAATGTTCACCTGGACACATTTTCCTCTTAGGAAATTCCAGGTTGGCCTGGGAAACTTGGGGTCTGATGTAGACTAACAAGCTGCTTAGGTCCAGAGGCCCCAGAGCCCTCTGCAGGCAAAAAAGGGATGTGCAACCAACTTCTGGAATTGGGACACAATATGCCATTTCGGAATTCACTCAAGGTCAGGAGTGAATATAAAGAGGCAGGACTCCCTTGCTTCCGAATGCCTAGAAAGTATTTTCCTAGGAAACTCAGGTGACTTTGGAGATCTTGGTCTGTAAGATGCTTTCTCCACATCTGGTTTTCATGTGGCCAGCTAGCCCACAGTTCTAAGGTTGCCATCTGTCCATTTTTCACCAGAAAGTTCAGAAATTAAAGAGCTTTGTCCAGCATTCAAAGGCAGTCTTTGATCCAGACACTCAAAGATCCAAGAATGGCTGGCAAAAAGATTAGATTGGTAAGGGCCACTCAGACCTTCTCTGGCATATGGCCCTAGCATATCCATACTGGGCTAGTTCTTGGGATGGCAATCCCACTTAAAGAGTCTAGGCAGTAGTGTCAAACTCATTTCATACATCAGGCCAAATCGCATTCATGATGCCTACTGTGGGCCGGAAATGATGTCATAAAGCAGGAAGTGTTGTCGCGGCCAGAAATAAATACTTTTTTCTCACTTAGGAACTCATTAGCTGCAAATGACAGAAGAGAAAATACACAAATCTTGATTCTTTTTTCAAGATATGGGAGAGCCCAATTATCATGCAGACTGCCCTGTTCAGTAATAACACTTTAACATACCTCAGCAGCTGAGAGCAGCTGACAGTGGTGCTGGGAGAGCCGGGGGGCCAGGTAAAGAGTTTACAAGGGCTGCATTTGGACCATGGGTCTTATGTTTGACATCCCTGGTCTAGGGGTTGGTGAAGAAGAGAACAGGTAGGGAATGAGAACAAGGACTTTTCTATGCCCCTCTGCTGCTGTTATCTCTGCTGGATAGGTTGGATTTAGGCACAGTGAATTGATTATGTGCTGTCTCCAATCCAATTATCTGACTCCCAGATTTGCTACAGTTCAACCCCCTGACTATCCTCTCTTCTCTAGGAGAAACCCTTCAGCAGGCTTGTGTTTAGAATCCTGCCAGGGAGCTATATTTAATCCTATTCAATAAGCCTATGTTACCATTGCCTGGAGGAAGCCTGAACCCAACAAAGTTCAACATCACACCTGGGAGCTTAGATATGTGGTCAAAGGCAGAAAAGGAATGTCAACACAAGTGCTGAATTAATCAAATGAGCGGGTGGAGGAGGAAAAACTATTCAAACCAATCCACTTCCTTCTGCAAACTCTTCTTCAGTCCTGGCTGCAAGTTTAGAAAGTAAAAAGTAAAAGACAGTAAAAAGAAAGTAATCTGCTGGTTCAAATTAAGGGTACAGTGGCATTCTCTGTGTAGTAGTTACCTCTGGGAAACCCACAAGGAGAACTTAAAGGCAATAGTTGTTTATGTCCATTGTTTATGTCCACCATCTGGTTTCGGAGGAACTGAAATCTGGATTTGGAGATTTCATGTTGCAATTTCAGCTAAAAGCCATTGAAGGACTCTCTGCTATGTATTTGTCTAATCCTTTTAGCTCTGGAAGCCACTTTTTAATGGGCTGTTGGGCAAAGGACAATCACTGATAAATCCTATCCACACTCCGTCCAAAGGAAGAGCACGAGACCCTTTCTCTTCTTCACAGCTGATCCGCACTGAAATAATTCCTCCATTTCAGAATTTGACTCTGAAGCCCTCATCTCACAGCGCCAGTCACCTCTTGGCAGTGGGGAATGTCAAACAAATGTCCTTCAGGGATTGTTGTATTCAAAAGTGCTATTCAAAACAAAAAAGTGCTATCCTTGCTAGTCACAACTGAACATTCATGTGAAAATTGCTGGCAAAAGTTACTGTTCAAAAAAATTTGGCGCCAACTCTGTTTCAAAGCTGTACAAGAGTGTGCCGTATGAAATGTCAGCGCCTGTTAGCAATAGCTGTGCATCATGGGTATTCTCCATAATGGGCATTTGTTGGACAAATGAATGAAATCTTTTATGTTGCAAATTCAGTGCAAATTAAATTTTAGTATGTCTTCTGCTGCTTTCCGTGAGTACATAAGCCTGAACAGAATCATAAGGCAGGTTCATTAAATAAAACATATGTGCTTAAATTGATTCTTTTTTCAAATATGGAATTTAGTGCAATGTGGAAATTGTATAACTTGGTGTGGGATTTTTAAATTAAAAATTAGAAGATATTAAACATGGAGGGGCTATGATAATCAACTCCACTCCACATTGCTGAAGACTCATGAGGGGCTGTTTTATCCATCTGATCAACATAACTGGCAATGATGTCATTGCGGGGCGTTGTGGAGCTGACAGAGGCTGAGAAGAACAGGCCTAGCTAGCAAATTAGGAGGGGGCATCAGAAGCCTCAGAAGTGGGGAAGGTGGAAGCAGGAGAGTGGAAATTGGAGGAGGAGACCAAGGGAGTGAGGAGGAAGAAGAGGGCAACAATGGAAAGATGTGCAGAAGCAGATAAAGAGAAAAGGAAGAGACTATGAGCAGGCTGCAGCAAGTTATAGCATGATGAAAAATGGGAGAGCCGAACGGGGGAGGGGAGGAAAGAAGCAGGATAGAAAGGGGAACAATGGGGGCAAAGACATAAGGGTCACACAGAAGGAAGGTACTAGTAAATAACAAAGCCAGGACAGAAACAGATTCAAGAGGCTAGAAAAGAGGGCAGGAAGGAAGATGGTGGAGCTGGATAGTGCAGGGGAATTCCCCATTAACTATGGGAAACTATGGGCAAGGGCTCTCATTGGCTGTCAGGCTAGGCATGCCCAGACTGGCGCTTCCAATGCCCCAGATAAAACCTAAGGCAGCCACACCTAGGCTGACTGGCAGGCTGCCCAGTGTGAGGCCCAAGACCTGAGCCCCTAGTGAAGATGACTAGGAAGTTAAGATTAGAGACTGATGATAATGTGTGCGCGTAAGTACAAGCATCCATGTTCTCCCCTCAGTCCACAGCTGCTTACCAGAGAATGCCTGTCTTTTCCTGTGCTTGTGTGGCAGCACTTTTGAAATTAGCACAACCAGATCTGTTGCAAGTTTACATATTTTATTTGCCATTCTTTTCTCATGTACTTTTCTGTTAGTGGCCCAGCCACGAGACCAACTGAACACTTTGGTACAGTGGTACCATTGAGGACCCATCGTGATAGGAGTTAGGGAATATCACGATGGGTCCTCATGGACTGGTGGTTTACTAAAAACGGGACAGAGGATAGGAATATATGCACAGTTCTCGCAAGAAGTAGTGGATGCAGGGCATCCCCTACCAGGTTGTCACTTCCCACAGCCCACGGGCTGTTACCAAAGTGTTCAGTTGATCTCATGGCTGGGCCACTAACAGAAAAGTACATGAGAAAAGAATATACCCATCGTGATATTCCCTAACTCCTAAGTTCACTCAATTGTCCTTGGTGAGAGACTTTGGCCCAAATCCTAACCCACTTTCCAGCACTGGCATAGCTGTGCCAATGGGATGTGTGCTGCATCCTGCAGTTGGGTGGCACTCACGGAAGTCTCCTCAAAGCAAGGGAATGTTTGTTCCCTTACGCAGGAGCTGCATTGCCCTTATGTCAGTACTGGAAAGAGGGTTAGGCTTGTGCCCTTTGTCAAGGGTTTTTTTTTCCTGGAAGTACAAGTATAAAATATCTATGAGATCATCCTATTTGCATCCCTGTTGACACTCTTAAAGAATTCCAGTTTCTTTGTTTGGTGAGAATGAATTGCCTTTGGGAACAGCCATACAGATTCTTCCTCCGTGAGACTTGTTCTTCTGTATCCCCAATACTTCAGAAGCAGGAGAAGCTATTGCAAAGTAAGTGACCACTGTATATAGCAGGCAACGTCTGTGGGTGCAGTGGAATACTCAGGCCAAATACTGGTGTGAGAATGCCAAAAGCACACAAGAGTGTTCCTATCTTCTATAATATTCTGTAACATAATGAAGAGTATGGTGGTGTCACCATGGGCTACTCTATAGCATTTACGGTCACTATGGCCTTGCCAGCTGGGAGGTTAAAAAATAATATTGTCCAGTGACAGCATATTATAAGTGTTAGAAAAATGCATAAGTCCTATAATAGATGTCTGGCTGCGATGCAGCAAATCAGTTATAACTCCACATGTGCAAGAAAAATACAACCTAGAAAAGTCCATACTCTTTGTCCCTCCCTCTTTAACACCCTCGCCCTCATATACCAGTTCAGCATGGAGAGCTATGTGTAGAAGTCCTCTCATGCAGATGACCCAGATATGGATGCTCTTCCAAATTATAATTGTCATTCAAACCCCACAGAGCTGATAGGATATGTCTTTTGATGCCACATCAAATATGCGGCAAGTCACAAGTTGTTTCCCATGATTATCCACAACTAGAATTGAACCAAGGGCTGCATGCTCTGTCACTCAAATATTCCTCCACTAAGCTCTTACCTTCTTTCTATCCAAAGCAACTTATATGTAAAACTGGACATGTTCCTTTAAATATTTACAGAACACCATTCCAGCAAAGTCACAGAGATGTTTCTAGATGTCAGACTTCAACCACTGATACTGATTCATTTCTTATTAATTGTGTTAATTACAATAGTGCCTCTAACTAGGATCCAGTTCATACTGTGCTATGCTATCACAACACATACAGTTCTTATTTCAAGGTTTGTACAGCAAACAGTATTAAGTTCCCATTTGAATTTTAATACTCTGTTCTCTTCTTGTCTCATCAAATGCTCTCCTACAGGGTTTCCAGCTCTTTATCCACCTTTTAAAATGATTGAGAAGGAAGCCTGTGATATCTGGATAGCTGCAGCTGCTATTTATATTAAAGCTGTTTCCACAACTTCCTAAATGAGCAACTGTCCATGCAGAAAAGAAGGGAAGCTTAAATGTTTTACAGCAGCAGCAGAAATATGCATGTATGAGAATCCATGGAGTAACCATCCTCCAGCCTTATTGAAGGGCCAGGCATATATGAGACAGAAGACAGATGCCAGAGACTGTCTACTGGAAGACCTGTTTTAAGATATACACACACAACCCATCACCAGAGGGGTCTTGCAAGTTTGAGAATGAAGAAACAGAGATGGTGTCAGAGGTCAGCATCTTCCAACTAGAGGTCAGCAACTATTGAGGGCCAAGGCCATTAGCACAGCCCCCTGCTGTTCCCTAACCACCTGTGAAAATGCCCACAAGCCTACACACTACACTGGAACCACATCCCCTCTCCAGTCTGCCTCATCCATAAATGGGAATTTGACCCCAGAGGCCTCTGTGATGACAGAAGGCTAATGATACAATCTTGATATGTTGATATCATGGCCATTGCCTCTCTCAAAGGCTGTCTGAGAGAAATTTCAGAAATTTCCAGTTTAGAATTTGCCAGAGGGAAAGAGGAAGAGTGTTCCTGTGCATTCCTGGTCAATGGAACGGAAGCGTTTCTTTGGGATTCCACTTTGTTTCCATTCTTCATTCTAATGGAGGCACACCCTCCAGGACAGAAGCTATACCCCACACCTATCTGAGATTCTACCAGGAATGTCCAAGAACATCCAGGTACACTGAGGCTGGCTAAGACTCATATCCTAAACAATCACAAGAGAAATGTTCTGAAATGAAACATCTAGGGAAGTCAGTAAGGCGCAGAAATTCAAGGTGCATTTACATTTGATTTCTTCTTTGAGCTTGTGAAATAGAATTCTTCATTTGCTTGATTATTTTGTAATCTTAGTAGAAATATACACTTAATAAACTTTTATTGTTTTTTAAAGAAGGAACTCAGTTTGCAAGATTCTAATTGAAATAACAGACAATACAGAAATTTAACGTTGCAATACAGCAAAGGAAATTACACATATCACTGATAGTTAATCAGTTAGTCACAGAAAACTGTCCAATATTCATCAAAACCATTCCTTTTCTGGTCTTTGTTTAAACAGACCACAAGTAATTTCAGTGCCAAGTTGCTGGAGTCCTGTCACAAAGCACTCCAGTTGGCAGCCCAGTCCTGCATAGGACTGCATAGGACATCCCACTAATTTCAATGGAATTTAGGTCTAAACTAGGTATGATGCTCAGTTGTGCAATTCTTCTATCTTTAGGCCACTCATGGGAAAGCAGCTGGAGAGGTATATTTTGAGGTGACAAATGGCAGGAAGGGAAAGGATTAAGCAGCCCCTCCCACCATTGCTTTTCCCATGCTTGTTCACCATGGGGCAGAAGAAAGAACAGATCCAACAAGCATCACATCCAAGTCACAATTACCTTTAGCTGGATCTGGGTGGATATATCTTTTTTTCTTTGAAAGGGCTACAGATGTGCCCATGCATTAGGGCAGTGAACAGCGACTCACAGGCTCTGTCAAAGTCCCTGTGACCTGCACACAACCATGTTGCAGTACACATCAAGGGAAATGAAGGCATCCACCAAGGGAAGAACTGCGCTGCATGAGCAATCCTAAGGCAATGAGGAATGATTTCCTGCAGATTAAATGTTACCTGGAGGGACAGCATCTAGTATATCCCTGGAAATCAAAGGGTTACAGGAAAATAAGAACTTCATTTTTCAAATTTATTGTCTGTCAAGGCCATTTGTTTGTCTGCAGCCTGCTTCCCTCAAACAGTCTTTGCAGGAGTTTTCCATTACAAAGCATAATAAAACGCCTTCTTAATGTGCCGAGACAGATGAATACACTTCAGTGGTGTGTGTGTGTTTTAACTTCAGATCAGGAAAATATGTTATTAACATATATACCAAACAATACATCTTTGACATATATATATTTGACAAGCAATAATTTGGCGAAATATTTTTCACTACACTTTGCCAATCCCTTTCCCTTTATCTTTTGGTTGAATATAGCCTTTTTCATATCAGCTCTGTTGCCTGTGCCAAGTAATAAAAAGAAAATTGCAGACTGGAGTCACAAAGTATCTTAGCACAGAGTGAACTATTCCACAATGGAAGACTTCAGTCGTAGAGAAACTGGAGCTGCAGTTGCCTGGCTGTGCAGAACTGGGGGTGGGGTGCATGTCCAGACCATTCAAACCACTCCCAAACACAGCTGGACAGCTCAGCTGGAAAACAGGCCTGCTCAAGGCTCTGAGAATGTGAAAGATTCCTTTGCAACACTGCGACTGAGAGCAGCTCATGCGAATTGTACAATCCTGCTTCAAAGATTGGTCATGGCTTCAGTGGGTGACCTGAGGCAAGAAAGAAAGAAGGGTGCCATGACCATCATAATTTGGGAACCACTGCGACTTCTTTTTCAGAAACCTAATGTGTAGGATAAAGTGCATCCTTCTAATGCACTTTTTCTCTTTCTGTGTTTCCCATAGGTTTTTTGTTTTTGTTTTATTTAAATAATTACCATGACTATAGTAAGAATTACTGAGAGAATATGTGTTTGCTTTGAACACTTAGGAAAAGTGATATACAGATGGCATTCTAGGATAATTTTCTTTCACCCTTCCTCTCTAAAAGGAAAGTTTTAGCTGTTATAAAGGCCTATAAAAGTTTTAGCTGTTATAAAGGCCTATAAAAGACATAGTGGAAATGGAAAAGGTGCAAAAGAGAGTGACTAAGATGATTACGGGGCTGGGGCACCTTCCTTACAAGGAAAGGCTACGGCGTTTGGGCCTCTTCAGTCTAGAAAAGAGACGCCTGAGGGGGGACATGATTGAGACATACAAAATTATGCAGGGGATGGACAGAGTGGATAGGGAGATGCTCTTTACACTCTCACATAACACCAGAACCAGGGGACATCCACTAAAATTGAGTGTTGGGAGAGTTAGAACAGACAAGAGAAAATATTTCTTTACTCAGCATGTGGTTGGTCTGTGGAACTCCTTGCCACAGGATGTGGTGACGGCATCTGGCCTGGACGCCTTTAAAAGGGGATTGGACAAGTTTCTGGAGGAAAAATCCATTACGGGGTACAAGCCATGATGTGTATGCGCAACCTCCTGATTTTAGAAATGGGCTATGTCAGAAGGCCAGATGCAAGGGAGGGCACCAGGATGAGGTCTCTTGTTATCTGGTGTGCTCCCTGGGGCATTTGGTGGGCTGCTGTGAGATACAGGAAGCTGGACTAGATGGGCCTATGGCCTGATCCAGTGGGGCTGTTCTTATGTTCTCTCAGGAAAATACTTTTCCCCCTTCCTGGACTGATCCACCAACACTGATCAACACAGACTATTTAGCTGACTCGGATCTGAGTTAACCTGCTATGCCTGCTGGGGCTTACCCTGGGGCAATGAAAAAAGTCCCCTTACCTTGAGGAGACCATCAGCATCAAAACTCCCCCATGGGATGCAGAGGAAGCAATGCCAGCATGGGGAAACTTAGGTAGGATTGGGCTGTCAATTTGTCTTATGACACTTAAAACCAGGAGGATAACTCTCCCCCCACCACCATCCCACCTCTATAACCAATAATATGAACAACTGGACAAAGGGTGTATGAAAGCAGGTAGTTTTCAAGGGACTCAAAACATCTGGTCAGTGTCAATCTTCCATAAACTGTGTGCGCCATCTAGTGGTAGCATTTGAGTTTGAGGGCTTTTCAATGGTCTTCAGTTTTGTAAAGAGGAATAAATAAACCACTAACTAGAAGGCAACTAAATTTGAAGGTGTTCGTGATTAGCCATATCTTGTCGCCCATTTTCCCATCATTGTTTGGTTTGAACAGAATGGTCATCTCCTTGATCTGCCTCTCGATCACAAACATTATCTCTTGATTTACAGATGACATTCTTTGAAGAAGTTTTGTGTTTCAAAGGCTTTCCTGTATTTTTGAAGACTAGTATCGCAGTTCCACAAAACACAGCTCTGCATTCGCCTCTTATTTTGGAATTTAGCTGGGAACATTACCCAACTAGTGGAAATAAAGATATGTAACCTTTTCAAATTCTGTATGTTTAATTTCCTCGTATAGATATGGGCAGTAATCATTATCACACTTGTTTGAGAATTAGACACATTGCAACAATGTTGCTCCCAGAGAAGCACAAACCCAAAGTAAATGAGAGAGATTTGCCAGTAAAACAACTGATCTGATTACAATATAAAGGTGGTGCCTGTCATTCTGAAATTCATTTGAAAGTAAGGGCCAAATGCATGCTACATGTCATTAGAGCTGAGGTGCTCAACTTTAGGGACTATCAGCCTAATCCTACGCACCTCCCCCAATGTATGCAGCCGCACCAAAAAGACTTAAGCTGCATCCTACTGGGAGGGAGCAGATCAGGAGGCTTGGGTAAGGGAAGGAAACATATTCCCTAACCTTCCTATAAGCCTTCCACTCGTCAATGGGTCTCCTTGGACCTGTGCTGGTGGATGCTCCATTGTCCTCCAGCAGGCGACAGGCCTCTGTGGCCTCCCTGCTAGTGCATCATAGCTTTTACAACTGTCGAAAGGTAGTCTCTGCTGGTGGAATGCTTGTTCCGCCAGCAGATAGGCCCTATCAGATTAGGCTGTAAAGAGCTGCAGGAGAGCCCAGACTGGATCAGGACTTCAGCATGGGAAAGGGGGTTTAACCCTTTGTCCCCACCATGATCCTCATGCAGCTCAGTGCTCTCAAGGCTCTTATTTAGTACAAAAAAGATAAGCACGTTAGTAATAATGACATTGATTACTACATCAGCTAAGTACCATGAGGTATATTTGTTCCTTGTGAGTTCTAGATGTCTCTAAAGTTAAACAAAATGATACAGGATGAGTCAGTGAAAATTACTCAGCATATACCAGCTGTGCATAGCTGTTCAGAATAGCTGCAATGCAGAGTTCTCCAGTCTTGGGGCTCTTACAGCAAGATCCACAAACTAATTAACAGTCCAATCCACCATAACTCCCTGCGCAGCGTTTCAGTGGCACCAATGTGTGCCCATTGTATCCCTTGGGGGAGTTTCAGCACCTTGAGGCCTCCTCAAGGTAGGTAGTGTTCCCTTCCCCCTGGGTAAGCCCCTGCAGCTGCCATAGGGCATCTCACACCTGCGCCAGTAATGTTGCATTGACCAGTGAAGGTGGATCAGGTATGGGAAAGGGGGTTAGGATTAGGAGGGCGAAATTGTGCAAATTTCACAAGTGATTGGGGCCCCAGTAAAACTGATCTGGAATAATAGCACTCTGCTACATCTGTACTAGAACACTTGCTTTGGTGCAGCTACTTTGGAATGTTGGCCTAACATAATGATTTGTGATGTTGGCTGATGTAGCAATCACCACACTCAGTCAGTCCCAAGCAAGTATTGGCTGGATCAATCTACAAGTGTTAGAATCAGGCCATTTGCTGGGTGGGTGTGACAGTCCTGTCTCCATGTCCCAACATGTCCTTCTAGTTTAGCTTCCTCCCTGCTCACTTCTTGATGGAAGGCACTGCAATTACTGATGGAAGAGGCATCACCCGATAGTGATGGTGAACAAGGTAAGTAGTTACAGAGAAAGGTGGAGACAGTGACCTAATTCTCATGGAAATGGCAAACATGTTTCTGGGCTTTGAGTGTACCAGGTCAGATGTGGGTAGAGTCTCATATGTTTGAATGCCCTCTCATACAGAAACAAAAAAAAAATGCCCTGTATGTAAATTTCAATATTAGACTCATAATGCAGCATTCCCCCTGCATGTTTTTCATGTGCATGGAATGGTTTTGTATAGAGGTGCACTCAGTCATGTGAGGCCCCATGTCTAATCTGGAGTGGTGCAGCCCAGACACATGTTTACCACCTCAATGAGAATTAGGCCAGTGTCATGCAATGTAGGGCCAAACTAGATGTAGAGAGGTCATCATTCATATGATAAGCATGTGGGGATTCTCTTTCTTGAACAGTAAGACGTGCATGGGAGAGGAATGTTGAATCTTCACTCCTTGTGCATCTTTCCACTTCATGATCTGTTGTTTCTGCCACGTTTCTCCATTTTCTGCTCCAATATTGGAATTGAACTGGGAATGGAGAAAGTGGCTGTAACAACTGATTTTTAAAGTAGGTGAGAATCCCAGCACCCTTCTCCTGTGCACACCTTTTAAGGTAAGACACCCCCACCCCCATTTCACCCCTGTTTTATATGTAAATAGGGTGGAATTGTAGAAAGGAACAGATTTCTGACACCTTCTATTTAATTTGGCTCTTAAAAATTCCTACTTGGAAGTTAATTCTACTGAACGTGTGATGAACTTGTAAATGAATATGTTCATGACTGTTCATGAACAATCTGGGATATGTTCATGACTGGGATATTAACATTCTTCTGTCTCAAATACACCATTACTCAAAAAACTGTGAGGCACAATGACTAAAGGATGTTCAAAGTCTACAAATGGGAGAAAAACTCAACAAAACACTCACTTATCACTGAAGGTAAATTCCTACTCTTGATAAATAACAGTAAAAACAATCAAAATAACTTCTTCCTGCACCAGTTTAGACCTATGGAATCTGAGCACAATGTTTTTTGTACCTTACATCCTCTTTGAGTTAGTCATTTGTTCAGTTTTATTGAGCTGTTCACTTTGCAAATGACCTTGTTGCAGAGAAGAAGAATGCTCAGGACTTTTCCAAAATGCTTTCCCTGCATTTGTTGGTACTAAAATAGCAGAGCCTAAATCTAAAATTAGGAGACAAGCTTAATTGGGCCTTTACAAAAAACAGTCGCTTTGCACATAAATTTGTTGTGATTAAATTTTCCCATGGCTGCGTGGCAGCGCATGTTACACATTGCTGTTATCAGTAAGACCTTCTTTACTGTAAAGTTAATTTGCTTCATTTATGTGTTGGCAAGTACACATAAATCTTGCCCAACAACAGACTATTTTAAGAACCACTTAAATTTTTTAAAATTTGTTTGCTGCAATATTACAAAAATATTTCATCACCACTTTTTATACTGTTCAGAACAGGAGATTTCAACAGCCAGGGCTGGCGCAAGACCTCTTGATGTCTAAGACTGCATGCCAAATGCTGCCCTCTGTACCCGATGAGATGCCAGTCTCTGCTCCTTCCATCCTCCAATGTTCTAGCTTAGCACTCTCTTCCCCTCCAAACTTCTTCCTTTTTGTCCCCCTCTTCCTTTTTGAATCCATGGAGTCTTGGGGCCTTACAGCAAGTAGGAGGAGGAGGAGGAGGAGGACTGGAGGCAAGAAGGTGAAATAAAGATGGGTGCCACCCACCCATCACCTCCCTGAAGTTGGCTTAAGTTGGCCTCATGAAGGGGCTAACCCTGAGAACAGCTAAAATAAAAACAAAAATACGAATGTAAAAAAAATACTAAAATACAAAGTAAAGGAATTATTAAAGACAAGTGGAAACCTGCAAGAAAAGTTTGGGGTTAGGATTCTAATCCAGGGGTGTCCTACATGAGGCCTGCAGGCTGGATGCGGACCCCAGAAGCTCTTTATCCTGCCCCTGAGATAATTGGGCTCTCCCAGTGCCACCCTTTCAGCAACTTCTGCTGAGGCTCTGGGAGGGAGAGGCAGAAGAAGAGTTCCTCAGAAGGCAAGGAACACTATGGGGGAAGGGAGGGACCAAGAAGGCTGAGAGGAGATGCTGCCAAACTGCTTATCACATAGGCCGCCCTTTCAGTGGTACTGCCTCTGCTGGATCATACTTCACACACCATCTCTCAGGTGCTGCTGAAAGGGCGGCTCACGGGATAATTAGGCTCTCCCATATCTAGAAAATATGATCAAGATTTGCACATTTTTTTTCTTCTGTCGTCTGCAGCTGAGTTTCTATGTGAGAACAAAGTGCTTATTTCTGGCCACCATCTGCTTAGTGACATCGCTTCCTGCTTAATAATGTCACTTCTGTCCCTCAGCATGCTCCATGAAAGCTATTGGGCCCAATATATGTAATGAGTTGGACACCCCTGTTGTACGTGGTCCACCTTAAAACCCTTGTAGCACTGTTTGGAGCTTCAGATGAAGGGACAAAAAAGGAACATTCTTTCCCACTCTCCTGAATCCAACCCGCACTATACTAGATAGCACTAAAGAGCTAGTTGCTAGTCCCAAATCTAAATTCTTTATTGCCATATAGTGGAGTGGAGGAAGTTTCTGAAAGGTAGAAGGAGGAAAGGGGATCTTTTTTCCCCTCTCCTTCATATAGTGAAGGGAGGAGAATTTTTTTTAACTGAACGGCATACATCCCTCCACCAGGTTATTTCTCCTATATTATGTGGCTCAACTGCCATCAACATCCTCTAGGACCTGGAAGTCACAGGTCTCTGTCAGGTTGTTTTAAAAAATTTTATTTTGTTAATCTATAAACTTGTATACTTCTGTGTACACAAGGAGTCCCTCAAGTATGTAAAAACCAATAGTTCATTTTTGGGTGGCCCCATTTCGCTTCCAACCTAGGGCCCAATCCTGTCCAACTTTCTAGCAATGGTGTAACTGCAATGTAGCCCTGAGGTAAGGGAACAAATGTTCCCATACCTTGAGGAGGCCTCTGTGACTGTCCCCCCACCACAGGATGCAGAGCACACCTCACTGGCATGGCTGCACTGGCACTAGAAAATTGGATAGGATTGGGCCCCTAGGCACTTAGTATTAGCATAAGCAGAATGTGATGATGATCAGTTATTTGCCTGGCTATTTAAAATCATTCTAAGGTTTAATAGGAATACCAGGTGCTGTAGGCTTATACCATAGTCTTTCGAGACTGAAGGTTACCAACCAAGGTTTAATAAGCACCACCTCCCTTACTTCCCCCATCTTTGCATTACTGGACAACAATGCCCATGACTTCCCACTCCTCCACTAAGGGCCGAATCCTAAACACTTTCAGCACTGGTGCTGGGTGTTGCAAATGTGCCGTAAGGCACATCTACAGCACCCGGAGAGGAGGGGCTGCTGATGCTGGGCTAGCACTCAGTGCCACATGGAGGGCCAGCCGATGCTCCAGCAGCACCAGCCAGCGGTAAGTAGTTTTGGGGGTGGGGAGAGGCGGGGAGTGGGTGGAACAGGGCGAGGGGAGGGGGGGCAGGGGAGGAACCAGGGCAGGAGGAGTGGATCCGGTGGAGCTCTGCTCTGCTGAATCCTGAACTCTATGTCAGGCCATCTGGCCTGACAAGGAGTCTCTCAAGTCTGGGCTGGCAAAACAGCCAGCGCAGGCTTAAGAAGCCCCATTGCAGGGCTTGGGGCTTTCTCCAGTCTTCCCCCAAGGAGACTCCTGGTGGCTTCCCAGTGCCCGCTGAATACAGCAGTAGCTGCTTTGGCACTGCTGCGCTGAGAAGCTCAGGATTGGGCTGCCCATCTCCTGTCCCTGCACAGTTATTTTTCTCCAGTCCTACCTGCCCACTGGCCTGTAAGTAGTCTTCAATATACAAAACTAAGGAGGAGGATTTGAACAAGAATGCATAAACAATATGATAAATTAGCAAACTTGATCAACTGTGTTTCTCTCAGTGAACTCCTAAGCTATCACCTTAGAAATGCAGAGCCCAATCCTACTAAAGTTAAATTCCATTGATTTAATGAGAGAGTTAAGTGTAAGTTTATATCTCTTCCATTGCAACAAATGAGACTTAAAAATACTTAACTTGGATGCAGCATTTTGAAAGCTGAAACCCCACGCGAATGGGCCAGCTTTCAGTTTGCATAGGAACTGTAAACATGAAAAGCGTTTACTGTGCCAAAGATCTGTCAGCAAATATCTTGATCCTACTCTTTCACTTTGTTCAAGAGGTGAAGGGAAGGTTATATTCAAGAAGGAAATTTTTTTAACTGGAATTAATATTCTAGAAGAAAAGTCAACTTCTGTTTTTACCATGAAAGAAACACTGCAGATGGTATAGTCTTCATTTTTTGCTATCTTGTTTTTAAACAAACTTTAGTATTCCTATCATGAACCTATCATGAACTCCATGAGAAGGAATGGAATGAGACAACAGAACCTACCTAATCACTTGATTTTATTCAGTGATCATACATTAGGTTGATATTTCAGAAAGTTAACATTTGCTGAAAATATTATCTGAATCAGGGGTGCTCAATAGGTGGATCGTGATCTACCGGTAGATCGCGAGGCAAAATGAGTAGATCGCGGAGCCCTGTCTCTCCAAACTGTTAATATGTCATATTAACATATTTAATACTGACATATTTAGCTGACACTAAACTGACACTGAAACTGACACTTTAGCTGCTCTTCAGGCATGCAGCAACAAAACTGACGAAACTGACTAGACTCCAGCAGGGGCTCCATACATTAAAGGGGGTGTCTGTCAGATGCTTCCTTCCCCCCTGGTAGATCTCCGGGCCTTGCTGGGTTTCAAAGTAGCTCTTGAGCCAAAAAGGTGTGAGCACCCCTGATCTAAATCATCGTCTTTCCGCCCAATTCTCTGCTTCCAACCCCCCCCCCCATGCAGGCATGCCAAAAACAGCTTGTGCTGCATCGGGGGGGGGGGTGTCTCAGGGGTTTTGTTTGCATAAGATTGTGCTGTCATTCTCCCATTTCACACTCACTCTGGCAGCCCAATCCTATGCAGCCCAATCCTTCCTTAGCAATGCCACTTTATAAAATCTTGATTTCTACCCAAACAGAATGTAAACCTCAGTGAAAGACATAGAAAACCCTGACTCATTCTAATGACATTCTAATGCCCCTTGCCACTTCAATTAGTGTGATACTGTTAGCTTAGGAAATTGGAAGAAAAGCTAGGAATTTTGCCCAGAAATTATAGCAAACATGTGTTACATCTTTTTCTTGTCTGCTAATCAGATTTTTCAAGTCTCAAGATCTGAGTGACTAGTAAGTGCTTAAAGGTGCAATCCAGCCCTTAAGTCCCTTGCGCCGGCCCAGTCCCTTCCTCAGGAGGAAGCCAGGCCAGCACGGAGAGAAGCGCTGGCCTGTGGAGCCCAACAAAAGCCTCCGTGCTGGCTTCCTCTGCGCGGGTTGCGTCAGCCTGGCTGGGCCAATGCAAGAAGGTAGGTGGGGGGAGGTGGGGAGGTGTTCCTGGGCGGGCGGGAGGCAGGGAGAACGGAGCAGCTTCAAGTCGCTCTGCTCTCCTCAAACTTGTGCCACCTCAAGAGGTGGTGCAAGTCTGAGGAGACCCATAGGGGCCAGTGGCCCTTACCTGGAGGTAAGGGGAAATGTTTCCCCTTGCCTCTGGTTGAGCCAGTTATGGCCCCTATCCTGCGCTGGATACAGCACAAGCCTCTTGGCTTGCCTGATTCCAGCACAGGAGTCTTAGGATTGTGCCCTAAGAGTCATATTCAAATGAAATTATTTGAAAATATAAACTCCCACAAAGGGAATCTTGGTGTGCAGATTACTATCTCTACATGCTAGCAGATACATTATACCCCTGACTCATCCTTTTCTAAATGTGTCTAGACTCTGCTGTGATAAATTATATATTGGATTTCAATTCTGTAATGTATCCACAACAACTGCAGCAGCTGGACAATAATTTACTTCCAAAGGAGCAGAAATATTTAACTAAACCCAATATGTCAATGCAATTGTCTTTAATTGGACAAAATTAGCCCAAAGATCCTAGGAGACAAGGCAAGCCCAAGACCTCCCAATACTTGAGGCAACATGCCAAATGCTGTCCTGCTTTCTTGATGATGCGCCAGTCTCTGCTCCTTCCACTCTCCAGTATTCTTACTCAACCCAGCTCCTTCCTTCCATGTTTCCTCTTCCTCTCTGTCCCCCCTCTTCTTTTTCAACTCCAAAGAATGGAAGGAGGAGGAATAGCAGTGGAGGCAAGTAGATGGACAGAGATGAGCCCCACCCCTCCAAACTGTTGCTTGAAGCAACTGCTTTAGTTGGCCTCATGGATGGACCTCATGGATTAGCCCTGCTGGGAAGATGATCATTTCTAGAAAAGAACCTGAGGCAGGGATGAGAAATCCAATGAGAAAAGTACAAGTAGTTCTACCCAAGTAAGAACGTAGGCAAGATGGGCAAAGTGAGGAAGAGAGATGGATAGTACCGTGGATGACAGCAAGGTTGACTGATTTATATTTCAACTCTGCAGAAGTCTTTAATAGATAGCTTTTTAGATACAGTATTTATTTTCTATCTGACAGCTTCCAGGTTGTACGGAAATCACCACTTTGCAAAGTTTTGGAATATTGTTTGAAGGGCAGTTTTCCAAAGCACAAATTTATCCAAAATGGCCTGAATGAAATATATTTTGCTGTCAAAAATACATTTTATTTTCAAAAAAATTAAATCAGAAATTTAGCAGGGGGGGGAAGGAGAGAGAAACAGAAGTATTGTTTTTGTGGCATAGGAAAGACAAAAGATATCAAGATCACAATGAATTTTGCAGCACTGAGGTTCAACAGAGCTTCCACTTGGCAGATCTTCCAAGTGTATTTTGCATTCTAGAACCAAGGTATAGGTTCATTACCATTAGAGCACAAAACTGCTAGTTTAAAAAAAAGGACTCATGTTGACAACTCTTTCATGGTAGTGAAAGCCACCTGGCGACTTGTTTTGAAGCCAATGCTTTTCACAAAACAACATGTCAGTTTCACAGCTCTAACACAAAAAATAGACTGTGGCTGTCTGTTTTAGCCATCAAAAGGGTTGCCCTGGGAAGTGAGAGAAAGCAGACAGTGGGTGGTACAGATCAGCACTATCTGTTGTGGCACAGATGGAAAACTGAGCTACAGCAAAAAAAAAAAAATGGCAGGAGATAAGTCTTCCATCTTTTACTATTCTAACTATCACTGTTTTCTGCATCCATGTTCCCAGCATTAAGACTGCAGTGGTTCAAGAGCTGGAAAGTGTAAAGTGGTTCTTTCTTGTTGGCATCCTTCAGTCTCGGAAGACTATGGTGTCACGCTCTGAATGGTGGTTCTAGAACAGAGTGTCCTCTCCAGTGCGTGAAGCCTGGGTAAAGTAGGTATGGAGGATAGGCTGTTATCCATGCAGCAAATCCCCCCTCTCCACATCACTGAAATGGTCCAATGGAAAGGCAGAGGCCAATACGGTTGGTTCCAGCAGCGTCGCAGGAGTTGCCAGAACGTGATTGTGTTCAGCCACGAACTGCCTCAGGGACTCCGGCTCCGGATTTTGCCTCGAGGTTGACTCCTGAAGCCTTTTCCATAACTGGATGTAGCCACAAGGCAGTGGAGGTTTGGGATCAGAGTTTTCCTTCTCTCAGATGAGCTGCCTTCCCAGGCTGACGAGTCCCATCTACCCGGTGGCTGTTTAGTCGCCTCTTACGACAAGTACAGCCAAACTGAGGGCCTATTCTAATCCCCAGCCCCCAGGGGATAGTGGTTCTTTACACTCTCACATAATACCAGAACCAGGGGACATCCACTAAAATTGAGTGTTGGGCGGGTTAGGACAGACAAAAGAAAATATTTCTTTACTCAGCGTGTGGTCGGTCTGTGGAACTCCTTGCCACAGGATGTGGTGCTGGCGTCTAGCCTAGACGCCTGTAAAAGGGGATTGGACACGTTTCTGGAAGAAAAATCCATTACGGGGTACAAGCCATGATGTGTATGCGCAACCTCCTGATTTTAGAAATGGGCTATGTCAGAATGCCAGATGCAAGGGAGGGAACCAGAATGAGGTCTCTCGTTATTTGGTGTGCTCCCTGGGGCATTTGGTGGGCCACTGTGAGATACAGGAAGCTGGACTAGATGGGCCTATGGCCTGATCCAGTGGGGCTGTTCTTATGTTCTTAAGAGCTGCCAACCTCTTTTAGTCAAGGATTCAGCCTACGTACCACTATCCAGTGCCAGTCAGAGGGAAGAATTAAGGAATGAACAGCACAATACCATGCATGTCTACTCAGAAGTAAACCCCATTGAGTTCCATAGATCTCCCAGGTAAGTGCGTAGTATAGGACTGCAGCCTTAGGGAGTCTGCTTGTAACAATAGGCGCAATAGGCTTGTAACGGTAGGTGCTATTCCCTAACTCTATAGATGTTTTCAGGTCAGGCATTCTTGCTAACTTCAGACTGCCTTCCCCTTCACTAACAAGATTTGGATTTGACAACCATTTGCACTACCTCTTTCTATTCCCATTTGTTTAATTTAGCCACTATTCATGAAAGGATTACCTTACAGAGCTTTGCTGGTTATTGTGCTCTGGGATTCTCTAAGAAAAGTTGCTTTTTTTTTTTTTTACAAAAGCGTTATATTTGATGCATTGTCAAGGCACATCATCCGTTTTTTTTTGACAAATGACGAGGCACACAATGCCGCTTGTGCTCACATCCCCCAATGGCCCTAGTAATAAATGACCTTCACCCAAACTTCCACAGCACACCTGCGGACCTTTTGCGGCACACTAATGTGCCATGGCACACTGGTTGAAAATTGCTGGCTTAAGGAATGGCCTTGATAAACACTTAATGGAAGGTCTGGCTATCAGCTTTGTTAACACCAAGAACTTGTTTAAAAATGGGAGGGGGGGGACTGATTACAAGCACCCCCTTCCTCCAGAGCTGATTAGCTCTGCCCACCTGATCCATGGAGAATTCTCCCACACAGCAACATGCATGTAGCCCCTGGGTGCAGGAAGACCTCTCTGGCCATATTTTTGTATTGGCAACCTTCAGTCTCGAAAGACTATGGTATCGCGCTCTGAAAGGTGGTTCTGGCACAGCGTCTAGTGTGGCTGAAAAGGCCAATCCGGGAGTGACAATCCCTTCCACACCGGGAGCAAGTGCAGTCTGTCCCTGGTCTGTCTCCCTGGCTATGGGCCTTCCTTCTTTGCCTCTTTGCCTCAGACTGTTGGCCAAGTGTCTCTTCAAACTGGGAAAGGCCATGCTGCACAGCCTGCCTCTAAGTGGGCCGCTCAGAGGCCAGGGTTTCCCACTTGTTGAGGTCCATCCCTAAGGCCTTCAGATCCCTCTTGCAGATGTTTCTGATTTCTCCTGAGGTTAAAGACCAGTGAGAATTATTAATGTAGCACATCCACGGATGGAGGGAGAGGTCAGAAAGCTGCTTAGCTTTTCTCTACCTCTTTTAAACCTCCTTTCAGATGTTATACGAACATGTAAAAAAGGAAGCAGAACTGCATTTATCCAACCTCTATACATTCATTAGAAGGTCTGAAAGGGCTACCATAGATACAGTGCACATGGGAGCTTTTCACATAACAGACAACACCAGAGGAGAGAAAGGGAGGAAGTGTGGTATCCATCCAATACATGTCCATCTATCTAAACGGCAGCTCCCTATGTGCCCACTTCTATTCTTATGTTTAGGACCAGAACACTAATATGAAAATACACCATTATTTTTCTTTGAGGCTCCAGGTACTTGCAGAGAGCATCTATCCAGAATCGCAGTGCGGATTCCGAGCCAACAGGTCCACCACTGATATGGTATTCTCCCTTAGACAACTGCAGGAGAAATGCAGGGAACAACGACAGCTACTCTTTATAGCCTTCATAGATCTCACGAAGGCCTTCGACCTGGTCAGCAGAGACGGCCTCTTCAAGATTCTCCCCAAGATCGGATGTCCACCCAGGCTCCTCAGCATCATCAGATCTTTCCACAAGGACGTGAAAGGCACTGCTGTCTTCGATGGCTCCACATCAGACCCCTTTGACATCCGAAACGGAGTGAAGCAGGGCTGTGTTCTTGCACCAACCTTGTTTGGGATTTTCTTCGCTGTCCTGCTGAAGCATGCCTTTGGAACTGCAACAGAAGGCATCTATCTCCGGACCGGATCAGACAGAAAGCTCTTCAACCTCTCCAGACTGAGAGCAAAGTCCAAAGTTCAGCTGAAATGGCTGCGTGACTTCCTCTTTGCCGACGATGGAGCTGTCACTACCCACTCTGCCAAAGATCTCCAGCAGCTCATGGATCGTTTTAGCAAGGCCTGCCAAGATTTTGGACTGACAATCAGCCTGAAGAAAACACAGGTCATGGTTCAGGATGTGGACTCACCTCCCTGCATTACAATCTCTGCACATGAACTGGAGGTTGTCCATGACTTTGTGTTCCTTGGCTCAACGATCTCCAACACTCTTTCTCTCGATACCAAGCTAAACAAACGCATCGGTAAAGCAGCTACCACGTTTTCCAGACTCACAAAGAGAGTCTGGTCCAACAAGAAGCTGACGGAACATACCAAGATCCAGGTCTACAGAGCTTGCGTCCTGAGTACACTTCTGTACTGCAGCGAGTCATGGACTCTTCGCTCACAACAGGAGAGGAAACTGAACGCATTCCACATGCGCTGCCTCTGACGCATCCTCGGCATCACCTGGCAGGACAAAGTTCCAAACAACACAGTCCTGGAACGAGCTGGAATCCCTAGCATGTATGCATTGCTGAAACAGAGACGCCTGCGTTGGCTCGGTCATGTCGTGAGAATGGATGATGGCCGGATCCCAAAGGATCTCCTCTATGGAGAACTCGTGCAAGGAAAGCGCCCTACAGGTAGACCACAGCTGCGATACATGGACATCTGCAAGAGGGATCTGAAGGCCTTAGGAGTGGACCTCAAAAAGTGGGAAACCCTGGCCTCTGAGCGGCCCGCTTGGAGGCAGGCTGTGCAGCATGGCCTTTCCCAGTTTGAAGAGACACTTGGCCAACAGTCTGAGGCAAAGAGGCAAAGAAGGAAGGCCCATAGCCAGGGAGACAGACCAGGGACAGACTGCACTTGCTCCCAGTGTGGAAGGGATTGTCACTCCCGGATTGGCCTTTTCAGCCACACTAGACGCTGTGCCAGAACCACCATCCAGAGCGCGATACCATAGTCTTCCAAGACTGAAGGTTGCCAACATAGCATATTTTTCTTTGAGAAATCTAATAAGTGGGACAAATTTTACTCCCCTCCCCCAGTAATGCACTTTGCTCCTCTGATATTTCAGTCTATTTCATGTGCACATGATTCTACTCCCACCTCCACAGGTATATACGACATATGCTTCTGGTGATAATACATACATCATACAATGTGTTTTGCCACACTAACCCCAAATTACTAGTGCCCCTTGGTTCAAAGATGACCACGGCATCCTTTAAAATCATCAGAATGCTTTCAGTACACCCACAATCACACACAGGGAGGGGGCATTTGTTTATTATTTGTTCATTCAGTTTATAACCTGATCCAGTTCCAAGGCTCAAGGCAGTAACAATATAAAACCATGAAAAATACATGGTTACATAGCCATGCAATGTGTAAAAACCAATGATCTGCTTTTGTCTCTGAACACAGAGTGTCTTTCTTTCTCTGCTATTGAGTAACAACAACCAACCCTCAGGTATCTTGAATTAGGGCTAAAAGTGGCTTTCAGATAGGACAGCCCCTTTATTTAACAGATGTGTCTAACCCAGTGAGTCCCAAAACTGTGGGTTGGGACCCACTGATGGGTTGCGACCTGATTTTTGGTGGGTCACCAAAGGGTGATGGAAAGATCAGATATCTAATTGCCTCAAGCCCTGAGACTATTGAAAAATCAGATACTGTAGCTGTTAATTACCCTGCAAAGAGCTCCGCTCCTGCAGTTTGCAAGATAGCTGCTAACTGCCCTGCAAGGAGCTGAGCTCCTATAGTTTGCAAGCATGTGTAAATAAAGTTTGAGGGTTTTTTCTGGTTATTATTACTTATAAAAAAATAAAATATTATTTCTTTCTATATCTTTTTAGAAAGTCTGGAAAAACCTGGGTGGGTCCCAATAGAGTGTTGTTTTAAAAAGTGAGTCCTGGTGCTAAAAAGTTAGGGAACCAATGGTCTAACAGGCAAAAATTCAACTGATACAGCTTTCTTGCTCATAGTTTTTCCATGCTTAGGAAAACTGCATCCACAGAATTTCTACCTGCCTCTTTATTACAGAAGATGGAGAAGCAGAAAAAATTGTGGCTACCCTATTGACAGGTGCGGACAGCTGCACCTGAGCTGCAGGCCATAGCGGTGCAGGTGATCCTGTTGCAGAGTGAGGGTGAGGCAGGGGACAGAGCACTGTCAGTTGTGGGAGGGAAGTAGGGTGACCAGGACATGTCCTCTTTTTTAGCCTCCTGTCCTGGAAAAGAACGTAAATGTCCTCCTTTCCCCTGTCAGTGGGCCCCTGCAGGCAGGGCTCAGCCTTCTCATAATTAATAAATTATATGTAATAAATTACATGTAATATAATTTTAAATTAAATAATAAGTAATACAATGTTTAAATTAACCATATGAAATCAGTGAATGAGTGTTTCAACTTATGTCCTACATTTTCCTTGGATGTCCTACATTTTGGAGTGCCTGGTCGTCCTTTGTGATTATGACATCTGGTGTGTGTGTGTGGGGGGGGGCTCTGTATACTGTGCAAACGAGCAGTTACACCTGAGCTACAAAACCTCTTGCAGCACAAACCTCTTGCAGCGCACATACCTGGGTCTCACGGCTACTGAGGAAACTGGACTTACTTTCGAGTAAACACGGATAGGCGTGCGCTATTAGGGCCCAATCCTATCCACACTTACTTGGGAGTAAGCCCCACTGACGATAATAAGACTTACTTCTGAGTAGGCATGCATAGGATTGGGCTCTGAGTTATTTCGCCAATTAAGCCTTGCTAAGCAGATCCAAGCCTACAATACTACGCAGGTTTTCTTGGGAATCAGTCCCATTGAACTCAATAGGGTTACTTTCGAGTAGACGCGTACACAGCTGCTCTGAGAGTGGGCAGCGCAAGACGAGAGCGCAGATCTCATCGCCCCCAAGCGGGGGGGGGGAGAGAGAACTCACCTGCAGGATAACCACAGCGAGGAGGGGCTGGCTGGCTTCCTCCCCCCGTGCTTTCCTCTCACCGCCTCCCGCGGCTGTTCCCCAGGAGTGTCCACGCGTGCGATGCTGTGCGCGAATCTGCCCCAGCAACTGCAAGGCAAAGGGCGTGGAGACGCCCTGAGTTTTCCCAGCCCAGAAGAGCGCGCTGCCCAGGGAGGGGCTGGCCACCAGTTGGCTCGAGGAAGGGAGTCGGCAAGTCGCCTGGGAAACTTTTGCAGTGGAGGCAGAAGTGGAGGCCCAGCCAGCCTCCAGGCACCAAAATCCATCTGAAGTGCCCGGTGCATCCAAGCCGCAGCTTCCAAAGGACGCAGGAGGCAGCCCTGGGCAAGCTTGATGAACGCAGAGAGGCTGCAACGAGCTGCGGGCATGGGGAGGTAGGTGCGTCTCCTTGAATCCCTGGACGCCCTCTCATGGAGAACGGCTCCACTAACAGCCAGGGATCTTTGGAACACCGTGACACTGGACGTGGCTTCAGGGTGCTTGCAGGCTGCTCGCTCACCTTGCTGGTGCTGAGCACCCTGATGGGCAACAGCCTGGTGTGCCTGGCTGTCATCCGGTTTCATCACCTGCACTCCAAAGTCACCAACTGGTTTGTGCTGTCGTTGGCCGTGTCTGACCTGTGTGTGGCGTTGCTGGTCATGCCCTGGAAGGCAGTCACTGAGGTGACAGGCGGCTTGTGGCTCTTTGGTAGCCACTTCTGTGAGTTGTGGGTGGCCTTCGACATCATGTGCTCCACAGCCTCCATCCTTCACCTGTGCATCATCAGTCTGGATCGCTACTGGGCCATCGCCAGCCCCTTCCGCTACGAGCGGCGGATGACCCGGTGTTTGGCCTCTACCATGATTGCCGTGGCCTGGACTCTCTCTGTTCTTATTTCTTTCATCCCTGTCCAGCTGCACTGGCACAAAGTCAAGGAATGGGGGGTACCTGAGCTGCAGCTGCCCCACTGTGACACTAGGCTCAACCGTGCATATGCCATCACCTCCTCCCTGATCAGCTTCTACATCCCTGTGGCCATCATGATTGTTACCTACACACGGATTTACCATATTGCTCAAGTTCAGATCCGCCGTATCTCATCTCTGGAAAGAGCAGGGGGGCTGTGCTCAGTGCAAGGCAAAGAGCCCACCTCTTTCCTGCGGAGCTCACTGCGCAAGGAGACCAAGGTGCTTCAGACATTGTCCATCATAATGGGGGTCTTCGTCTGCTGCTGGCTGCCATTTTTCTTGCTCAACTGTCTTTTGCCCTTTTGTGAATGGAGGTCCAACAGCAGCATTCCTGGGCAGCCCCTCTGCATCAGCCAAACAACTTTCAATTTCTTCATGTGGCTTGGCTGGGCCAACTCCTCCATCAATCCCCTGATCTATGCTTTCAATGCTGACTTCAGGCAGGCATTCGGCAGCCTGCTAAGCTGCCACCACCTCCCATGCTGGGCTGCCAGCAGTTCTGCCGTGGAGAGGGTCGACTTGAGCAATGACCTCATCTCCTATCCTCACGACTCCTCCCGCCACAAGGATGGAGGCATCCCAGTTCGGGTGCCTCCACCTGTTATTACTGCCTGGAGTCCATCACTGTCCCATGCAGTACACTCCCAAGGAGAGGAAGAGAGCCATGGGGAACCCTTGTTTGAGAAAGGGACATCCTCCTCAGGTCAAGTTGCTCATAGAAGCAACATCAAAAATCTTAACCTGCCACATTCTATCCCCTTTGAATGTGAGGCAGAGATATCTTTGGACACGATCACTCCTTTTACAGGGATTACAGCACCTTAGAATCTCTACAGCCCTATCTCAGAGGTACACTATCCACATATGCAGATGAGTCCATAAAATGGCTGACAGCCACTTGGGAATCCAATCATTTTTCTCTTACCAAATTATGCTTGCCATTAGCTGGCAATTTATATATGTCCTGTTCTTTTGCAGGCCTACTGATATGGTAAAGTTTTGTCTGGGCTGTGCCACTTCAGATTGCAGGATGGGGCTCACCTGACTGAATACCCTTTCCTATAACATTTCCTTCCATGGAGAGAACTAGATGTCAGGAAAAGGATTCTGAGGTGGCTTTTTCTTTGGCATGACCCTTTTGTTGGTTGGCAACCTTCAGTCTCGAAAGACTATGGTATAAGCCTACAGCACCCGGTATTCCCAGGCGCTCTCCCATCCAAGTACTAACCAGGCCTGACCCTGCTTAGCTTCTGACATCAGATGAGATTGGGCATGTGCAGGGTAACAGTTGCTGACCCTTTTGTATATGGTAGGAAAAACATTGTCACTCTGTCATGTGATCTCTCAATTGCAATCCGAAGTGGTACAGCCCAGACACAGATCTACCTACTTTAGGGAAAACTAGGCCTTTGACAGGACAAGCAGTATGTTGTATGAAGACCCCCAAATTCTGCACCAGTCCAAGGAATTTCCACATCAGAAATTACATTGATAAGCCACATTAATGCAAAGTAGTATTACATTCTGCATATTCTGTTTCTAACCTTCCTGGTTGTGCATGACTTTAATATGCATTATACATGTGCATTCAGCTCTTTAGGTAGCAGCCCAAAGTTAAGAGACTCTTTTCAACCAAGGTGGATGAGCCTGCTTATTGACATAAACAACGGTGCTAGTTAAGCAGCACAGATTTACATGGAATATCTGAATCAAACATGCATAAATATGTACATTTGGCAAATGCTTTCAGCGGAATACTTTATACTGAAAATACTATTTAGCTTTTGTAGAATTAGGATTTTAAATTTTGGCAAAGAGCAACTTTGTGGAATGGGCACAGGTATATACGGGAAAGCAATTAACAGTAAGGTTATAGCAATTGGCCATAGGTTATGGCCAGTGGCCATGAAAGAGGGACGCTGAAACCTCATGTCCTGTAGTCTTTTACAGGGACTGTTCTTACACCTTCTTCAAGGGTAAGAGACAGAAGCTTGTTCTTTTTTTAATGCAATCAGGAAAGGGGAATCTCAGTATTCTGTGCCATTGTCATGGGGCCCCTAAAATATTACAAGAAGTGGCAAGAAGATGGTGGATTCTGGGTACACCTTTATCCTGAGTGTGCCACCACTGCCATGTCCCTCTAACCTGCTGCAGTTGCAACCCACACTGATCCAATTTCCACCTGCTGCAAGCAAGCAGGAAGTGAATAATCTGCCCCCTTATCTTGATCCTGGTGCAATTTCTTCAAATGTGGAAATGCCAAACTTCTGGTTTGATTTACAGGGACTTAGCAAATGAAGGAGCTCCTTCATTCATGTGGTCCTAGTTTAAATCAAAGTGGAAGTCCTGAATTTTTGCAACTGAAAGTACCTGGTGGGGCCTCCATATCCTTGTATTGTATATCTGCAGATCTGGTTTAACGCAGGTCCCCTGGACCCGTGTTGAGCCACTCTTGGCCCCACCAGTGTCCTCTAGAGGCGACCAGAGCTGTGCTCCAGTCACCTCCGGAAGGCTTTCTGAAACCTGCAGAAGTTTCCACCCAGTGCCTCTGGGGGCTTCAGAACGGTCATTTCAGATGAAAAAATGCAACTTCTGGTTTCCCTTCAGGGGCTGCCCCGGGCCTCATAATGCCTAATATGGCATAAAAATGTCAGCGTTCTTTCGACTGAAAAAGTAGCTTTCGTTTTGTTTTGCCAAAATGACCCTTCTGCAGCCTGCAGAGGCAGTGGGCAGATGTGCGTTGCCTCTGCAGGCTTCAGAAAGCCTGCTGGAGGTGACCGAAGCACAGCTCTGTGGGTACAGAGGCCCGACCTATATTTTCCTTTTTAATAGTTTAGAGGCAAAGGATGTATCAAGCAGCATTCTGGGTTGTCCTACCCTTCAGCCCAACTATATACCGCAGACACTCGTCTATAAGTCGATCTCACAGATAAGCCGAGGGCAGGTTTTGAGGCAAGAATCACAGAATTTTCTATGACCCTTGGATAAGTCGGGGTCATAAACTGGGGGGGGGGGTGTCTGATTATAGTTTTGTCTGATTTTATCCTAGGCCAGATCCTGAAAAATAACCTACCAGTAATTATTACCGAAGAACTGACAGTCTCTAATTTATTAAAAATATAGTAAAAGATCATAAGATTCATTTTTATTCATAAACTTTTAAATTCTGGTCTTCACCATCTTTTTGTAAACACTATCAAAGAGTAACTGCACTGTAAACAACATACTAAAAGAACAGTGGTTCCCAACCTGGAGTTCATGTACCCCCAGGGGCACTCAACAGGACCTTTAGGGGTACTTGAAAGAGAATGGAATAATGGCAGTGATCCAGAATGCCTTGCAGGACCAGCAAGGCAGGAAGGGAAGTATCTAGTTGACTGTGAAAGCCCCACTGATAGCTAATTTTTGGTGATCAATTAATGTATGAACCAGTGATTGAAGACCAGCACAGGAAAAAAACGAAAACATAAAAAAGTGATCTATCACTCAGAATTTCTCAGGACACTTCTGATGCAAAACAGTGCAAAGGCAGAGTCTTGTGCTCTTAAACCAGAAGCTCTACATATAACATACAACTGAGAACACAACTGGGAGTGTGCAATTCAATTCACAGCAGAGACAAGCAACAGCAAATGGCTGTGACCAAATGCAGCTGCACATAGCTGAAACCCTATTTACTCAGAAGCAGACCCATTGCTTTCCCTGGGTGTTATTCCTAAGTAATGGTGTTCTGAATTGTAGTTTGTGAGACATTTGATGGGAGTGTTTCCACTTTCAGGGGAGGTGCATCCTGCAGCTGCAACAAGCCCACCCTCACCTGGTCTGAGGGCTGTTTCCTCCTTTTGATTTACACCAGGATCAAGGCTGTCAGGGGGTTTCCTGGTCAGTTTCCCTGATTGCATGGCTTGTAAATAGGGGGCAGAGAAAGAGAGACAGTGGGGAAGGGAGAAGAGAAGGGGGAGAAAACAATACAACAGAGTGAAGGCTGGTGAAGAGAGGGGCTGAAGGGCAGAGAGAAGCAGGAAGTGCAGGAGTGGGAGGCTCCCCTCCTCCCTCTTGCTTGGAAGAAGCAGATGCAGAGCCGTATACTGCATGAAGAAGCAGCCCTCCCATTTCTCTCCCCATCTTCAAGCTACAATATTTTCTTGGGAGTAAGCCCCATTGACAATAATGGAACTTACTTCTGAGTAGGCATGCACTGGCTTGGGCTCAAAGGCTGCCATCCTATGTGCACTTTCCTGGGAGTATGTCCCATTCACAATAATGGAATTTACTTCTGAGTAGGCATGCACAGGCTTGGGCTCAAAGGCTGCTATCCTATGTGCACTTTTCTGGGAGTAAGCCCCACTGACAACACGAATGGGGCACGATCCAGGCTCCTGCTCCCCTTTCCTGTCCTTGGGAAGACTAACAGGGTGGAGGAGGAGGAAGTCAGAGGCAAGGAGACCAGGCTGGGGAGCCTGAGCGGGCAGGACTGCAATGCCCAGGAGCAGCAACAAGGAGGGAGGGAAGCAGGCGAGCAGAGCAGCTCCGTCAGGTTCCCCAAACTTGGTGGGGGAGCAGGTGGTGCGACACCCTCCCCAGCAGCACCACAGCTGCTCTGCAGTGTGCCTGAAACAGCCCTGACCCCGAGTGGCCCCGCAGATAAGGCGAAGGGTAGATTCAGGAGTTATCGGTTGGGACGAATTTGAGTATCTACAGTAGGTGTGTTGTTTTACACATGTCCCATGTGATTGGCTCCTGGCTATATAGATAGGTCATCTAAGTTCTGTCAACACAGTGGCTTAATAGGATTGGGCCTTTAGAGACCAATCCTATCCAATTTTCCAGTGCCGGTGCAGCTGTGCCAGTGGGGTGTGCACTGCATCCTTTGGTGGGAAGGCAGTCACAGAGGCCTCCTCAAGATAAGGGAATGTTTGTTGCCTTACCTTGGGGCTGCACCGGTGCTGAAAGGTTTCAGCTGAAAAGCTAAAAGTATGCATGTCTACTCAGAAGTAAGTCCAATTAGATTCAATGGGGCTTACTCCCAGGAAAGTGTGGATAGGATTGGGCTGTCAGTTAGTTAAAATATTTATTTCACGCCTCTCTCCTCTTCATTAGGTGGTACCCAGGTCAGTCAATCATATTCTTTTCCCTATATGTATGGGTTTTGAGGTTTTGGTATTTATTTAATTTTATTTACACTACTTTTATCCTGCTTTTCTCCCTAAAGGGACCCAATGTGACTATTTCAGTTATAAGCCTGTATACAGATGTCCTGGTATTGCACAGTAATGATTTATGTCTTGCAATGCTGCACAAAAGTTGACAGAGCTCTCCAATGTATCCGTTTCTAAAATTGAACTCTCTTTAATTTTGAAAGTTGTTGAATATATTCATATGAACAGTGGAAGTGCCATTTATTTTTGCCTTCATATTTCCTGCTCCTGTTTTCTGATATGTAAAGCACTCCAAGACCTGCATTAAATAACTGTTTGCCACGTAAAATGCATCATGTGGACATGAGCACCTTGCCACAGTGTTTGTAATCAGCAAAGGATGGTATGTGTTTAAATGATTATATGTTGCACTGGCATGGAAGCTTGTATAAGCCACAGTTGTGCATTGTGATTCTTTTGGTCCAAAGAAATGTAAAGTCAGTGGGGCTACACTAGTGCTCACAAAGATATGATTATACAGGAAATATAAATGTTTTGTTTCAACTTTCTTCTGAGACTGTTTAGCTTCTTGGAAAATGAACCCTTCTAGCAAATATGAATTTCCATCAGGGGAAAAATGGAGCTGGCTATTAAAAAGGAAATCTTTAAAAGCTCAGTATGATTTTCCCTAAATTAAGCCTCTTTCCATTTGAATCCAGAATAATTATATGCCCACGTATAGTGGGCACACTGTTTTTCTCCTTTCACCTCAGCCATCCTTATGAATAGCAAGGGATAATTTTCTCATCTGAGTTAACTCTAATTTCATAGAACTGATTCAAAAGATAACAGAAATGAATTCATAAGGCAATGCAATAAGAACATAAGAACAGCCCCACTGGAGCAGGCCATAGGCCCATCTAGTCCAGCTTCCTGTATCTCACAGTGGCCCACCAAATGCCCCAGGGAGCACACCAGATAACAAGAGACTTCAGCGGTATCCCCTACTTAGAGAGGAAATGCAAGTGTGGTAGGGATTGCGTTGAGACTTTAATGCATACCTTTTTTTATTGCCCGCTACATGTTGTGTCACGCAAGAAATATCTAGGTCCATTGCTAGCTAGGATGCAGGGCTGGGAGGATTCAACCATGCTTCAGTCTCTCCTTTCCACTCCTGATCCTGAGATTCTGGATAATGTTGCTTCCTTTTTATCTGGGGTAATAGCCAGGCAGAGCCCTGGGACTCTGGGCAGTGACTGATGTTTTTGCTTATGTTGTGTTGTCTTTGTACATTCCTGTCTTGTTCTGTTCTTTCTCTGTATTTTATGCCAATAAAGGTCTTACTGATCTGAACTGATAACAAGAGACCTGCATCCTAGTGCATTGGCATTCTGACAAAGGCCATTTCTAAAATCAGGAGGTTGCGCATACACATCATGGCTTGTAACCCATAATGGATTTTTCCTCTGGAAACTTGTCCAACCCCCTTTTAAAGGCGTCCAGGCCAGATGCTGTTACCACATCCTGCGGCAAGGAGTTCCACAGACCAACCACATGCTGAGTAAAGAAATATTTTCTCTTGTCTGTTCTAACTCTCCCAACACTCAATTTTAGTGGATGTCCCCTGGTTCTGGTGTTATGTGAGAGTGTAAAGAGCATCTCTCTATCCACTTTAACTTTCCCATGCATAATTTTGTATGTCTTAATCATCTCTGCCCTCAGGCATCTCTTTTCTGCCGTAGCCTTTCCTCAAAAGGAAGGTGCCCCAGCCCAGTAATCATCTTAGTTGCTCTCTTTTGCACCTTTTCCATTTCCACTATGTCCTTTTTGAGATGTGGCAGCCAGAACTGGACACAATACTTCAGGTGTGGCCTTACCATCGATTTGTACAATGGCATTATAACATTAGCCGTTTTGTTCTCAATACCTTTTCTAATGATCCCAAGCATAGAATTGGCCTTCTTTACTGCTGCCGCACATTGGGTCGACACTTTCATCAACCTGTCCACCACCATCCCAAGATCTCTCTCCTGATCTGTCACAGACAGCTCAGAACCCATTAGCCTATATGTGAAGTTTTGATTTTTTGCCCCAGTGTGCATGACTTTACACTTACTGACATTGAAATGCATCTGCCATTTTGCTGCCCATTCTGCCAGTTTGGAGAGATCCTTCTGGAGCTCCTCACAATCACTTCTGGTCTTCACCACTCGGAAAAGTTTGGTGTCATGTGCAAACTTTGCCACCTCACTGCTCACCCCTGTCTCCAGGTCATTTATGAAGAGGTTGAAAAGCACCCAGGACAGATCCTTGGGGCACACCGCTTTTCACCTCTCTCCATTGTGAAAACTGCCCATTGACACCCACTCTCTGTTTCCTGGCCTTCAACCAGTTCTCAATCCAGGAGAGGACCTGCCCTCTAATTCCCTGACTGTGGAGTTTTTTCAGTAGCCTTTGGTGAGGGACCGTGTCGAACGCCTTCTGAAAGTTCAGATATATAATGACCATGGGTTCTCCCGCATCCACATGCCTGTTGACCTTTTCAAAGAATTCTAATAGGTTTGTGAGGCGAGACTTACCCATACAGAAGGCGTGCTGATTCTTCCTCCGCAAGGCTTGTTCGTCTATGTGTTTTGAGTTTCTATTTTTGATGAGGCATTCCACCATCTAACCTGGTATAGATGTTAGGCTGACCGGCCTATAGTTTCCTGGGTCCCCCCTCTTTCCCTTTTTAAAGATTGGTATTGTGGTAAATATATGCATAGGCACTGGGTTTTGAGATGCCTTGGCATATTTGGCAACAACAGTCACGCCTGCGCAGAGAGCAAACTCTCAGCCTTGAAATATGCGGACACTCTCTTTGGGCCCAGTGCTGGAAAACAACAGAATGTTATAGAGAAGTGGCCTTATCTAAGAATGTGTATTGCGGTGAAGCTAGAGAGCCGGCAAGTTACAGCCGGTTCCCTGGCAGTGTATCTTTATATGAATAAAGCTTGCAGAAGGCTTTGCAGAAGGCTGTGTTCCAGCTTCAAGCCTCCCTGCATCAACCCTCTGAATGTCTGCTGGCTCTCATTCATTTGCTCTGCCCCTCGCAGTTTCAGCTCCACTCTCAACCCTCAGGGTGCTTCTGCTTTTTGCACTCTCCCATCAAGCCACAAGGTCCAAGCCTTGTGTACTTCCCAAACAGTGCCAAACTGCAACAGGTATGACATTTGCTATCCTCCAATCCTCTGACACCGTGGCCGTTTTGAGGGACAAGTTGCATATTTTAGTCAAGAGATCAGCAACTTCACTCTTCAATTCCTTAATAACTCTTGGGTGGATGCCATTCGGGCCCGGTGACTTATTGATCATTAATTTATCAATGAGGTCTGAAACATCTTCTCTTTCAACCTCTATCTGACTTAATTCCTTGGTCAGGAGGGGCCGTTCGGACAGCAGTATCTGCCTGAGGTCTTCTGCCGTGAAGACAGATGCAAAGAACTCATTTAATTTCTCTGCCATCTCTAATAATAATAATAATAAACTTTATTTGTATCCCGCCCTTCTCCCTGAAAGGGACCCAGGGCGGCTTACAACATGTAAAAACAATTTTAAAAAGCATGATTTAAGACAGATAAAAACATATTAAAAACACATTAACAGAAGCCATAAAAACAGTAGTCAGAATAAAATCAGAATAAAAAGAGCATAAAAAAGCAAATCATAGAGGAATCCAGCCTGTCCAAAAGAAACTAAAAGATGTATAAAAGTGTTAAAAAGGCCATGGAATCAGAAGGCTTGTTTAAAGAGCAGGGTCTAAGTCTTTAAGTCTCCTTTTATCTCCCCTTTCCCTTCCTCACCATCCAGAGGGCCAACCGCTTCTCTGGCGGGTTTCCTGCTTCTAACATATTTGAAGAAGCTTTTATTATTCCCTTTAATGTTGCTGGCCATGCGTTCCTCATAGTCTCTCTTGGCCTCCTGTATCACCTTCTTACATTTCTTTTGCCACCATTTATGTTCCTTTTTATTCTCTTCATTAGGGCAAGACTTCCATTTATGGAAGGAAGCTTCCTTGCCCTTTACGACCTCTCTAACTTGGCTTGTTAGCCATGCGGGTATCCTCCTGGACTTAATGGAGCCCTTCTTCCTTTGTGGTATACACTTCCGCTGGGCCTCTATTACTGTTGTTTTAAGCAGCCTCCATGCACTCTGGAGAGACCTCCCTTTCAACCTCCTTCTAACCAGCCTCCTCATTTGAGGGAAGTCCGCTCGTTGGAAGACAAGGGTTTTTGTTAGAGATTTTCCCAATATTCTTCCCCCGACGTGCATGTTGAAACAGATCACAGCATGATCACTGTTCCCCAATGGCTCCGTAACATTGACATCTCTAACCAGGTCCTGAGTACCGCACAATATTAAATCCAGAGTCACCTGTCCTCTGGTGGGCTCCATGACTAGCTGCTCTAAGGCACAGTCATTTAACATTTCAAGTAATCCGGTCTCCTTTTCGTGACCAGAACACAAATTGACCCAGTCTATATGAGGATAATTGAAGTCCCCCCATGATTACAACCCTGTCCCTCCTTGTCACCTCCCTGATCTGTTTCCTCATTTCAAGGTCCCCTTCCGGTTTCTGGTCTGGAGGACGATAGTACGCCCCCAGTATTACATCGCTCCTGAGGCCTGGTAATTTAACCCACAGAGATTCTATGGTGGAGTCAGACCCGCCTTCAATCTCTACTTTGCTGGATTCTATCCCTTCCTTAACGTGACCGGCCACCCCACTTCCAACACGCCCCTGCCTGTCCCTCCTGTAGAGTTTATAGCCCGGGATTGCGGTATCCCACTGATTTTCCGCATTCTACCAGGTTTCCGTTATGCCCACTATGTCAATGTTTTCCCTTGTCACCAGACATTCCAGTTCTCCCATATTTGCTCGGAGACTTCAGGCATTTGCAAAAAGCATTTATACATGGAATGCCCCAGGATGGGCTGCTTATTAGCTCCTTTATCCCCACATCCTCTCACTGTGCCAAACTGTCTATCACATCCCATCATGCTACCATTCCCAATTTCTTCTCCTACTCTGCTTTTACCTTGTTGTTCTCTAAGCTCCCTATCCTCATCCCATAGGGATGAGGAGTTCCGAACCAGATACCCCTTGGCTCCTGTCGGCTTTCCCCCAGGGATCAGTTTAAAACAGTGGTTCCCAAACCTTTTCGGGCTAACACCCCCTTGAGGCCCAGGAAAAATTCCTAACGCCCCCCACCTCTTTGCTTAATAGTCTACTGCAAATTCAAAACAAGTAATACAACACTATAAAAAAAAGTGTATGTATTTGACAAATAAATCTAGTAAACAGTATTTAAAGTTAAATATATAACATTTAACATTTTTAATAAATAACATTTTTAAAAAGCTAAATTTGCATCTCTTCTGCAACTACGTTGTCTTCAGAAGTTTAATGGGATGGATGTATCTGGTGTAGGGATATCAGCTTATCAACATCTGGCTGGAAGGAACTAAGGAAAAGTCTTAGATCCCCATGTTCAATAATGTTCAGTCTGTTTCTTTGCTTGGAAAGTAGGTAGGCGACTGCACTGAAGCCTCGCTCCACTAAATATGATGTAGGGAAAGCAATGAAGTACATCTTAACTTTGTTCCACAGTGCAGGGTATCGGTCAAAAAATTTTTTTTGTAACCAAAAGTCTTGATATGACTGTTTGGCCTGAGCTCAATGTCATTTTGGAGTGAAATAAGTTCTTCCTCTACCATTCCTGTTTCATCATTGCCGATATCTAGGAATGGATTTATCACCCAGTCTGGTATCTGAAGCAAAAAAAGATCCTGAAATCTATCAGACATGTCTCTGTGCAACTCATCCAGGTGTGCACAATACACTTGTAGGTTATCCTCTGGTATGCTCTTCTCCTTCTCCAATTCAGAGAGGCTCGGAAACTGAAAGAGCTCACAACGGGCTATGTTACATCTGAACAACTGTAACTTCGAGCGAAACATGGAGAGAACAGATTTGACTTTGATAAGGCTAATCTCATTTCCTTGCAGTTGCAGATTAACTTCGTTAAACTTTGTGAATACATCAGACAAGTAGGCAGTATCATGCTTGATGTTTCTTAGTTCATCAGAGAGAACAGGATTGGAGTCTTGAAAGAATTCAACAACTGTTCCAAAAACTGAATAGAAATGTCTCAGGCAGTTTCCCTTTGACAGCCATCTAACTTCTGTGTGCAACAACAAATGTTCAAAATCTTAATCGTTCTCAATGCAGAGCTGTCGAAACAATCGAGAATTGAGAGCATGTGCCTTGATTTTATTTATCGCTTTGATAATAGTGTTTAATAATTCGTGAAGTCGACTGCTTAGGTTTTTTGCGACCAAATGTTGCCTGTGAATTACACAGTGGACCGTCAACACACCAGGTACAGCTTTTTTCAAGAAACTGATGAAGCCACGGTAACGACCTGTCATCACAGGTGCCCCATCTGTTGCACAAGCAAGAATGTTGGTAAGCGGGATATCTTTCTCCTTGAAAAAGTCTCAACAACACGAAATACTGACTCCCCTTTTGTATCTGTTTCTAGTTGTCTTGCAAATAACAGCTCTTGAACCAAACTTTCATCTTTGACAAAACGAACATAAGCAAGAAGCAAAGATTGATTGCCTGGAAGAATGGACTCATCTAATTGTAAACCAAATTCTATTGTTCTAAGCTTGTTGTACAATGTGTCTTCAATATTTTCAGCCATTTCATCCACTCTTCTTTGAACAGTTATCACTGAGAGGAATAGCTTTAATAATTTGTTTGGGTGACTTGTGTAGAACTGTGCGCAGAACCTCACTGACTGCTGGCAGAATAAGCTGTTCCCCAATTGTATGAGGCTTACCAGATCTAGCAATTAGCAATGAGATGTTGTATGATGCATGCAAACCATCACTGGATTGCTGTGAAGTGCTAGCAAACATATTTACAATATTTTTCCTTTTCTGTAATTGTTCCCGAAGTGACTGAAAATATGCTAAGTTTTTGTCTGCTTTATCAGAGTGCATTTTCTTCAAATGTTGTAGGAGCCTGGAAGGTTTCATGGCTTCATTTGAAAAAACTCCCTCACACAGTAGGCATATTGGTTGCTGCTCGTTATTTGGTGCTGGTACAAATCCATATTTCAGATATTCCACACTGTATTGCCTACACTTCTTTTTTGTTTGCTGTGTTGGAGCCATATTTTATTCTGGAAGAAGAATATGCAAATTCTTTGCAAAGCACGCACTCACTATTTGCAGCAAACTTTGCAACCAACCTTTTCTGCAGAGTCTGCAGAAGTCTCCAGCAGGCCAAGTCAAGAAACACCTGTGCAAATCACACACCACTACTTGCAGCAAACTTTGCAACCAACCTTTTTGCATCCAGCATCAACCATCTTGTATATGTATAAATGTATAAATAAATATGTATAAATATATTGCATATATTTTTTATCTTGGGGCGGGGGGGGTGCATGCATGACGGGATTTTCTTTGGGGCAGTGCAGGCAGGTCCAGAGGGGTTGGGGGGGCAAGACTAGTTAAGCTGCAATCCAAGCCACTTCATTTCAGGGGGCTTACTTCTGAGTAGACACAACTGGGATGGGGCTCAGACTGGGAGATAGAGGCTGCAGGTGCAGGGGGGGTTGGGAGGGGGAGATTGCTGGACTGGGGATGAGCCCAACTGAGTAATGGACCTTACTTATGAGTAGACACAAGTAGGATGAGTAATGTTTTTAACATAATGTATTGAGGCTGCAATCCTTAAGACACTTTCTTGGGAGTAAGTCCCATTGAATATAATGGAACTTACTTCTGAGTAGACAGCCTCAGGATTGCACACTTATACTTCCTTCTCTTTTACCTGGATATCAATGGAGAAGGCTGCTGCTGAGCTGTGTTGGTCCCAGGCAGGCAGCACAACGCCGCTGCAGAGGCTGTGGTGGCGATGGCAGACACAAGGCACAGGCAAGCAGCTGTGGCCACACAGGCAGCAGGCAGGCACCACAACCATCGTTGAGGCTGTGGCCACACAAGCAGGGAGGCAGGCGGCAAAGCGGCGCAGGGGAAGAGCACTCACGAGGCTGTTGCCTCAGAAGTCTGGAGCGCACTGAGCGGTGAGGGGGGGAGGAGCCTCCTTCTCCCGCTCATTGACTCCAGGCAGAGAAAAACAAATCAGAGGCGCGCAAGGACAAAGCGCGCCAAATTCAAACGCTGGCCGCCTGGAACCCCTTTTTTTTGGTGGCAGCCAGCGTTTTTCACCTGGCCTGACCTGTCACTGCCCCCCTATCGCCCACTTTGTCCCCATCGCCCCCCTAACGCCCATTTTACTTTCAATGCCCCCTTGGATCTTTCCAACGCCCCCTGGGGGCGCTAGCGCCCATTTTGAAAATCACTGGTTTAAAAGCTGCTCTGCCACCCTTTTAATGTTATGCGCCTGCAGTCTGCTTCCTTTCTGGTTCAAATGAAGCCGTCCCTCTTGTGCAGGCCCCGCTTGTCCCAAAACGTTCCCCAGTGCCTAACGAATCTAAACCCCTCCTCCCTACACCACCATCTCATCCATGCATTGAGACCCCTGATCTCCGCCTGCCTAGCTGGCCCTGCATGTGGAACAGGTTGCACTTCTGAGAATGCTACCTTTGAGGTCCTGGCTTTCAGCTTCCTACCTAATAGCCTAAATTTGGCCTCCAGGACCTCCCGGCTACACTTGCCCACATCATTGGTGCCGACATGCACCACAACTGCTACCTCCTCCCCAGCACTGTCTACCAGCCTGTCTAGACAAGAAGTGATGTCCGCAACCTTCACACCAGGCAGGCGAGTCGCCATGCGGTCCTCACTTCCGTCGCAAACCCCCCTCTCTATGTTTCTAATAATCAAATCCCCCACTACAAGAAGCTTCCGACCCCCCTCCCGCCAAGGAGTATCCTGAGTGCATTTGGATACGGGCCCGTCCTCTGGAGAAGGGGTCCCCCCTAGAGGATTGCTTCTCTCCTCTCCAGGATGATGTCCTCCTGCCCCGAGACTTCCCACCTGGGCAGCTGAGGAGCTGCACGCCTGAGATTGGGATGAAGCCTGATCGTCCCCGGAAGTCTCCCCACGGTCCTTCTCTGCCTGCCTCTGCTTCTCCAGGTCACCAAGGCTTCAAGGGAGCAGTCACGTTCCCTGAGTTCCTGGAGCTCCTTGCACCGAGGACACACCCATGACTTATGCCCCAGAGGCATATAGTCATACATGTTGCACTCAATGCAAAACACTGGATAGCCCCCACCCTGCTGCTGGCTGTCTGACTGCATAGTTTGTTTGTTTGTTTGTTTAGGGGTACTTAAAAACCCTTCACTGGTTTGCTGCCCTCTTCTCAAGGGAAGAGGACAGTGTCTAGGGCCCTGGCCTCCTCGCCCTGCTGCTGAACTCGCACTGAGGCTAAACTCGCGGTGCCTTACCTGGCACTTTGTTCCCAAGGCACTGGGTTTTCCAGAGGCCACGAGTGCTTCTGCAGAGAGGCTCATGTGGTGGCAGGCGCTAGCTTTATACCCCTAGCTAGCTCCTCCTCCCTCCCTCCTTGCTGATTGAAAGGGGGCTAGTCTTCCTAGGTGAGATTACAAAAGATTAGGAAGAGAAAAGGCTGCTGATGGGCCTAATCTACTCTGTAGGCTCCTGAATGGGGTGCTTGGATTTGCCTAATGGGGCTCTTATCGCCTCCTAAAGGACAATGACTATGCTAATTTGCTAAATTGCTAAGTTTATGACTATGCTAAGCTAAATTGCCCTGGCTGGCTGGGAACAGGCCCTTCCTAGGTTCTTACCCTCCTAATTCAGTTCTCTTAGGCTGGACTGTTTTTTAACCTCAAGCTGCTTTCTATTTGAGTTTAAACTGCACTGGTTTAAGAGTTTTTTGGGCTTGGCAGAATTTACACACTAAAGGTTTAAATCCCATTTTGCCCTGTTTATAAAATAGACACCAAGTGTACTTTCTCCCCCTATTACCCTCTTCTTTGTTTAGTTTGGGCTCTAGCTTCCTATCTAAATTATACCTCCTGCTTTTATTAAGTGTGCACCTTTATTTAAATTATTTATTTATTTATTTATTGCTCTTACCTAGATCCTGTGTCCCAATTTACTGAACCTTTAGATTATGTTCTAACTTGAATTCAGTTTAACTTGGGTTAATTTAAACAAAGTAGAAAAACTTGCTTTCTACTTTATCCTCCTATGTTTTATTTACTATTCCAAGTACCTGTACCTTGGACCCTTACTCACCAGTAGAACTCTGCTCCTGCTCAGAATAGACCTATGTACTCACTCACGTATATATTTTTATTGCCCTCACCTAGCTCCTATACCCCAACTTGCTGGACCTTAAACTCCCTCCCTCTGGTTAGATTAGGTGCTAACTTAGGTAAAGCTTAGGTAAAGCTAAGCTAAAGGTAAGCTAAATTTCAATGTTGATTTAAGGTTAGAAGACAAGAGTTAGAAAGACAAAGAGTTAGAAAGAGTACACTTACCTTCTCCTTCTCATCGTCCTCCTCTTCCTCTCCTCTTCACAACTCAGAGTCCTCCCTCTCCTTCTCCAAAAACTCAGAGGTCCACTTGCCTTCTCCCTTTCTTTGCACTGAGGCTAAACTCGCGGTGCCTTACCTGGCACTTTGTTCCCGAGGCACTTGGTGTCCCAGAGGCCACACTCGCCTCTGCAGAGAGCAGAAATGCTATAAAAAATAAAAATAAAAAATGCTATCCGGGAATACGGCAGAGCCAGCTGCTTTTATGTTGAGGGCAACACAGAGGCAGAGGGAATAAAGGCAAAAGCTATCTCTAACAAACAAGGAGCTGCAACCGCACAACCTCTCAGCAGCTCAGATCAGGGAGCAAGCATGATCCTGAAGCCAGCTTGGAGAGGTCAGGTGGTACCACCTGATTCACTCTGGTCTCTAAGTACAAAGACCAGCATCCTTGCTAATGCAGGTTCCTTCTTGGGGTGGTGATGCAAAGCTTATCCCACATCACTAGTTCAGGACTTCCAGTGGGACAGGGTAGTGCTTCATAGGTTAATGGACAAATGTAAAGAGCGCTGTACAGCAATGGTGATCCCTGCTTGGAAACAGGCTTGGAACCCATTCAGGACTGGGAAACACACAACTGAACAGTGCAGTTCCAAGGAATGCATGTTCAACTTCCCCAACTGGATTTGGAATGGTTCGTGTAGTCACGACCAGCCATAGACCAGATTAGTGTCTCTGGATCTCCCTTCAGTTTGCTCACATTATGAATACCTTCTTTTGATTGCATTTGTAGTCCCTTTGATGCATGATCTGCATGCCTTGTTTCTCCCTGTCTTATAAGACAATAAATGTGCACCCCTAGATCTGTACATTTGTCTTTATTCATGCCATATATAAGCAAACAAAAACAATTTTATTTTCTCTAATTTTACACAAGCTTTTAACTTTTAATAATGACATTTTAAGAGTTTCATTATTGGAAGCCTGGCATCCTGATGGCTGTCTAGGTCACATAACCCTAAATCTAACCCTGTGCGGTGGCGGGGGGGGGGGAAGAGAAGTTTGGGGATGAGCCAAGCATCTGCTTCCTCCATCTGCTCTTAAGGCATTGCCTGCTTTGTGTAAAGAGCCCATGTGGAGGAAGGCATATGATCTCTGCATTCTGTCCCTGACAGCGCAGCAAACTGGCTCCCTCGCCTTCCTCCACTGGGTTGTTCTGTTTTAAAGGAACTAGTGGGGAAAGGAACAAGCTTGCTCTTTCAAAGTCATGGTTTCATATGAAAATAAAACTTCTAAGTAATATTTAAGCTAATCACATTATGAGTGCTATCCTGTGTCACAGGAGTGCTGGTACAGTGGCCGCTACACTAGCGCAAGCTGCCGTAAAAGTGCCATACAGCACTTGACAGCAAGCAGCGCTGGTGGGATGGCCTGTGCCAGCCACCAGCACTGCAACCAGGTCCCGAGGTTACTGGTGGAGGTGAGTTTTGCATTAGCACAGTGGGAGGGATGATGGGAGGTCATTTCAGAGGCGGGGAGGAGTGTTTTTGGGTGGGGAGGGTGCAACGGGGGTAGGACAGGCCCAGGAGGGGGCAGGAATGGCAGACTTCTTCCACTGTCTCCTACCCTCCCTCCAGGGCCTTGTGGTGTTACACCAGGCTGCACAGATTTGCACCAGCTACATAGCTGGTGCAGATCTGAGGTGCCCCATAGGGCAGGCTAGAGGTTTGGTCTCCATAACAGAATAGAAATTGCCATGTTGAATCAGTCCAAAATTTTGGATTGATTCTAGTTCTGCCTTCTGGTCGTTGCACCTGCTTCTCCCATGTGACTTCATATGAACTAGAGAGCTGGTATATAGTCCAGGCTATACATGCTTACTCAAAAGAAAGTTCCATGAATCTCAAAGGGATTTTCTCCCAAATAAGTGTGTGTAGAATGGCAGACTGCAAGCTGAGGATGCCTTGCTTTTAACGTCACCTCAGCTACAAGTTTAGCAAGTTGCATTTCTCTCTGCCACAACTGCACTTGCAGTATGGGTTTGCCCCACATGAAAGATCTATTGTTAAACCTTAGTGAAGCTCATTGTTGATCAGGCATTCTGTCTAGACATTCTGTCTTGTTGCTCACATTCTTTGTGTCTGTTGCATTGTGAGTCGCAGTAGCGGACCTACCATTAACTGAAAGGGGCAAATGCCCCGTGCATGAAGCCCCGCATATGTCTAGGACCATATGGAAGCCTTACTGAGGCTCCCAACGCAGTTGGAAACTGTGCTTCCGGTTTGCAGAAGCACAGTTTAAGACTGCGGGGAAGCCTTCTTAGGCTTCCCTGGTTTGGCCTGGAGCCATGGAAGGCTCCGTTTCATGGTGGTGAGTGGGGGGACAGATTCACGCGTGGGGGGCAACATCTTGCAGGGGCACCATCATGAACTTTTGCCCCAGGCACGGGGCTGGGGAAGTCTACCACTGGTGAGTCTGTCTGAGTCTGTGGTCACTGGTCTGAGTCAGTGACATCTGTGACTCAAATTAACATGAGTCATGAAAATGTGTGTTTTCGCAACTCAAGTTGAGTCTTTACAAGTCAATTTCCCATCCCTGCATAATAGTAATGTGTAAAATTAATATTAGAATCCACTCTTCTGTATCTCTGCATATCCTTGACTTTGGGTGCTTGCTGTGAAAACAAAGCCCCAAGCTTGCCACTAGGTGTCTCCTTTGTTCTGAAAAAAAGATCCTCAGAACCTAGTTGACTCTTTCAACAGCTGATGAGGAAGTTATGACTTAAACTCTACTTTGTTATCAAAGTAAGTAGCAAAAAGACAGTGAGTAAAAAAAAGTAAGTCTACAAAAAGACAGCCCTTCTGAAAAAGGGTAGGCCTTACATTTCCTTCCAAAAGCCAGGATGGATGTGCACGCATGCATCTTCCAGGAGGTCATTCTATCATCTTTACAGCTAGAATGGTCCTGCTATTTGTTATAGAGTTCTGCTCTCATATTTAGTACCAGTGCTGGTCCAAAGCGTATTGGCGCCTGAGTGATATGTAATCATCTCTGATGTTCTAACCCACCACACTCCTCTCTGCCATGCTTCCTCTTTTGCTCTGTCACTCTCTTCCTTTTCTAATCCAGGGAGCAAAAGCCACTGGCTGGTGGCCCACTCAGGGCAGGGCTGGATTTACATAGTAGCTAAAGTATGCTACATGCCCCACATTTTCATAGGCCTTGCACTCAGTGGCATCAATAATAGGGGATGGACTGCCACTCCAGGCATCAGGGGCCCAGGGCAAATGACAGAGGGTGCTGCCAGAGGCAGAAGCTACCCAAGATTCTTTTTCTCATTTTCTTCTCCCTTAACACCCCCATTCCTTTTCCTATTAAAATGGAGACGTTTGCACCAATACCTGCACTCCGAAATGTCCAAATTCTCTACAAGTAAATGATGAGATGCATCCTCTTTGGTCTGTTTTTCTGGGCTTTGCCCTTAAGGTAGAGTGAGGCAAATCTACTGAAATCCTATTCATGTCAGGGTCAGGCCTGGTTAGTACTTGGATGGGAGACTGCCTGGGAATATCGGGTGCTGTAGGCTTATACCGTAGTCTTTTGAGACTGAAGGTTGCCAACCAAACTACTCTGAAGTCTACCATTTAGCAAATGTATAGCAAATGAAAAAAATTGAATTAGTTTGCTATGCAAGCAGATAATTTATGTTTTAATATTTATTTGCATTTTTTTAAAATTTAGGGCTCCTTTATGGCATATGCTACAGGCCCTGCACTAGCTTAATCTGGTCCTGACTCTGGGAGATCTGCACCCTTTGGGAGCTGTTTTGACACATACAGCAGTGCCTAAAGCTCATTAAACAGCTAGTCAAGTTTGACACAAGACTTGGTAAGTGTAGGTGTGGGTTGCATATAGACATATGAAAATCTAGTGTCAAAATGCCTGTCGAGCTTTTCAGAGAAGCCTTTAAGTGCTGTTGTGAGTCATGTGGCAGCTCTCAACAAAGACTGCAAAGGGACCCTGGGAGCAGCAGTGCTGATGTCTGAAGACAGAAGGGAGGACAAATTGCTTGCACAGACTTTCTCCTGCCACCCCAGATGCCAATGACCACACTGAGATTTTCCCAAGTGGCAGGACCTACACTGCTTGGGAGCATCCCAGCTGTCTTCTCTCATTCATGGGCTAGCTGGACAACAGATGATGGGGCTACTGCCTCCTCTGTGATGTCTGCTCAGATACCTGGTAAGCTGGGGGGGGGAGGGGAACAAGCCAGTGGGAGTGGGGAGTAAGCCTGGGTGAAGCAGTGTGTTCAAGGACACATGGACATCAAACATGGGCACGCCCATGTGCATGGCCCATCCCGGCACTGACCCTGAATGCAGACATCCATTCTGTTGTTCTAAGCACACATTACCATTTGAACTAATTCACCTTGCATAGAACACTTGGTTCCAAGGGCACCACAAAGACAAACTTAGTTTTTGCTCAGCCATGCAATATAACTGATACATAGGAAAAAAACATCAGTCGGTAAAAGGGACCAATTTGAGATGTGAATTTTACAAAATCCAAAGTGTAGAAAAAGGCTAATGTGCATTTCATAGGGAGTATTTGAGTTGAGTTGTGATCTCGTCTGATCTCAGAAGCTAAGCTGGGTCAGGCCTGGTTAGTACTTGGATGGGAGATCGCTCCGGGAATACCGGGTGCTGTAGGCTTATACTATAGTCTTTCGAGACTGAAGGTTGCCAACCATTTGAGTTGATTATCTATTTTGAGGCTTCAGAGAAGCACTCAGAGGGTAGGAGACCACTATATACAGTACATGTATTTTACTTTCTTTTCTAATTGGAGGTTGTGTGATAAAGTCAGGCTTATGCCTTCAGCTGTTCCACACAGACTGTTGCTCAGGTATTTTGTTTCAATCAAATAATATAGGTGAAAGTACACAGAGACCTGAATTCAAGTTATTTAGAGAGGAATATGTACAGTAATGGCTCAATTCTACCCTCTTACCAGTTTATGTTATGCAGCCCCATGATGCCAGAGCTTCTGCTGCCTGCAGTGTTGAGGGGTGTCCAGACAGCTCTGGAGAGGTACGTACAAATATTTTTACTTACCTTTCTATAGGCAGCATGGTCATCAATGGGTCTCCTTAGACCTATACCAGCTCTTTTGCTGGTGTAAGTCCAAGGACAGAGAGGGGGCAGGTCCAGGCTCAAAAGGGGACATAGGATTGGATCATGTGCTACAACAGCCAGTATTTATATACCGCCTTTCTTGGTCCTTGGATTACACTTTTGATTTAATTTAAGGCAGTTCACATAGGCAGGCTTTTTCTAAACTCCCGAGGGTTTTTTTTACAATAATAGAGAAGTTCTAATCTTTCAAGAACAATGACATTTCAGGTGGACCTTTCATAGTCTACTATAAATTCTGACTGTGGTTGCCTCCCATGCTGACTGACAAACAGCTCCTTTTTCTGTCACTAAAAGGCAGCCAAGACTGCATTCACCAAAAAGCAAGTAGAATTGCTCAGCTAAACTGATCAGTCGCTTCTCGGATCTCACAGTTCATGGAAGCTTCTAGGGATACTGAACTGGTGTTCCCGAAGGAGCAGAGTACCCCTGGGTTCTCGGAGAGTCAACACAGACAGGAGAAGCAGAGGACTTCAGACAAAGCTTTTATTAACGTGCACGGGCTCACCTCTGGGCAAGTGAGAAAAGATCATTAGAATCTGCGCATATACTCTGAGGATATTTGTAACACAACATCATAAAGACTCGATAGGTGGATACAAACAAAATCCAGTCAAAAACAACATGACTGTGTGAACTAATAATAATAATAATAATAATAACAACAATAATAATAATAATAATAATAATACTTCTTGGCATCCTTCGGTCTCAGAAGACTATGGTATCATGCTCTGAATGGTGGTTCTGGAACAGAGTGTCCTCTCCAGTGTGCGAAGCCTGGGTAAAGTAGATATGGAAGACAGACTGTTACCCATGCAGCAAATCCCCCCCTCCATGTCGCTGAAATGGTCCAATGGAAAGGCAGAAGCCAATAGGGTTGGTTCCAGCAGCGTTGCAGGAATTGCCAGAACGTGACTGTGTTCAGCCATGAACTGCCTCAGGGACTCCGGCTCCGGATTTTGCCTCGAGGTTGACTCCTGAAGCCTTTTCCATAACTGAATGTAGCTACAAGGCAGTGGAGGTTTGGGATCAGAGTTTTCCTTCTCTCAGATGAGCTGCCTTCCCAGGCTATCAAGTCCCATCTACCCGGTGGCTGTTTAGTCGCCTCTTACGAGAAGTACAGCCAAACTGAGGGCCTATTCTTATCCCCCAGCTCCCAGGGTTTATTAATTAATTAATTAATTAATTAATTTATTATTATTAGTTCACACAGTCATGTTGTTTTTGACTGGATTTTGTTTGTATCCACCTATCGAGTCTTTATGATGTTGTGTTACAAATATCGTCAGAGTATATGTGCAGATTCTAATGATCTTTTCTCACTTGCCCAGAGGTGAGCCCGTGCTCATACAAATTATTATTATTATTATTATTATTATTAATAATAATAATAATAATAATAATTCCTAATAATAATATAATATAATATAATATTATAATATAATAATATAATATTTTATATAATATAATAATATAAAAATAATATAATAATATAATATAAAATAATAATAATAATAATTCCTACATTGGTGCCCATTATTGGGCGGAAGAACAGGTAATAAATCTCTTAAAGACACAAATACTTTATATCCTTGCTTAGAACAAGTAAGGATTGACCATGGTCATGATGAACCAGGCAAATCCTGACTTCTTCTAAACAGAATTGGCAATCAAGCCATGATCTGAGACTGGGATACTAGCTAAGGGACATTACATGAAACCAAAACTAAATATTGGCTTCATGTAAGGTTTGGCATGACCTGGTGTACCCCCCAATACCCCACCTCTGCTGCGGCACTCTAGGGGGAATAAATTTCTCTTACCATCCATGCTCCTTATGTGGTTTTCTCAAACCTAGGAGGTCAAGGCTTAAAATTTTATTTAAAGGGACTCTGCAAACAAAGAAGCTTCTTCATTTTATTTACCAGAAGTCCTGTACTTCTGGGTTTGAGAAAACCACAGGAAGAGAACAGTAAGGAGGAGGATGATCCACTTCTTGCTCCAGTAGCAGGAAGCAGATCAATGTGGACTGCATGCATGGCAGGCTGGAGGGAGGTGCATACCCAAATCACTCTCTAAAATTCTGGCTTCATATTCATGAACTGTTAAGAGGCATCAGCACCAAACAAATACAGGCGTGTGCCACTTAACAACTATTTGCTTAATGATGGATCACATATATGATGGTGGTCAAAGCACAATTAAGATGCTCTTAAGGAGGCAATCTCCCATAGCCTGCAGCAGAGTGTCTGTTTGCACAACAGAGGCTCTCAATGCAAAGAAGAGGCAGTCTATCTCCAGTAGCCACTGCAGCCAGCTAGTGTCTGGCAGGAAGTGTCTGTTTGCACAACAAAGGCAATAGATTGGACTGAATGTCCACTTAATGACCCTATCACATAACAACAAGTATAGGAAAATGTATCTCCATCAAGTGGTGCACACCTGTACTTTAACAAGAGAAACCCATGGCAAAGTAAAGTGTAACCCCAAAAGTCATCTCATTAGTATGAAGTATTTGCATAAGAAAACCAGTGTGGTGGATCCAGAAATGGATTTAACCTGAGGAGACTTGGGCTGAACTCTTCACTCAGCCCTGAAGATTAAATCAGTCAGCCGACCAGGGTTATTGTGGGATATTGGACACTACCCTGAGCAACTTGGAGGAAGGGCAGTGTAAAAATGTGGAAAACAAAACAAAGGAATATCGTAGGGCAATTTCTTGTATGCGAGAAAACTCCATGAAGAAGAGCAAGAAACGAATGTGATGTGGTATTCTTTTTGTCATTTAATGTAATTTAATAAAAGAGAATAACACCAAAGATTAGCATCTTCAAGATGAATGAAGCAAGATAAGGTATAGTATACTTAAGAAGTGGTGTCATCACATTTGTTCCACATATTGAATAGTTGAACAAATGTGATCCCACCACTTGTTAAACATGCTATAGCTTAACTATAGCTATAAGCTATAGCAAGATATATCTTGCTATAATGGTTACATACAGAGAAACGTAGGGAGAACTAGACAGCACTGTATCAAACCTCAAAGGAGGTTTTTTCCCCCCCAAGATTCTTCCCTTGCTCTCACTGTGGGTGGGTGGGTGGATATGTGTTTGTGTGTTTGCAGGCATAAGAGTGGGGAGGGGCATAGACTGTGGCTGGCCCCTCCTGAGCTGTTGATAACACATGCATGCTCAGTAAACCCCTCTAACAGAGGCTAATCCACATGCAGGCTTGCAATTTTCCTGCAGCGCTCCTTGTTGCACACAGTCAACGGTAAGTGCATCCAGAAAAAAGGGAAGGAAGAGGGAGGAAAAAATTAAACACTGAAGGCTTAATTTGGTCTGGGGACAAACTGGGAATTCTGGTCATGCAGTCTCTTTGATGTTGACACCCCATGTTACCATCAGTGACCATGAATACCAACAGCTTGCAAATGTTTTAAGTGTGGCACCCAGTTGGAGAGATGATTTGCATTTGGGAAATGAATGAAAGAAGAGTTTGAAAAACAGGGAAGAGATTTGCTAATTAGCAGTGCCTTTGTTAAAAGAAGGGGGTTGGGCAGCAGGAGAGAAAGAGAAAGGAACTGTGGTGGTAGTAAAAAAGATTTTCAAGAAACTTTGCTGCAACCTTTCTGGTGTTTTGAGAGCAAATGTGCTAGAACAACAGCTCAAATGTATCTATGTTTGTGAACAGAAATTGTGTTGTAGGCTCTAATGGTAATGCCACATAAGCAGAAATTACAGCTTCTCTGTGGAGCAGAGAGTTATTTTATTAGCTACAGAACCATGAAATGTTGTTGAAGTGAATGTAGAAGAGTAACAGGTATCAATGACTGTAGTTATGACTCCAAACACCAAGTCAGTATAAACATGCATCTTGTTAGGAATAGATGCTTCCTTTAGACATGGACATTGCTCCCTTTGCAAGGAGAAAGGAATGCCCTCTGCTGAGAAGCAAATATTTGGTTAAGAAGAACGTATTGGCTGAAAGTAGCTATTTCTGAATGTCTGTGCGTCTGTCCACTGCTTATCAGTATCTGTCCCCTTAGGACTCAGGGAAGCACAGGGCCCCTTGCCTGGCCTTTTATCACTGATGCTCTTGAATGACCCAAATCAGGCAACAGCCCTATTGACTGCAGAAAATGAGGCTCCCCCAGACACTTCCACTCACTCTTCTGCTCCTAAGCTGCCTGGAAGGTACTACTGGAAGGAAGGACAAGAATAGGGAACAAGTGAAGCCCTCCTCCCCCTGGGCACACTCTGGACAGTTTTATACCCGTGAGAAACACTTGTGCAGCTGGCAGCTGATCTCAGAGGAAGACGCCACTTTGCTGCAGCTCGGTTGTCACCAGGCAGGAGGGGATCGCCACAAGGAGCAGCAATGTATCTACCGGGGCCAGCCAGAGCTGTGTGCTGCCTACGGTTCCAAAGGCCGACAATTTTGGAAGCAGATTCTGGGCAAGCTCCGCAGGAAGCGCCACCCATGCCAGGACAGAAGCCCACTCCAATCCCGACTTTGTAGTAGCAAGAAGGGTGCCTTAGAAGCACAGCTACACCTGGTCCCCTCTGCTTCCAGCACTGAAGCCCCGGTGACCACTGAGACCGCTGCTAAAGGCAGGTCCAAAGGGAAGGGCCATATCAAGGATACACCCAAACAGCAAAAACCACCTCAGGCACCCAGGGACAGGGTGATAAGCAACCCAGCAAAGGCAGGTGCTCTAGACAAACAAAGGAGCAAAGCGGGGAAGAGGAAAGGCACCAGCAGCTCCTCGGTGGCTCCAGCACAGCCAGTCAGTCAGCAGCCGACAGCAGCCATGGAAGGCAACGAACCACCCACAGAGCTCAACACAAGTGTGGCTGAAGCCTACTGTGAAGAGAAGTGGCATTCACTGTGTAACTTCTTTGTGAATTTCTGGAATGGGTGAACATAGAGACTTGGGGGAAGCAAGGGGAGCAGGGTGGGGGCTGAAGGACTGGTGGAGGGAGTGTATAGCAGAGAGCCTAGTTAGCAGGTTGGATGGGAGATGTTGGGGTCTGGGGTAAGGGCAAAAAGAAAGAAGGGAGAGGGCAGGTGGAATGGAAACACTGAATGCCAACAGAGTGTGGACAAAGAAGTGGGATAGTAAGGGGGGCAACAATGGGGCCTTATGGGGTGTATAACTTATTCATACAGCATAGAATCCTACAGCAGATGCTAATCAAGAGTAGAGATCTCCTTTGCACTGGGGGTTCTGGATAACACATGGATGACATATCCTTTCTTTGAAGCTAGATAAGCTCCAGCTATGAGTAAGCTGCTCTGTTGCATCCAGCTGGTTCTTCCCTACCTGTAATTAAGTAGCAAACCCGTGTTAAAAAATATTTGGGATTATGTTTAAAACACTCATAAGTTTATTCCTTCTATATATAGGAGACATCTAATACAGTATTTGTAAAAGTATGAGCAAGTATAGATGCTGTTGGACATACTTCTCATCAGCATAATAAATGAAACTCTTTTGCAACAATCTGTGATGTCATTTCATTGAACTGTCATAGTTTCTGTGTCTGTCTAGGGCAATGACATGAAACCACAATTTTTATTCCTATTATGTCAGTAAAAGGCACCATGATTAGGTCACATACATCCTCACAGGGCCTACCCACTTCTGGGACAACAGTAAAATTCTCCCCACCAACCTCCAGTTTGAGTTCACTGTGTAGCCTTCCATGCTAATGAATCCAGGCATTGATATGGACTTGACTTAGTTTATGTGCCAGCCTATTGTTTAATGCTTGAAAGACTTAAGAGTCCGTATTTATTGGCCAACAAAAGTAACAGTCAGTATTTATGGGCCAATAGAAGTGTCACCATAAGCTATTGCTTTCTGTGTCCCATGTCACTTGCATTGTGGAGCCTTTGAGAAATACTTAATGAAGGAGCCCTTCTTTCACTAAGTATGTTCCTTCCCTGCCCACCCCCCAAAAAAACACAGCCAGACAAAATGTTCTCAAAGCACAAGATTCACTGTTGCTGGATATCATATGATATTTTAATCTACAGGCAATTCTAATTTTTATCTAGGCTTATAGTTCTGTTGCTACTTCACATCCAGGTTTTCATACCATCTACATGTCACATATTTATTATTGTTTCTCATACCATAAGAACAGAACACATATTCCTCACTCAATTTGTGCAAGCGGTGTTAGTTTTGCTGATGTGCAAGCCAACAACTACATTTGAAATGTTCTCTTCAAAAAGCTTTTACACTGTAGCATAGTCCAAGGGTCTTGGGATTTTGCTCCCAGAATTTGCCTTCAGAGTTAAGGTTTAAGAATAATAGACAGATGCAAATAAATAATAATAAACAGAGTTTCAGGGACTATGCAGTCGGGGACATATTTGAAAGTTTAAATATCTCAGCAACTCCCTAGTGCTGACCATTTGTCTGCATATACATAGAATGAGGAGCGGGGTACACCCATTCACTCTTGCTAGATCTACTCTTTACAGAAATGTGGAGGAATTTTGAAACAGCCTACTAACTACATGGGTAGACTGTTCTGTGTAATTGGGAGCCCTTGAATATGTACCATCCCTAATCTTGTGGATTGAGTGTATATGCATGAACAGTTTGTATGCAGATAGGCTTGTTCAGACATTCCTCTGAATGTGTGAAGGAGACAGAGGGCCCAATCCTATCCAACTTTTCAGCACTGATACAGCTGCAATGCAGCCTCGAAGTAAGGGTACCAATGTTGCCTTACATTTATGAGGCTTCCATGACCCTGACCCCCCCCCCCCCCGTCCACAGCAGGATGCAGTGGGTGTCCCATTGGTATGGTTGCATCAGCGCTGGAAAGTTGGATAGGATTGGGCCCACACTAAGTAACTACAGGCCTGCTCCCCACTCTATCTGCATTCAAAGTCCACGCTCTTTTGCAGGTCAGGGTGAAGGATGTAAGCCTAGCCTGTCCACACATATATGTACCAGTGCTTGCATGTTAAACTAAGAGGATGCTGAAGAACCAATGTTACTATGAAAGGACATTGAACAGTTACCGTAAACAATTGTCTGAAAAATCTTGTAGATAGGGAGTTGATCTTTATTGTAGATAGGGAGTTGAAAGTCATAAAGGAGACCTACATTTGCCTTATTCTGCTTGTGGAATTTCAATAAAAATCTCTAAGGAGCTTATGATCTAAAGGGAGGCAAAATGTGAAGTGTTTTTTTGTTTATAAAAGTATGAGCCAGTAATCAGAATTGCTTTTAATGACCTAGATACCACAAAGAGGACTTCCTGAGTCATTTTTAATGATATAGTAGAGTAGCTGCCCCTTGGAAACACAAGGGGAAAACTTCACAATCAGGACAAGGCCATCAGTCTTAATTTTTTCAGACATTCATAGGAACACGAGCATGAATAACATGCTGTAACCATTTCACCCAATTTGCCTGCTGCATGAAGGAACATGCTCCAAATATGTCAGTATACTCACACCAGTACAGATTATAAGTGCTGGGTGCTTATGTGCTGGGATCCGTTAATGCTGAAGAATGAAGAATGCAGAAACCTTGAAGGATGATACAAAATGGAAACTATGCTGCTTCAAAGGACTGCCACTGGAGGCAGGCACCCAAAGAAAAGCCTGAAATAGCTCAAAATTCAGAAACTCTCTGGAGGAAACAGCAGTGGCCATGAAATGTATAAAACAATGTAAATGACTGCTGAAAGCTGTTGCTAGGTAACCCATAACCCCACATGAATAGCAAAGGAGACTCTGGCCTGCTTCAAGTTTGACCCTTACAAACTCCCTAGCTAAATGATCACATCACAGTTTGGGCAGCAGTCCCCCAGTCTTCAATCCATTTGATCCTTTGTTCTTGCGCATACAGAGCGCAATGGAAAAGATGGGTTTCAAAGCCCCCACACTGAGGGCTCCACCATTGTAATGTTCTAATTAGAAAAAAATCAAAAGAGGGAGGAATAACAATTTTGGTGGTGAGAGAGTTGTTAGGATGACACTAGTGAGCAAATTTGAGACCTTAGCAGGAAATTATTCATAAGACAACATGCTCAGGCCAGAGGGAGCTTATAACACCAGCTTCTACGGGCACAAGCCTAACCAGGTCTACTCAGAAGTGAGTCCTATTTTGTTCAGTGGAGCTTACGCTCAGGAAAGTGTGGTAAGGATTGCAGCCTATATTGACCAACACTGACCTGAGAGGAGGAGGAGTTGTTGAGTATTTCTATACCACCTTTCTCACGATGAGTGAGAGTCTTACAGACTTTTATAACTGTGTGGTACTTTTTAAAATGTTGTAAGGTAGAGATAGAGAGGTGGGATATAAATACCTGGATAAATAAATAAGTCTAAAGATGTAGTAGCAGTTTTAGTGTATTGGGCTGTTGGACCTTTTTGACTTTCTGCTTCTCACTGCTAACAAATCTATTTCTGATGCCCTGCCTCTAAATGCATTTATATGGAAACAAATTCCATTTTTTTACCCACAAGAAAGTATTCCGATTCTGATTTTTGCCTGCTTCCTAGTATATACATACTTACCACTTTTAAAATCAGTTTTCATAGCAATAGATTAAAAGAAAGGTTCCCTGTCCCAGAGAGCTTACAATCTTAAAAAGATGAAAATAAAAAGTAAATAGCCAATGGAAAATAGGCTCCATTTTATATATGGTGGATATTTGTACTTGGAACTGGAATGATACAAGATTGGGTGCCAGGTGAATCTGCCTGAGGAAGTAATACCATAGGTGGGATGTCACCACCAAAAAGGTTCCCCCCCCCCAACTGCCACCCACCTAGTGTCAGAGGAAGATGTTACAGCCGATGCAAGGCTATTGCCAAAACCAGTTGCCTCACATCTCCCTCTCTCTCCTGTAACATTCTGTTATGCGAAGCGCATGCTGTGACATCAATTACATGCTCTCTGCACTTTATTGCAGGTGGCAGGAAAACCCACAAGTTTGTGCCATCACATCTCCTCCTTCCCCCTTTCTCTTGTAAAGTTTTATAATTATAATGCAAAATGTGTAATGTGACTTTGCTACATGCTTCCTCCACCTCTGCTGCACTTTACTGGTTGCCACTTGCCACAGGCAAATAAAGTTATAGCACAATGATTTCTTACCATTGATAACTTTGGGGGAGGGGACGGGACTGGAGAAAGGATTTAGAGATGAAGTCTGCTACATGCATCAGCTATCACATGTATTTCCAGCTAAAAGTATAACTTGCAAATTTACTCTGAAAATTGTTTGGGTGAAATGGTTTGAGGACAGCAACTCAGTTGCCTCTAGGAATGCTGTAAAGAAAGGAGTCTATATGGGCACAATCCTAACCAGGTCTACTCAGGAATAAGTCCTATTGTGTTCAATGGGATTTACTCCCAGGAAAGTGAGGTTAGGATTGCAGCCAAAATGGATCAGGGAAGGATGCCAGAATCCAGCCAAAGCAGGAACGAATACCAGAAATAATATTAAAAGGACTCTTGTGGCTTCTTAAAGACCAAAGGTTCAATCCTATCCAATTTTCCAGTGCTGGGATAGCCATTCCAATGGGGTGTGCGCTGCATCCTGTCATAGGGCAGTCACAGAGGCTTCCTCGAGGTATGGGAACATTTGTTCCCTTACCTTGGGGCTGCATTGCAGCTGCATTGGTGCTGGAAAGTTAGATAGGATTGGCTCCTAACACATTTACTGAGGCAGAATTTTATCTTTTCAATAAACATGAAAAGAACTGTGAGTTTGGTGAATCAAATGCTTAAAATGCTTGAAGAAAATGAGGGAGGGAGAGAGGAATGGAGGAAATTCAACTGCAAAAGCAAACCAGAGGGCAGAATTGTAAAACTTGCAATGGATTGCTCCTCCTTTGATTTGCTTTTGTCTTGCACTGTCACTGCTTTTGAGACACATAGAATGGGAAGGTGGGATGTGCATATATGTGTGGTGGTGGGGGGAAGCAATATGTTCTAGGGTAGACTTTCCAACTTTCTCTGTTACATAGAACAAGTTACTTCATTCATTTTAGATTTCTAAGGATTTTTATGTTTCAACACCAGCAAGTCTGAAATATGGCTTTTCAGTGGAAGTGTAGGGTTTCAAGTTAAGTCTCTTGTCCCACAATCATTTCAATAAAGAAAAGAATCTCTAAAAGCAATATCCTGTATACATTATTAAGCAGCTTTGGGAATAATTTAAGAGTCTTAGAGCTTAGCCATTCCTGGTCCACCCACCGCTTTACGTGCTTTACTTGGTTAACACTGAACACTGTACATCCCAAGTTGCCTTCAGTTCATGGCCAAGATTTTGTTCTGTTGGCGTCAAGTGTTCAAAAGGTTACTTATGCATGTACCTTTGGTGGAGGGGGGGGGGGAAGAGAGGGAAAGCTGGGCAATCCTTAACTCAGCCCACTTTCCACCTTTCTGAATAGAGGAAGTGGTCTGATGCCAATGGCGTGATTTTACTCAACAAGAGCCAGCCTTCCCACAAAGGGGGACCCTCCCCTTCTGAAACAGAACAAGTCTCTTGTTGCCGTCACATTACATTCCACTTGACACACAGCACACAGTTCTCAGTGCTGACAAAGGCCATGAGAATTCTCAGGGCTTTAGAAACCTGGAGGAGAGCACAAATGCTGCATCAGCAGTGCAAGCCATGCAGTCATTGGAAGCTAGAAATAAACATTATTCACGTAAATGCTCTATTCAAGGACATTTCTCACTGTACATTCTGTACTTGGGTGTGCATTACATGAGCACAAAATACTGTACATTTGCCTTGTGTCTGTTGCAAATGAAGCACACGCATTTAGGTGACTACTTTTCTGAGCAAAATATGTGGAGGTAGCCACCCAGGCAGAAAAAAAGGCTAGGTGCCTCTACTTATGTGCATGAAATGCAATGCAAAGTTTGCAAGCTACAGGCTGTTCTTTTTTTCTAGAGCAGACAGTTGTTCAAATACAGAGTATTATGTATTATGGGGGTGGTGGGTATCTTTTCAGACTCTCCAAACTCCCCAAACTCTAAGAGATTAAGAACATATGGTTCTTAATGAGATTGGGGAGTATGAGAGACATTGACTGGTCCAATGCTTGCGAGCCAAGATGGTGTTGTGGTTCTGGAGTTGGGCTTAGACCTGGAAGATCCAGGTTCAAATCCAGGTTGAAATCCCTGTTCAGCCATGAAAGCTTCCTGGGTGACCTTGGGCCAGTCATCATCTCTCAGCTTAAACTGCCTCTCACAGGGTTGCTGTGAGAGAGGGAAGTAACTATGTACACCACCCTGAGCTCCTTGGAAGAAGGCCGGTATAAACATGTGAAAAATCATGAAAATTGTATTGTTTGAAGTAGCCCTTAGACAGCCCTTGGAAGGGGAGGCTTCAACAAGACTCCCTGAATGCTTTAATTATTTATGTCTTTGAATAGATACAGATACTGTATGCACAGATAGATGAGCATCCGGTGGCACACATGAGAACTGACTTTTGGTTTACACATTTATTTTTAAGACGAAAGGTCTTGTAATCATTTAATAATTTTGTAAATATTTGTAATAATGTAAAAATTTAATAATTTTATACCACAACTACTAATGAATTTAATTACTATTTACATTCTGCTGAAATGAAAAAGATAACAAGGAAGCCACACAGAGGAATATTGCTTCATGTTTGTAGAGTCAAGATGTCAGGGATTTAGCAGTGTATACTGGTCCCTGTCCAAGGATAAACAGTATAAAAATTAACAAATTAACAGTATAAAATTTATTCTATACAGTATTAACAGTATAAAAATTATCAATTAAAAAAACAATGCAGGATTCTGCCCTGACAGCCAAGGTCTTTCACCTAGACAGCTCTGACTGAGGGTTAACAGCCCTTTGTGATTCTTCTCTCTAAGGTACCTTGACTTGAAATGCTAGCTTACAATTCTCTCCTTTTATTAGCAGTAGTGCCAAGACTACAAGCAACTTTTTTTTTTAAGAGGAAAAAGGATTGCTTTTATCCTGAGGCAGGTTGCATTTTCATTGGATCTGAGACCACACAGTGGGAACATTTTTTTCCTGTTTGGTTCTATTCTTCTGCAGCCATGGGCAGATATTTAGGCAAACTGATGAACCTATTGAAGATAAGACCTGATGTCATGCCACCCAGAAAAAGACCAATAAGGACCCTGCTTCAGCCCCCTCACAAAGAGTGATGTGTACATTGACAGCAGCTGTTTCGCCTACATTGGTATTTAAATCAGCTGCTTCTGCAATTCAGGCTAATTTAGGAATCAGAGCTTTTAAATTTTTTTTTTTTAAATGAAATACTAACCATACAAAGCTAACTATGGGATGATATTGCTAATCTGAAAATATTTTCCCCACTGCCTGAAAGATTGAGAGGTGGCAGTAGTGTCATGGCTGAAAGCTGGAACAGTGAATCAGGGCTTGCTCAGCTGGAAGCCCACCTGTGAACAATATTGATATTGTTCAGTATTAATATCTGTGAACAATACATACCATAAAACCCTTCCACAATACAATACGTGGGGTTCAAAAAATCCAATTGCATAAAATGAGGGGTTGCTTAATGAGGGGTTAATAAAAAGCAATCTTTTTAAAGTTGATCTTCCAGGGACTGGAGAAAATGTTTTCATTTATCCTCAGCTAAAACACAAGGTGAACCTTACAGCTTTTCTTATCTTTTCTGCTCTCTTAGAATAGACTCATTAACACCGAGATCTCTGGCCATCTGTTTTCCATTCTTTAATTCAGAGCACTTAATTTTTTCTTGGACACTAAATGCCTTTCTTTTGCTAGTCTGTCCACAGTTACGTACAGTACTATATTAAGATTTTTCTTGTTAATATTGTATTAAATACTATGTTAGGGGTTAGGAACATGGGTGTGATGGATGGGAGCTGATCACCAATTGAATTTTATCTGAACTTGTGTTATGTCAAGGTGCACTATAGTGAGGTTTTACTGTAGATGGTCTTAGCCACTCCTCACTCTTTTCCATTTGTATTTGGGGATAGTACTTTATTTTAGAAAATGTATACCCTGCCCTTTTCCCATTAATGACAATCAAGACAGCTTACAGAATTAAAAACAATAATAGAACATTAAAAACAATTAAAACAATAAGAACAAGTCAAAACCCAATGACTCACATAAAACAGATAAAATTAGATTTGATTAAAATGCTGGCCCATGCCAGCTGTTAAATACCATCCTTAAAAAAAGGCCCTAAGGCCCCACCGAAAGGTTTCCAAGGAAGGAGCTGTTCCAAGGAGAGGAAATTCCATTTTTGGGGTGCCACCACTGAGAAGATCTTGTTCCACTGCCATCCCCCTCACCTCCATCAATGGCAGCACAGCTGGCCCAGTCTGCGGTAGTCAACCTCAGAGGATGGGTCAGTTTATGAAAGGAGGCAGTCTCTCAAATCCCTGTCCTGAGCTGTAAAGAGCTTTATAAGTAAAAACCAGCACCTTGAATTGTGCCTAGAACCCCTGCAAAAACCTGTCCCTGCTGGGAGTGGCACTTATCATTCCATCATGCTGCATGTTATCTTGCCAACTGATCACTACAGAAAGTCACACTGGGCAACCACTTCCACTGTCCATTGCCCTAGCAGACTCTGCGCCTGGGCAGGTGCAGCTGCTCAGATCAACTTTCTGCTGTGATTGGCTGGCAAGACACAGTGTGGCGGAACAGTAAGTGCCACTCATAATGGAGATGGGTATTTTCTAGCATAGCAGTCCAGCGTTTGTGATGCCATGAGTGAAGAGCTCTCACTAAACCAAAGTATCGCCATTTTAACATCAGTTCTGACTCTGGTCCTAAAATGATTGTTAGCAAGAAGCTGTGAGCCACCCCTGACCCAGTGCCTGGCTGTCTAGTGTCCCAGTCCTTGACGACCAGACAGAGCTGGTCTGTGTTACCTTGCCAAAGCAACAACTTATAGGAGGGTAAAGGGGGTGTTTGAGTGTGCCAGGGATGGAATTTTACTGGACTCTTTGTCTATGTTTGAAATGAGTATAAAAAGCTAGCTGCGTCTTGCTACACTTGCGCATGATCTGAGGCAACTGGCCTTCTTGCTGCCTTGCTTTGGTACCAGCAATAAACAAGCTGTTTTCTGCTATACCTTTCCTCAGAGTGTTAAATTGGGATCTAGCACTCCGGGTAAAGAACCTTACGCTGCCTTTGTGGGTTCAAGGGCAACAGTTGCAATAGACCATTGCAACTGCATCACTCAGCCCATGTAGTCGTGGTTGCTGCAATACCTGGGAATCTGGCAGGTAAATCTCGGAGCAACTTACACCTCTCAATTCATCCAGCCAGGTCTCTGTGATACATACCTGGTTAGCATCCTCATCCAGAATTAAATCCTGAACTAAGCAGATTTTATGATTTACTGTCCTGGCATTCAAAAGCAGCCACTTCCTACCCAGATGATCACTGCCAAGAGAGCCAGTGGCCAGCGGGATGGGAGAGGGACCAGAGAGGGACAGTCTGTCTGTAACTGACCATCTTTCTCCTGAAACAGCCTGGCTAACGTCTTTCACCATATCTTCCAGGATGACCCATCACTCTACTAATGGTGGCCACTCCACCCTCCTCTAGACTCAAGATGTCAAACATATACCCTTTCAGCAGAGTCCAACTTTGAACCACACAAAACTTTTACAGAGTTGTTGCAAGGACAATTTCAAGCTAATTTATCAGAAGTGCTTTCAGCACTCAACATGAACTATACAAACGTTAAGTATTATTTCACCTTCAGCCTAGACATTTTGCTCAAACTGCATCTGTGTGTGAACATGGCCTTGCTCACTCACTGACGGAAAAAGCCCACATGCTTAGAAAACATGCATTACAGTACCTTACATATTGCAGTATTCAGTTCCAGTATTAGAAGTTAGAAGACCCTGCTGAATCAGGCCAAAGGCCCATCTAGTCCAGCTTCCTGTATCTCACAGTGGCCCACCAAATGCTTCAGGGAGCATACAAGTCAAGATACAACCTGCATCCTGGTGCCCTCTCCTGCATCTGGCAATCTGAGGTAGCCTACCTCTAAAACCAGTAGCTTGCACATACCTACCATGACTTGTAATCTGCGATGAACTTCTTCTCCAGAAATTTGTCCAATTCCCTCTTAAAGGCATCTAGGCAAGATACCAGCACTATTTCCTGTGGCATGGAGTTCCACAGACCATTGAATCAGAGAATGGAGATGGACCATAGTTAAAATTAATGAGACAAAAAAATTGAATGAGACATTATTGATATAAGACAGGTCAGAGAAGATATGGTATTTTCAAAGAAGCAAGCTTGGAATTGTATTGGCAACCTTCAGTCTCGAAAGACTATGGTATCGCGCTCTGAAAGGTGGTTCTGGCACAGCGTCTAGTGTGGCTGAAAAGGCCAATCCGGGAGTGACAATCCCTTCCACACCGGGAGCAAGTGCAGTCTGTCCCTGGTCTGTCTCCCTGGCTATGGGCCTTCCTTCTTTGCCTCTTAGCCTCAGACTGTTGGCCAAGTGTCTCTTCAAACTGGGAAAGGCCATGCTGCACAGCCTGCCTCCAAGCGGGCCGCTCAGAGGCCAGGGTTTCCCACTTGTTGAGGTCCATCCCTAAGGCCTTCAGATCCCTCTTGCAGATGTCCTTGTATCGCAGCTGTGGTCTACCTGTAGGGCGCTTTCCTTGCACGAGTTCTCCATAGAGGAGATCTAGCCACATACATTTTAAATAACATTTATATGATGCTTTTCCCTGTGTGTTCACAGCACTTCATACAAATTGTCTCCATAATCCTTACAACAACCCTGCAAAGTAGGCCAGGATAATTATCCTATATTACAGATTTGTAAAATATGAAGAGGTGTAGGAACATGACCTGCACCTGAAAAGACTGAAAACTATTGGAACATTGGCTTCCTGCCAGCACTAGCATTTCAGGGTCCATGTAAACTGGAAAAGGCCAGGCTCAAAACACTTTTGCTTGGGATTTTAAGGTGGCCCCTCAGTTATTTACTGTTTTGGCCAATGACAGAAGGATACAAGAGGAGGGGTGGGGGAATGGGTGAGCAGGCAGGGAAGCGAGGGTGGGAAGCGTATTAAAATGAACCAGAAAGACAATACTTATGTGGTAAGTCAGAGCCATATGCAAATAGCCACATGCCCTAGAAAGTCTAATCTTGACAAGAATCCCCAGAACGTTAATTTGCCCATCCTTCACAACTCATAAATCTACCCCACTGCAAAGCCAGCCTGCCAAATGCCATCAAGGAGAGCTGCTTTCAGGCTGGCAACATCAGCAGAGCTGCCTGGATCACGCCTCAGTAAAGACTAATAAAGAGCTTTGTGTGGGGTGGACTGGGGAGCAGCTTCTCACATTTTGCCTGAATAGAGCAGAACAGTGGGAAACGTGAATGACTGATTGTCAGAACTGGTGGTCTCTCTTGTGCTGCCTTTGGCATACTGAGCTATGTATTTCTTGTTCATTTAGCCTGCAGATGATTTTGTCTACTTCTCAACAGTTAACACCACACAAGATTACTTTGGCCTTTGATGCTCTTTTGGAACAGAACACTAGCAGCCAGAAAGTAGATCTTGAACACTTCATGTTAACATTTAAACCCAAGGCAACTTGTTTCTGTAAGGTTATGAGTTCAATTATTCCTGCCTCAGTGTTTGAGCGCCCCGTCTCTTTTCAAACAAGGACTTGATATTGCATTTTCCTCATACAAAGTCTTGTTTGGGTTTTGAGCTATTAACGAGTCTCTGGAATTAAAGAGTACAATCAGGAAGAACCTAACTAATTGAGCAATATGATGCAATTTTACTACTTGGCACTCATATGATTTATGAGTGTCTATAACTTGTCATGTACACAGGGGGGATTCGCTTTGCTCAACAACTTTGTGAAGTATGACCAACCACACACATCTATAGCTACTGGTACTTTTCATAAGCCTGATACACTCTTGTCATTTCTTAATCTCCAACTGCAGTGTAGAAATAAATTTTGAAATGCAAGAGGTCATCATGACTCCCTTGTAGTAACTATACAAAGCCAGGTAGTCAAAATTTCTGCATTAGAGTGCTTTGTTCTCCTGCCATTTTTTCCTGCTTTGAAACTTATTGAAAGTTTAAAGATCTAGCTCATTTATAGCCCAATCCTATTCCCGGCACCACTGCCAGGTGTAGCAGTGCCAAAACAGTTACTGCTTCACCCAGTGGCACTGCCGGAGGTCTCCTCGGGGAACGGAACTTTTGTCCCCTTCCCCCAGGGAAAGTCCCAGACTCCACAACGGGGCTACTCAAGTCTGCATTGGCTGCTTTCTATCCTGACACAGAGGATAGCTTTAGCGGAGGCAGGGTGCAATCGCTCCACATTTACTTTCACTGCTGCAGGGAGCCCTGCTGCAGGTTGCGCCGGGCTCCCCGCAGCCTGGGGAGGGTGCAGGAGGCTTGGGTAAGTGCACCCAAACCCCTGCAGCCCCCCTGGGCGGCGCAATCCTGGGGATCGCGCCGCTGCCTTCCCCCCACCGCCTCCCCCCCCGCCCACGCAAGTACTTAGTGGCTCTCAAACTCTCCCAGACAGTTTGAGAACCACTGGGTTAAAGTGAAGCAGGGTTCCACTGGTCACACCCCCTCCACTGGGCCAGTCCCTCCCCCTGCCCCACCCTGGGACACATCTCCCCTCCCCCAACAGACCTTAACACTGCCCGGAGCGCTTCCCTTGCTTCAGACAGTATCCATCCAATGCAGGGCCCAGTACCTAATTTTTGGAGTTGCAATTGTTTAAAACAGATGTATAAAAATTGAAAAGTGGAATGAAAATTTCTCCAGATAAATAAGAGACACAGTAGAGTGTTAGCCTTGCTTGCTTACTTGGAAGCAATCACATTCCATTCAGTAGAACTTACTCCTATAGTTGTGCAGGATTGTAGCACTAACATAACATAGCTTCATACCATCTCTCAGGCAATCCTTGGGGAATTACGGGAATCTGTTAAGACCTCAAACATAATATGTCACTTCTTCGTGGTTAAGGTCCTTTCAAATGCAGCACTTGAACACCAGTGCTAGCAATATCACTTTAAATGAAAATAATTTGTTTTGCCAGAGTTTGTGCTTTACCCAATGATCAAAACTTCCAGTTCCTTAAAGGAAGCTGCCTTGCTTATAGCCTCCAAACATTACAATACATTGGTATCTTTTTGGATATGTGTATGCTCTCTCACATTCACAGTGTGTTTTATCAGAGTCCCTATTATAGTGACTTTTTAAAAACCATGCTTTCTGCAGGATCTGATCCTCCTGATATAATTCTTCAGTTATATACATTTTTAGGTGGGTGAGGTTTGAATGCATGCTTACTGAAAATGGCAACACAAGTTCAACTTCTCTACCCAATGCAATATCTCTTCACAAAGAACCACCCAGATGCTAACATGTTGATATCTAGTGCCCCCTAGTGCAATGGAAGCTGGGAAAAAACTCAAGCTTTGGGTGCAAAGGAGTACTTGGGAATTCCATTGGGAATGAGTAAGTATAACAATTACAGCTCATGAAAGACTATTAGGTATGGTGAGTGTTCATGCCAGTTTTCTCACAGAAATTTCTCCAACAGAAATGCACTTTTCCAAATCTCTTTCATAACTGTGAAGGAAAAAGACAGGGGGTGCATAGATGCCCCAAGACATCAGCAGTACCAATCCACCATTATCAGTATTTAGACATGAGATACAGTCCAATTCTCTAGCCCTAGAAGCATCAGTACAAACACAATATTTGAATTTAAATATGGCAAGAGACACCACTAAGAATGGCACAAAAAATGCCATTCTTGTGCCATTTCACAGCTAAGAAATGGCATTTCAATGTCCCCTCAGTTCTTTGATTCAATCTTTGTTGGAGAAAAAAAAATGCCTGCCCAGAAATACTAAAAAGTGGTTTTATGTATGAAGATATCATGCTACCCTCTTTCTTTAGGAGAGCACATTAAATAGGAAAGTGACAAGCAGAGCAATAACTATCACACCAAGATACAGCAATTTCACTCCAAGTATGTTGAGGGCATGCGAGTAGGTTCAACTGAAGTCACTTGTAATTTAACTTCACTAAGAAGAACTTCTGAAAAACAGGGCAATGCCAATCACCTAATTGGCTTTGCTGAAATGCCCCAACTGTCTGTAGAGTAAGAAACACACTACCCTGCACTATGTGAATTATTGTTCCCTACAACACTGGTCAGTATGCTTGTATTAATTTGCAGTAATGCCATCATGCTACCAAAAAAGCCTGTGAAAGGAGTTTATTTAGGATTGAACAATATGGAATGTGGTACAATATAGGTAAGACACTTCAAGATGAAAAAAGAACTAACTGCACAGGAGGCTAGAATTTCACCTCAAGTCAATGCAATCAAAACCATTACGTTTTCCGCCCTCTGAAAAAGCAAGATGTGTCATGCAAAAAAACAACATCCTAACCAACCTTGTGGTACCATTTAAAATGCTACCATGCCACAATAATTTACACCACATTAAATAACCATTCACAAAGAATGAAATATTTTCAGCAATGAAACTAAAACCATAATGCTGAAAATGATACTTGGAGTTTGCAAGAACACCAGTTCCAGCACTTAGCAAAACTAGTAAGTGGAAACATGCAGTGATAAAGTACCATACAAATTGACCCCCTTTTATTCACTGCACTTCCTGTATTGCTTGCAGCAATAACAGCATAATATGATGCTTACTAGATTTCCCACATGATTTCATAATTATCCATGCACCAACTTCACGTGCAATGCAAATATTTAACACTCGAGTCTGAAGTCACCATATGAGCCAGACAGTTCAAGCAGTCTTGGCAATCTTTCTTTAAAACCATAATGTGTTACTGAGCCACAATTAAATTATAGTATGGGTCATAGTCCTAAATGTTGAACTCAATTAAAATTTTAATTTAAAACTGACCTAGTAAAATCTTTGATTTATATTTACATGAAGTGATAATGTTATCCTTGATGGAACTAAATAAGGAACTAGGAGAAGGGGTAAAGTTGTCAATGTCTTGAATAGGTGGCAATTACTTCCTTTTCTGTTCTTCCCTCTACTGACTTTCATAGGGGAGTCACTACCACCATGCACAATAAAGTAGAACAGTATTCACAGAAGGCTGAGTACATGTGTACATAACTAAGTGGAAAGGTGCAATTCAAATGGGCTTCAGAGAGCCCTGTAGCAAACAGATTTGATTTTTGATCTCTCAGCCTCTTTATGCTTAACCCATTTCTGCCCAGCCCACAGGTGTACACATTTGATCCCTGTTGATATGCAACGTTGGGCAAAAATGGCTTAAGCTCTGCAGTGCTAAAGAGAGAAGACGGAGATGCATATACTTGCTCACTACAAAATCTCTTGCCCTTGTATAAAATGTGTGCCCAAAGTTTAGCTGAACTATGTGCATATCCAACCTATTTAAACCCCTTCAGTGGATATTTAACTTCTTAAAAATTTGTTGAGGAACTGGAATGTTCTGCTGGATTTGGCAGGAATGTGCAACTTATTAACAACTTACTAGAACATATTTCCTCCAAATGTTGGATGATTTTTAACTTGGCTAAAATCAAGTATATGCTTCTCCTTGAATGACAAGAATCACATGGCATCCTCCAAACTATTGCATGTGCTGAACTGCAGATGAGTAATGCAATGTTTCAAAGAAGGTTTGTGTATGTTGCAATTCTGAAACACTTATTACAAAACAATGTAAATAAATACAAGGCTAGTAGAAAAGCTCTTATTTACAGTTTTACAAATGCATTGTACTTTGTGTAAATGTAGTGTTTTAAAGAACACAGCATTAGTAAAATGAGTTCCTGTACAGCAAAACAGTTTGCTAGATTTCACTGTAATGGCCTATAGAAAACATAGTTCAAGTTAATATTTGCTTTATAATTTAGTACAGACAAACCCAGTATCACCTGGAATGAGATCTGTTAAAGTGCTGAAAAAGGAAGTTTCTGAAATGTTTAGAAAACCTACTATACATTTATTAAAGCTTTACCAAGTCAAAATGTTGATTTTGTTCACATTTTCTACCACAATGCCTGTGGGGGTAGGATACAATTTTTCAGCAGTTTAGTGTATTCTTCACTTCAGTCTCTCTCTGCAAATCCATTTGGAATTTCAAGCTTCTGCAGCAGCTTCAGGTTTCACAATCTGGTAGGTGATCAAATACTCTGGATAGGCCTAAAAGATAAATCGGCTAATTATTCTATACAATATCCAAACAGATGTTTTGGGTTTTTGAATGGAATGGCAAGTACCTACTTCTAATAAAAGAAAATGTATCAGAATACCAGTTTAAGTAAAGAATCATCCTGAAGCCTTAAAAACAAATTTCCTTCATTATATAATTTGAAAGACAATATATAAAAATCAAAGAGAGCTATGAATGGCAACTTGCTAATTTAAAGAAAAATTGTGCAGGAATGTAAAACCAAAAATATACTACCTGCTCTCCTCTGTAAATGACATATTCTGCTAAAGCTAGTCCATTTACACTAGGCCGCCCAGTGACTGAATGGTGTCCTGGAGGAGAATGAGCCATTTTCATTGCACTGAACTGCAGAAAAGACTTGCCCAATGTAACACGGCAAAACAGCAATTGCCTATATTAAAGAAAATAAACCCTTTACTAAAAGTATGAAGGTAAAAAAAAATAACTTCTTAGCTATGAAAAAGGAAACTGCAGTTTTAATTTTATCAAGTTGTTTCTACCAATTTTAGTATAATTTATACAAATACTGCAACTTACCTATGGCAGACATAACAAGACCTATCTTTGTGAATTGGACAACCAGTGCCACCACCAATCCCATACACATACTGGTTGCTTTTGGAAGAATTTTCAGCAAAATAAATTCCAGCTCCAAACATTCCACCTATATAGGCATGTCTCTCATCAAAACCTTTATGAATAATTGCATTCACAAAAGGGGAGCCTGCAAGTACATTAAGATAGAAAGCATTGACATTCTTAATACTGTACATTTTACTTTAGAGTAAATAAAGCTTCACTACCCATCCAGAACACACAGTATCATAAGTCTGTAATAGGACCTTGTACAGAATGCACTTATAATACCTGCAGGAACAAGGTTCACTTGTTCACTTTCTGGCCCTGAAGGAAATATCAGCAAGCACCATTAACCTTGAAACTGCTGGAACAAAACATGCAGCCTCTCAAACCAACCAACTTTTGTTATTATTCTGTCTTTCCCAGTGGCTAATGTAAAGGTGGGTAACTAACTAGATCAAGTCCTTGGACTCCCCTCCCCAGTCATGGTTAGGTGGATGGACTTGACCAATGGGCAGGTACATGCAAACCCAGTGGAATGCCAGTGAATCCTTCCAGGCCTACTGTTTCACAGGTGACAGCCACACTAGTTTTACCATACACATCCTGGGTTGAAGCTTCCTGAGGATGAGAGGGTTACAAAGGTCAGAATGAAGGAGCTTCCCATACTGGCCAACCCCATTTTAACACAGACAAGGGGTTTACTAGAAAAGTAAAGGATTCCTATTCACCTCAGACGGAGCTAGGGCTGAACATGAATCTGTATTTTGTTTTAGAACATAAGAACATAAGAACATAAGAACAGCCCCACTGGATCAGGCCATAGGCCCATCTAGTCCAGCTTCCTGTATCTCACAGCGGCCCACCAAATGCCCCAGGGAGCACACCAGATAACAAGAGACCTCATCCTGGTGCCCTCCCCTACATCTGGCATTCTGACTTAACCCATTTCTAAAATCAGGAGGTTGCGCATACACATCATGGCTTGTACCCCATAATGGATTTTTCCTCCAGAAACTCGTCCAATCCCCTTTTAAAGGCATCTAGGCTAGACGCCAGCACCACATCCTGTGGCAAGGAGTTCCACAGACCGACCACGCGCTGAGTAAAGAAATATTTTCTTTTGTCTGTCCTAACCCTCCCAACACTCAATTTTAGTGGATGTCCCCTGGTTCTGGTATTATGTGAGAGTGTAAAGAGCATCTCCCTATCCACTCTGTCCATCCCCTGCATAATTTTGTATGTCTCAATCATGTCCCCCCTCAAGCGTCTCTTTTCTAGGCTGAAGAGGCCCAAACGCCGTAGCCTTTCCTCATAAGGAAGGTGCCCCAGCCCCGTAATCATCTTAGTCGCTCTCTTTTGCACCTTTTCCATTTCCACTATGTCTTTCTTGAGATGCGGCGACCAGAACTGGACACAATACTCCAGGTGTGGCCTTACCATAGATTTGTACAACGGCATTATAATACTAACCGTTTTGTTCTCAATACCCTTCCTAATGATCCCAAGCATAGAATTGGCCTTCTTCACTGCCGCCGCACATTGGGTCGACACTTTCATCGACCTGTCCACCACCACCCCAAGATCTCTCTCCTGATCTGTCACAGACAGCTCAGAACCCATCAGCCTATATCTAAAGTTTTGATTTTTTGCCCCAATGTGCATGACTTTACACTTACTGACATTGAAGCGCATCTGCCATTTTGCTGCCCATTCTGCCAGTCTGGAGAGATCCTTCTGGAGCTCCTCACAATCACTTCTGGTCTTTACCACTCGGAAAAGTTTGGTGTCGTCTGCAAACTTTGCCACTTCACTGCTCAACCCTGTCTCCAGGTCATTTATGAAGAGGTTGAAAAGCACCGGTCCCAGGACAGATCCTTGGGGCACACCGCTTTTCACCTCTCTCCATTGTGAAAATTGCCCATTGACACCCACTCTCTGCTTCCTGGCCTCCAACCAGTTCTCAATCCACGAGAGGACCTGTCCTCTAATTCCCTGACTGTGGAGTTTTTTCAGTAGCCTTTGGTGAGGGACCGTGTCAAATGCCTTCTGAAAGTCCAGATATATAATGTCCACGGGTTCTCCCGCATCCACATGCCTGTTGACCTTTTCAAAGAATTCTATAAGGTTCGTGAGGCAAGACTTACCCTTACAGAAGCCATGCTGACTCTCCCTCAGCAAGGCCTGTTCGTCTATGTGTTTTGAGATCCTATCTTTGATGAAGCATTCCACCATCTTACCCGGTATGGATGTTAGGCTGACCGGCCTATAGTTTCCCGGGTCCCCCCTCTTTCCCTTTTTAAAAATAGGCGTGACATTTGCTATCCTCCAATCTACTGGCACCGTGGCCGTTTTGAGGGACAAGTTGCATACCTTAGTCAAGAGATCTGCAACTTCATTCTTCAATTCCTTAATAACCCTTGGGTGTATGCCATCAGGGCCCGGTGACTTATTGATCTTTAATTTATCAATGAGGTCTGAAACATCTTCTCTTTTAACCTCTATCTGACTTAACTCCTCGGTCAGGAGGGGCCGTTTGGGCAGCGGTATCTGCCCGAGGTCTTCTGCCGTGAAGACAGATGCAAAGAACTCATTTAATTTCTCTGCCATCTCTAAGTCTCCTTTTATCTCCCCTTTCCCTCCCTCACCATCCAGAGGGCCAACCGCTTCTCTGGTGGGTTTCCTGCTTCTAACATATTTGAAGAAGCTTTTATTATTCCCCTTAATGTTGCTGGCCATGTGTTCCTCATAGTCTCGCTTGGCCTCCCCTATCACCTTCTTACATTTCTTTTGCCACAGTTTATGTTCCTTTTTATTCTCTTCATTAGGGCAAGACTTCCATTTACGGAAGGAAGCTTCCTTGCCCTTCACAGCCTCTCTAACTTGGCTGGTTAGCCATGCGGGCACTCTCCTGGATTTAGTGGAACCCTTCTTTCTTTGCGGTATACACCTCTGCTGGGCCTCTATTACTGTTGTTTTAAGCAGCCTCCATGCACTCTGGAGAGACTGGACTCTTTTTACCCTCCCTTTCAACCTCCTTCTAACCAGCCTCCTCATTTGAGGGAAGTCCGCCCGTCGGAAGTCAAGGGTTTTTGTTAGAGATTTGCCTGGTATTTTTCCCCCAACGTGCACGTCAAAACGGATTGCAGCATGATCACTGTTCCCCAATGGCTCAGTAACGTTTACATCTCTAACCAGGTCCTGCGTACCGCACAAAATTAAATCCAGAGTCACCTGTCCTCTGGTGGGCTCCGTGACTAGCTGATCTAAGCCACAGTCATTTAGCACGTCAAGAAATCCGGTTTCCTTATCGTGACCAGAACACAAATTGACCCAGTCAATATGAGGATAATTGAAGTCCCCCATGATTACAACCCTGTCCTTCCTTGTCACCTCCCTGATCTGTTTCCTCATTTCAAGGTCCCCATCAGATTTCTGGTCTGGAGGACGATAGCACGCCCCCAGTATTACATCGCTGCACAAGCTTGGTAATTTAACCCACAGAGATTCTACGGTGGAGTCGGACCCACCTTCAATCTCTACTTTGCTGGATTCTATCCCTTCCTTAACATAGAGGGCCACCCCACCTCCAACACGCCCCTGCCTGTCCCTCCTGTAGAGTTTATAGCCCGGGATTGCGGTATCCCACTGATTCTCCGCATTCCACCAGGTTTCCGTTACGCCCACTATGTCAATATTTTCCCTTGTCACCAGACATTCCAGTTCTCCCACCTTTGCTCGTAGACTTCGGGCATTCGCATAAAAGCATTTATACACGGAATGCCCCAGGATGGGCTGCTTATTCGCTCCTTTGTCCCCGCATCCTCTCATTGTGCCAAACCGTCTATCACATCCCATCACCCTACCTTTCCCAATTTCTTCTCCTACTCTGCCTTTGTCTTGTTGTTCTCTAACCTCCCCATCCTCATCCCATAGGGATTTAATTATAGTTACACCAGACGATCAATGAACACTTGAGCAGAGAGCTATATGGGACTACCAATATAACTCATATGGACCTGCACAAAGATCTGGTTTTATGAGTTAGCTACAAACCAGCTCTGATGAAGAGTCAATACAAGCTGCTCTGTGTATGAAGAGTGTATCACTCCTAAATGACAGTGAAATATTCAAGTAATTTGGAAAACAGGATTAGCAAGAAGAAAACTGGAATTGCCTACCATGAAACAACATCCTTTCATTAGCATGATTATGATTCTCTTCAGAAACTTCTTTCCGCCTGTGAGCGTACCTTTCCCAGAGTTTTTTGTTACACACTTTTTGTATCTGGGAGGTGGGGGAACATCAAGAATTCACAATCAGTCGTCCTTCACTATCTGACAACAACTGCATTGTACAGCTGACATTCCACACCGACATTCTACTAAAAGGCCTAGTCAGCAATCATTTTAATATACACATTCCAAAACTGTTATTCACTCAGCCATATTAAAACAGAAAGGACAATGATGGCTAACTGATGGAAAAATTACTTTTTTCCATGCTTCGTAACAACTAACAATTCATAGGCGAGTGCTGGGCTTGACAGAGGTCCGTCCGATCTCCTGGAAGGCAGGACCCAAACTGGGGAACAGAAGGAACGCCCCACCAAGGGAGGGCTATTTGTTTGAGGTTCCAATCCTGCCTCTCAGGTGCAGGGGTATCCCAGTAGTAGAAATGCCACCTCTTCATTCCCAGAGAAATTACTTTTTTTTACCATGCTTCGTAACAACTAACACTACACAATGCTGTAATAAGCTTATTCATGTAATGTGACAATGTCACACTGTTAGTTCTTTTCCATTTGAAACTATCATGCTAATAATTACTTCAGCAAGCTTTTCTTAATGATGCAATTGAAGACCAAAGTGTCAGCTTCCTGATCAACCAAGTGCTATATAAAAAAATTGATGTACAATGTACAATACAATTCTTTCAACTTCTTTTGCAATTGTCACATAACATTTAAGACTGTCATTTCATCATCATAACATAAACCATCTCTGCATTTAGACTATGCTCTGAATCACACCACTAGTAGCCTTCAAATCTTCTGATTTAGTATAAAGAGAAACACATTAAAAGGTATCTCATCCAATACTAGCTTGTCAAGAAACACTACAGCACAGATTTCCTACTTTTATGTCATCTCTTGCAACAAATACCCAAATTTTTTTGTCTCCCAGCTTTTTAGTTGGTCTCTTGATTTGTTTTTTGGGGGGTTGGAATTATTGTACAATGGTGATGTTTCTCAACATTAACCCTGTATTAAATACAATTGCACCATTATATTTGTGTTTTAAATGATGCGAGACTTTCAAGGCAGATCTCCAGATAAATATAAATATAATGCACATACACAGTACTTAACAGGTACTGTAGACAGGGTAATGACTATTTTGTTACACATGACATTATACTTGCTTTCTAATGCACTATATGTTACCTAAGGCTGGAGAGATGTGTGAGCAATGGCCACAAAAAGCTTTGGAAAACGGTTACATGCAAGTGTGGGGGAGAACAAAGTCTTAGACAGCGCAGCCATAACTAAAAAAAGAGTTACTGCACCAAAACCCAGGCAGAATGCGACAGGCAAAGCCATGGACTATGCCTCTCATTTTAAGGCTGTATGAACATTCAAAGGCAAATGCTTTACTTGGAAGCACAAACGCTGAACCCTGAGTAACAGAGATATCTGTGTGTTACCTTTAAGATGTTATATCTGTTAAAAACCCCACCAGCATGCCCACCATCTCTGTGTTCTCGAACAGTGCTCTGCATCTGTAAGAAACACACATAAAGGATCTCTCATCAACACTTGATTCCATTCTGCTGAACAAAAATAAGACTTGCATCTCTGAATGTAATTAACTTCATCTGACCCATGCTCCCACAATAATTTTTCTCTTCTCACAGCATCATAAGCTAAATTCAAACAGCAAGCAGCTAACAATGTCTTTTTAAAAACTGCTCCACATGGGGAACTGACTGAATTTGAAAGCATCACAAAAACTGCTTACCCTGTTCTGAGCCACTGTCTCTTTAGGTGGAGACTACTTCTGCCCAAAACAAACAGATTCAAATGACAGAAGAGCATGGTAGGTTTAACCATGAAACCACCAAGGCAGCAAAACAAGATCTAAGGATATTACATTTCACAGAAAAGGAGTGAAAGAAGCAGCTAAAATTGATTTTTCAGGGAGTGCAAATCAAAGCTATACCTCTTCTTCCACTGACTGAAACTCTTTATCTTCAGGAGAGAGATCTATGAGGATTGTTCCACTACTAGATGTATTCAAAGTTAGATAGGGATTAAGACCTATGAGAGAATAAAACATGTCAGTTAATATAAAACTTACAAGCAAAATTCCAAAAATATCACAAGTATGAGAAGCACATTTAAGTTCAGTACAGAAAAGCAACAATGTCTTTTTAGTTTTTTTCCCCATGATCTAAAAACTAAACACAGTATAAACAAAATAAAAAGTTTAAATTAGAAGATAAAAGAATCTTCCTAAAAAAAGATTTCTCACATAAGAGTGAATAAGCTTATAAAACCAGCACAAGAGGTCTGAGTAGCACACTTATAGAGAAAATAGTATCTGCATATCTCAAGCTTTCTTTGCTTTAGGTAACTCAGTAATACACTTTACTGAGCTCATGTAAAATGAAACATGTTTCATAAAAATAACATAACAGATAATATCAAGCAACCTATCAATGATGCTATACAGGTGGGGCCTCAGTATCCGTGGGGCATTCGCTCTCTGACCCCTCACTGATACTGAAAATCGCAGATAATCAAATCTGCAATTTTGAGACAGATCCACTGATGAAAAATCTGCGAAGAAATAGGCTGTATAGTACAAGATCCTCTGATCCGTGTTAAATTAAAAAGTGTTTTATAAAATCTGCAATGCTCTTAGAAAGCGCTACTTGACAGGACAAGGAGCAACGTCTCACACATATAAACAGCTGACTGCAATCTCTGTGAAAGTGATTAGACAACACTTCCTGTGACGACAACCATGTTACAATTCAAATTCTGAACAAAATAGGTCTCAATAAATTTTCTTTGTCAGCTGGGGGACGGGGCGGGACAGACTTCCTCCTTGAGTTTGTTGGGGCCTGTGTTCACTTAATCTGGACTATTCTGGTGGTACTGCATTCTTGTCTGCCTGGTCTTTGCAGTGGACTGAGGCATGGTTGCCTACTTGCAAATAAATGCACACATGCTGCTCTGTTTTGCTTTCCACAGGGCTCAATAAATTTTCCTTGTTTTCTCTCTGTCCCAACCCATAGTTTGGGAAACACTGACTTAGAGGATTTACATGCCTTTCTGATCAACCAGCAAACTGATAAAAATTGGCAGGATGAAAGACTTTACTATGTGTAATTTAAGTTCATTTACCCTTGGATAAACTTGAGATGGAAGACAAAAAAGACCTGACAAGACATATAAGCAATAACTACAGTAAGATATAGTAAGGGGGAAAACTGCAATTTTGTATTAATTAAATAATTTGAGCTATTACAACATACCTTGCTGTCCTGAGAGTAGTCTTTCAACTGCTTTAATTATTTTGTGTCTATGTCCATAAGCATTAATTCCAATTTCCTTTAACTCTCTGTGTCCCATTTCAACCAATACATCTAACGTTATCTACAAAGAATCCAATACATATATACAGTGTTACACAAGACTACTTCACCACACCATCCTTTCCTCTAAACCTGCAGTTTTGCCTCCACAACTGCTATGGTTGAGCCTGGAGAATCAACACACACACAAGCTTCCTGATTTACAGACGTCTTGACTTACGGAAGGCGGTGTTACTAGTTTTGCATAAGCACAGCATGCCTTTCAATGGTGCTTCTGCACAGGTGCAGGAGTGCTAAGTTGTCAAGAACTCTCCATTTTGCCTTTATTGGCCCTCCTCTCCCCACACCCAAAAATACAAAGACCACACTAAGTTTCAGAGTTAAGAAGTTGCATAACTCAGAAATGTGCATGTCTAGTCCTGATGGGGGGAAAAAGCAGGTCTTTCATTACATCAAACATTAAGCTGTGCAGCAGTTTGACATGTCATGTCAAGCTTGTGAGAGTGTGGAAGATCTCTGCATGGGTCTTTGAATTCTCTCTAGAACTCTGTAGGGTGTAAAACAGTTACAGCATGGAAGTACAGGTTGAGCTCACTTGGATGGCAAAAAACGCACTATAGCTAATCAATTTAAAAAACAAAGTTTCTTTGCTCCGGTGATTTAAAAACAGCCTTGCTGACCTTTGTGATGTAAGATAAGAGTCATTAAGAAGACAATCAATCAGTCCTCCACTTCACTCAGTCCCTCCCTTCACCAATGCAAAGTGATCACCTTTCTTTCACATGCTCAGGGGGAAAGGAGGGGTTGCCTGGAAAGAGAAGGATTGATGGATTGTCAGCCAGGCTATTGTTAAAGGACTGTTCAGTTTTTTAAACTGATTTTAAAGGGATGCATTTTTCCCCTTCTCCAGGGATCAGCACATTCCTTCTCATTTGCAGGGGCCATTTGCGTTGAATCAAATTCGTGTATAAAAAATCCGTGTATAAATAGGCTGGACCTGTATACTTTGTTCACAATAAGGTTTCCATAAAATTCATGTATAGGAATAAAGCCAAAGTCCTCAAGATAATAGTAGTATCATTAACTACAACAGTAATAGAAGAACACAAGACTGCAATTAATTAGTTTGCTGTATATACTTATTCTAACTTTTCTCTATAAGTTTGCAACTTGTTTTCTTTAAAAAACCAGAACAAAAAACTGCAAATCAATACAGTTACTTACCTGCTCTCTCTCAAATATGTCAATCAAATGTTCAAGTCCAAGATTTCTCACAAATTGATTTATGCTAAAATCTACACCTGAAACTGAATATGAAACACAGTCACACCTGAACTGAAACATGTATTTTACCTTGTTGTAAGCATAATTTCAAATAACTTAGAAACACCCTAATAAGTATGCCCAGCAACACCCAGAACATACAAAGTATGTTTCAAGAATAAGATTGAAATACAAAGTTGATCTTAAATTCCTACATAAACAAAACTGAATTATATATAATACGTTAATTTATATATAAACGTGAATTTTTAGTCTGTATCAAACTTCTCTGACTATAAATCCAACAAGGAAATGCCTACCCCCCCCCCCCCCCAAAATTACACACTTTGCAGAAGATGCAGGGAAGGATAGAGTGCTGTGGAAGAAACCCTTCAGTCTGGGTTAACATGTCAGCCCAGAAGTTCCCAAACTGGGCAAACTCCCAGTCAGGGAGGCCCCGGTCTCTGCCACCTTAAGGGGCGGGGCAGGGGTATGGCAGCGATGTGATCGCCGGGATTGTGCCACCACCAGAGACAAAAGGGATTTTTTAAACTTACCACTTGCAGTGTTAGCATGCCAGAGGGTGTGGTGAGGCCACAGACCACTCTGCAGGGCTCTCCGCGCCTCAGAAAAGCAAAAAAAAGCAGTCACGATGCACTTCTGGTTTTGTGGTAGCAAACCAGAAGTGAGTCACAACCACTTTTTTCGCTTTTCTGAAATTTGGGGGGCCTGTAGAGGGGTCCACAGGCTCCCCACACCCTCTGGCGGCCCAGGGGTTTTAAAGCCATTTTGTCCCCAGCAGCAGCAGGATCATGGCTCTGTTGCCATTCCCCCACCCTCACACACACTTACTACAATAAGTATCTCTACATGAGAGTCTGGGAATGGCTGTGTCCGCTTCATTTTCAAGTCATCCTTCTATCATACAGCCAATCAAATGACCCAGGAAAAAATCATACAAGTGGCCTGAATTTAAGTTATTCAGTACTGAAGAGATTACTTTTGGATACACCTATGAATTATTCATTACATTATTCAATGACTTGCAGCTAAATGTGTGAACCATCCCACATTTGGACAGGCAAATGGACAGATATTCCATTTTTTGCATGTAATGACTGAATTTTGTAACCTTGATGGAAGTGTGATCTCTCAAGTTCTTATGTAAGTTATCCACCTATCTGCAAAAAAAGAGATTCATGATTTGAAATAGGCCTCACCTTCCTTCTCCAAACCAGTAGCTCCCTCAGCATTTGTTCCAACAACTGCAAGTTCAGAAAAGCTACCAGACAAGTTGTCAAGACTGCTAGCAGCAGATAGATTAGATGGGCTGGATGGAACGGAAGAAAGTGAATCGGCTGAAGATCCCGTGTTTTGAGATACATTTATAACCTGAGGTTTGTAACAAGATGGCAAGGCAGAAGGAGGCATGGCAGCAGTCAATAACGCGCTAACGTCATCTGCCTGAAAATATGAAACAAATTACATGATAAAGCACACACACATCAAGCATAGCACACCAAAAATAAGTTGACATGGATACACATATGGACACAAGGTGATGTCAGCAAATCTTTTACTTGAGCTACTTGTACTAAATGGAAACTAGAATTTACATTGTAAAATACTGCCAACATTTTATTTTGCTGTTTACAAAATATCTTCTAATATAATTATTGCCCTGATTCAGAGATTGCTCAAGTATGATAATTCTAACACAAGGATTGGCTACATTCTGCATTGTATAGCTACATGTTGCAATTTAGTATAGTGGCTAGACTTTTGACTTTTTTGGTAGTGGGAAATCCAGGCTGGAAACAAAACAAAAACACAGCAGTCTACAAATGAACCTTTGGGCCAGACTTGCACAAAAATTGCTTGCTTACAGCCTAAACTGCCTCTGGTTGAAAAGACAAGATAAAAAGTATTTTGTATGCTGCAAATTCTTTCACTTTGGCAATTATCTGCCATTAATCTGCAAGTTCCCTTGACAGTGTAGAGCACATAATTGTACAATCTTTAATATTACTCTGAATAAGAAAGTTTGTGTTGGAGTGTTTCTAGAACTTTGGACCAACTACTTACTTTATCAACCAGTAATTTATATTTATTGCGAACACATTCCAGAAAAGTCATGTTAGCCTGTTGGATCAAATGCATTATATGCACTTGATGAAACAGGTTCATACTTTCAGAAGTGCCTACGAAAAGATTTTTTAAAAATTTTAAATTAAATGCAAGTGTATGAAATAATTAAAAAGATATTTCTACTTTAGAATATGCAGCATTTGATAGTACTCACACAATCTAAACCAAATTTTTAAACAGTCAAATTAAACCCAAAAGTTTGATTTCACTTCAATCAGGCTTACATAACTTATGACCCACAGAGTCAAAATATAGTCCACCCAGTCTGACAAGTGCTTGAAAGCCTCTGATTTTGCAACCACATGCAAGAAAGCATGGGATGTTTCACTTAATTCTTGGTGGGCCATCAAATATAGTTGGTATGCTTAAGGGAACTTTTTGGATCACAAGTCGTGTTGGCCAGGGTTTAAAAATCAAACTTTCTCAATAGTATTTTTAATCAGATTTTGAGATGCCATTCTATAACCTAGGAAATAAACTTGCATTTATAAACACAGATTTCATAACACAGGTAATTATTTGTTCCCCCTCTGAACAACATGTTTTTAAAAACTACACTCAAACTAAATTCCTTATGTTAATCTTCAGTAAGATTTGAAGAACTGCTGACTTGGTTTATGCTTATAGCCCACCAAACTAACCATAAGATTTAAACTCTTCAATTTGATTTCCTAGCCAGCAGCTAGGAACCAAAGCTTAATATAAACTTCTCAAAAAATCCCATCACTTACGGTAACTAGGTCTAATGGCGTTTGTCCTTCCTGGTTTTTCAGAGTAGGATCAGCTCCATGTGCCAATAATAAGGCACAAAGCTGTGTCCTTCCTTTCTGGGCTGCTTCATGCAAAGGTGTGAAAGCCCATTTGTCCGTAGCATTTACACACGCATTATACTTTATAAGTAAAGCGGCTACATCTACATGCTGGAAAATAAAATACATTTATGTAGTGTAACCCTCAGAAGAAAAGGTCTACCTATAATTTTTCTTTGGATTTCCTAAGGAAGTGAATGTTGCAAAATACACTTCATCAAACCAAACAAGGCAGCCCAGGGCAATAAAGTGTAGTAGACAGTCTTTAGCTATACATTACACTTTTCACTAGGAATTATCCTGGCTAGCAGCTGAACCTGTCGAAAAGGAAAACCCATGAAGAAGAACAAAGAAAGACCATTATCTTTAATATTCTTACAAACACTTGTTGCCTTCTAAGTTTATTCTTCCATCCTCAAGGGATAAAGAATTATTGCAGAAAATGCAAACATTATCTACCCATCCACCAAAGTCGAGAAAGCAAATCATTAGTGAAAGAACTCTAATTCTCTGTCATATGCAAGAGTAAACAAACTTCCTAGGGCAGTGGTTCTCAAACTCTCTGGGAGTCTGAGAACTCAGGGTAAGTATTTGCGGGGCTGGGAACTGAGATGGGGGGTGTCTCAACGGCGCAGCAGTGATCACGGGGCTGTGGGCACCCATGTACATTTACACATACCTAGGGGGACTGTGCAACTTTGTGAAGTGTCCTGAAGGCTTGCAGTCCTTTCTGTGACCCTCCCCTCCATTGCAGTGGGCTCCAATCTGCATTTGGGGCCCACTTCCAGTTTTGGAAGTTCCACAACGCACAGTTCCGAATGCAAACCAGAAGATTGGCCCACTGCAGTGGAGGTGAGGCTCGTGGAGGGGGCTGCAAGCCTCCAGGAGGCTGCACAGCCCCCTCAGGTATGCGTAAATGTGCCTGGGTGTCCATGGCGCTGCAATCACTTCAGTGCAATCAGGGCACCCATTTATGGGTGACTCCCCTTAAGAGGAAAGTGATCCATTTAAGTTCCAATGGTGGGTCGCAACCCACCAATTTGAGAATCACTGTCCTAGGGCAATAGTTACCCTGTTCAGTCATGTACGTTCATGTAGAAATAAATGCACGGGTGCTGTTTCAGAGCACACCAATGACCACACACACATGTTGCCTCTTTAAAAGTGGATGCCTACAGATTTCTTCCCAGAAAGACAAGACTAGCCTTTGTATAAGAGACTTCAGCAAACTGTAGCAGTCTTTTCAGAGGGGCCAATTACTGATCTTACATAGTTAATATTTACATAATTATTGTCCAGTGTTTGGAGAACAAGGGCTAGGAGAACAATTAACAAAGGATGCTTCTACATTTCCCAGTCCACAGCTTTCCTGCTACACTAGACTTTAGGAAAGCCTCCCTCCCATCATTTAGAAGGTGAAACTTTCTGATTACCACATATAAGCAGAGCTTCTTAGAGTTATGACATGACACAACTAGCAAAGCCTTTCTCTGCCACCTGGCTATTTCTAGGGTATCCTGTGGTCAGAGTTTGCAAATAAGGAAGCAAATGTGCCTTAAATAGAAATCTGCCTCATTTGACCTACTTATGATCAAAGGAATGACAAATTCAGTGGATTACTTTAAATTTATCACTTACACAAATAAGTGTACAGGGCTAGCGTCATTATCTGTGGGGGTTGCATGCCAGAACAGACTGTGAATAAGAAAACTAGCTGATAATGAAATCCACGGGTTTTGGGGCCATGTAATCTTCTGGAGGCAGGGGGAGTACAGCTCCCCTGGAGGATGTTCTGAGGACCTTCTATGGCTCTCCCAGAGGCCTTAGAACAGTGGTTCCCAACCTTTAGGAGCTCGCAAACCACTGAGGAAAAATTGGAATAGTCGTGGATCATATGCAATGCCAGCTGTGGGCAGTCTTCGCCCTCTCTGGGTGTCCATGGGGAAGCATCTTTCAAGCGAGCACTCCTTCACAGACTACCAGAGAGGGCGGAAAATGGAATGCCTGCAACTGGTACTTCTTTGCAGGCTGCAAACAGTCCATTTTCCACCCTCTCTGGTGGTCCAAGAGGGAGTGCTTGCTTGGTAAGACACTGGAAGTGATCAAAGGTGATTGTTTCCCCTGGGACTTCATGGACCACTTCTCAGGGTCTTGCGAAGCACCTGTGGTCCGCAGACTACAGACTGGGAACCAGTACCTTAGCAGGTCACTTCCTTTTTTTGTAAAAACCGGAAGTGACCTTTTAAGGCCTTAAAGAGCCTTCGGAGGGCTGCAAAAGCTCACCCAGTCTTCCGAAGGCCTTAAAAACCAGGTATTTCTGGTTTTTACAAGTGACCTTCTAAGGCCTCCCAGAGGAGGCTTCTCAGAGGTCTTAGAAGGCATTCTGAGGGCCGGGGAGACTGCGTGCAGCTTCCCTGGCCCTCAGAACAATTTCCAGAGGTGAGTACAGGTCCCCTCACATCTAGAGGGTCCAGGTGGGTCTGACCCATGGGTTTGGGGACCCACGGATATTGGAATCCATGGGGCCCAGATCCATGGATAAAGTGGGCCCACCTGTACATGTAAATAAGGAACACAGGATAAAGAACAGATTCTCTCCATGAAGAGCATGCAAATATAGGGGTTGTTTTTTTTTAGACAGCTCAGCAGTAATTATGACTAGGAGTCAAAGAACTTGCAACAGGTTTTATGCATTTAAGAACATCTTGGGCTTATATTCCTCAAAACTGTAACACCCTGAGCCAGATAACAAGTGGCTTTTACAAAATGGAGTTACAAATGGAGTTACAAAAGCAGTTTGTTATTTGCTGCTTCAAGTGTCTGACAGGACAGGGGAGTAAGAATCTCACAAAAATTCTGCCTGAAGTAGCTCTTTCAAATCTTAGCAAAGGCTGTAAATATTTATGTAAGCCTTTAAAGTCCCATTAAACTAGGCCTTACAGCTGAGTGAAAGACTATAGAGCTAGTGAGACTCAAGATGTTCTCAGATATCCTAACTTTTGAGTGGCTCAATGCTATATAAGGTTTCAATTTTTTCAATGCCTTTTAAGTATTTAACAGTCATTCTGCCCAAGGATCAGAACTGAGCCAGAAACTTCCAGCTCACACTTTATTCTTTTAAATCCTAGCTTCCCCTGTATGAAATCCTTTGCATTCTTTATATCACATGATTTAAAACAAGCAACATAATTAATGCCATGCTTGCTTCACTTGAGTAGAAGATGATTAAGAAGGTTCCTTAGCATAATGGTACCAGAACAACTATCCAATCAGGTTTTACTGAGTTTAATGACACACAGCCAACATGCAACAAAGAAGTACCTCTTCTGCAAGCAGAGTATACCAGTCTACCAGTTGACTGAAGCAGACAGTGTGTATCAAAATGTAATTCTGCTTATATGTTGAAAGACATTCTAGGGTAATATAAGTGTCAATGAAAAACCCTTTGGAGTCATTCCTTTGGAAGCCAATAGCAACCCAAAAGCTGGGGTCACAGGTTTGAACTGCACCTTATACCTACCTCCTTTAAAAACAAGACAATTGCAAAAATCATAGAATTCAGTTCTAGACTAGACTGTAAACACAAGGACATCTCTCTGACAGATAATATCCCACTCTATACCATCAGCCTAAACCAAGTCCCCTTAGCAGTGCAGCAAACTAGCTGAGAGCAGGAGGACCGGAAGGAAAAGAGGTGAAGGGTTTAAGACATTTCTGCCTAACATTGTATATAAGCAACAGGAATCAAATGTATACACCTGTGGGCTAGGTAGAAATGGATTTTAATCTTGTCTTTGAATTCTTCTTCTCCACAACATTTCCTGCTTTGAGACCTTTTCTGACTAGAGTTCAACTGTGCCGTTACTCAAAAGTTCATTGAATACTTTATAAAAACAAAACAGTGACAACTGCTTGAAGAAGTACAATCTCTAGGTTCCCACAAGGACAACAAAATACATTCTGTTTATAAGGTCAAAGGTTGGAATAAGTGCATAAATCGATAGTTTCAGACTAATTACGAGGAAAGGCTACAGTGTTTGGGGCTCTTCAGTCTAGAAAAAAGGCACATGAGGGGACACACAACTGAGCCATATACAATTATGCAGGGCATGGATAAAGTGGATAAGAGGATGCTCTTTTCCCTTTCACACAACACCAGAACCAGGGGACATCCACTAAAATTGAGAGTTGGGAGAGTTAGGACAGACGAAAGAAAATATTTCTTTACCTAGCATGTAATTAGTCTGAGGAACTCCTTGCACAGGATGAGGTGATGGCATCTGGCCTGGATGCCTTTAAAAGGGATTTGGACAAATTTCTGGAGGAAAAGTCCATCACAGGTTACAAGCAATGATGTGTATGTGCAATCTCCTGATTTTAGAAGTAAGCTATCTCAGAATGTCAGATGCAAGGGAGGGCACCAGAATGCAGGTCTCCTGTTGCCTTGTGTGCTCCCTGAGGCATCTGGTGGGCCACTGTGAGACACAGGAGACTGAACTATAAGGCTTTTGGCATGATCCAGCCAGGCTTTTATGCTGTTATGTTCTTATAATTGAGAAAACCAATAAAAAGTCTTCTAATTTGAACTCACTGAAAACAAACATGTAATTCAACATTACTTGTAGGAGCAAGGGAGGCTTGCCATTTTCTACCAACTTTTTATTCAAAGCTGAGCTCTGAAAAATAATTCTGTTCCATAAGTGTATTATAGAAGATCCAAGAGCTTGTTTAAACAACATTTCTGTCCTCCTCCTCAAGCTGTACCCAGAAAAAGACTAGAAATGAGATCCATCAAATTCTCCATTCACAACAAGGCAAAATGAATCACCACCAATACTGTAATTATCTGGACTGTTAACAAGATCTGAGCTCAAATAAATGTGTGATCTCCTGGTTAAGTCATTCACATCACTACATAAGAATGCTACACTGGTTCAGGTCAAAGGCCCATCTAGTCCAGCTTCCTGTATCTCACAGTGGTCCATCAGATGCCTCAGGAGCATACAAGACAAGTTTCCTGCATCCTGTTGCCACTCCCTTGCATCCGGTATTCTGAAATAGCCTCCATAATGGATGAAGCAAGGCACATGAGTTTCACCACCACCCCAAAAAAAAATCCAAGGGAGAACTTGTATCACCTGATCAGGACTCAAATACCTTCAACCTTTGGTGCCAGAAAAGTTATTGGCTAAACAAACTTCATGAGACATCATTCAAGTACAGGCATGCCCTGGTATTCATGAGGGTTCCGTTCTGGAACCCCCTTGTGGTTAAATCAAACTGCGGACAACAGGGGTTGCGAGGCCCACAGAGGCTGCACATGACTGCCATGGGCCTCAAAATGAAGGAAAATTTTCAATTGAAAACGGGAAGTAGTATTTTTTCACTATTTTCCGTCACTCTGAGGCTGGCAGCAGCTATGGGCGGTCGCGCACAGCCTGGGCCTCAGAACACTTTCTGGAGGAGTCCAGCTCCCCTTGCCTCCAGAGATGGGTGCAGAGGGAGTCCAGTGAACTTGATCCACAGATACCTGAAATCTCAGATCTACGAATACACCCCCACCCTGTAATCTCAACACCATGTGAGGAACCACAACAAAGTAGTTCTATGTTTTCATGCATTTAACCTCCTAATTTGGCAGCTAACTCACGGCACAATCCTATTCAATTTTCCAGCACCAGTGCAGCCACAATACAGACCCGAGATTAGGGAACAAATGTTCCCATACCTTGAGGAGGCCTCTGTGACACAGAAGCACTAAGAACCGCATTGGCACTGGAAAATTGGATAGGATTGGGCCCTCAGTCTGCAAGTTATGAAACTTTTATTCCAAAAAAAAATGAAAAGGGTTTCAAAGGTAGTCTCCCTTCCCTCAAATGAGGAGGCTGGTTAGAAGGAGGTTGAAAGGGAGGGTAAAAAGATTCCAATCTCTCCAGAGTGCATGGAGGCTGCTTAAAACAACAGTAATAGAGGCCCAGCAGAGGTGTATACCGCAAAGGAAGAAGGGTTCCACTAAATCCAGGAGGGTGCCCGCATGGCTAACCAGCCAAGTTAGAGAGGCTGTGAAAGGCAAGGAAGCTTCCTTCCGTAAATGGAAGTCTTGCCCTAATGAAGAGAATAAAAAGGAACATAAACTTTGGCAAAAGAAATGTAAGAAGGCGATATGGGAGGCCAAGCGAGACTATGAAGAACGCATGGCCAGCAACATTAAGGGGAATAATAAAAGCTTCTTCAAATATGTTAGAAGCAGGAAACCCGCCAGAGAAGCGGTTGGCCCACTGGATGGAGAGGGAGGGAAAAGGGGAAATAAAAGGAGACTTAGAGATGGCAGAGAAATTTAATGAGTTCTTTGCATCTATCTTCACAGCAGAAGACCTTGGGCAGATACCGCTGCCCGAACGGCCCCTCCTGTCCGAGGAGTTAAGTCAGATAGAGGTTAAAAGAGAAGATGTTTCAGACCTCATTGATAAATTAAAGATCAATAAGTCACCGGGCCCTGATGGCATCCACCCAAGAGTTATTAAGGAATTGAAGAATGAAGTTGCAGATCTCTTGACTAAGGTATGCAACTTGTCCCTCAAAACGGCCACGATGCCAGAAGATTGGAGGATAGCAAATGTCACGCCTATCTTTAAAAAGGGAAAGAGGAGGGACCCGGTTAACTATAGGCCGGTCAGCCTAACATCCATACCGGGTAAGATGGTGGAATGCATCATCAAAGATAGGATCTCAAAACACATAGATGAACAGGCCTTGCTGAGGGAGAATCAGCATGGCTTCTGTAAGGGTAAGTCTTGCCTCACGAACCTTATAGAATTTTTTGAAAAGGTCAACAGGCATGTGGATGTGGGAGAACCCGTGGACATTATATATCTGGACTTTCAGAAGGCATTCGACACGGCCCCTCACCAAAGGCTACTGAAAAAACTCCACAGTCAGGGAATTAGAGGACAGGTCCTCTCATGGATTGAGAACTGGTTGGAGGCCAGGAAACAGAGAGTGGGTGTCAATGGGCAATTTTCACAATGGAGAGAAGTGAAAAGTGTGTGCCCCAAGGATCTCTCCTGGGACCGGTGCTTTTCAACCTCTTCATAAATGACCTGGAGACAGGGGTGAGCAGTGAGGTGGCTAAGTTTGCAGACGACACCAAACTTTTCCGAGTGGTGAAGACCAGAAGTGATTGTGAGGAGCTCCAGAAGGATCTCTCCAGACTGGCAGAATGGGCAGCAAAATGGCAGATGCGCTTCAGTGCCAGTAAGTGTAATGTCATGCACATTGGGGCAAAAAATCAAAACTTTAGATATAGGCTGATGGGTTCTGAGCTGTCAGTGACAGATCAGGAGAGAGATCTTGGGGTGGTGGTGGACAGGTCGATGAAAATGTCGACCCAATGTGCGGCGGCAGTGAAGAAGGCCAATTCTATGCTTGGGATCATTAGGAAGGGTATTGAGAACAAAACGGCTAATATTACAATGCCGTTGTACAAATCTATGGTAAGGCCACACCTGGAGTATTGTGTCCAGTTCTGGTCGCCGCATCTCAAAAAAGACATAGTGGAAATGGAAAAGGTGCAAAAGAGAGCGACTAAGATGATTATGGGGCTGGGGCACCTTCCTTATGAGGAAAGGCTACGGCGTTTGGGCCTCTTCAGCCTAGAAAAGAGACGCCTGAGGGGGGACATGATTGAGACATACAAAATTATGCAGGGGATGGACAGAGTGGATAGGGAGATGCTCCTTACACTCTCACATAATACCAGAACCAGGGGACATCCACTCAAATTGAGTGTTGGGCGGGTTAGGACAGACAAAAGGAAATATTTCTTTACTCAGTGTGTGGTCGGTCTGTGGAACTCCTTGCCACAGGATGTGGTGCTGGCGTCTAGCCTAGACGCCTTTAAAAGGGGATTGGACAAGTTTCTGGAGGAAAAATCCATTACAGGGTACAAGCCATGATGTGTATGCACAACCTCCTGATTTTAGAAATGGGTTATGTCAGAATGCCAGATGCAAGGAAGGGCACCAGGATGAGGTCTCTTGTTGTCTGGTGTGCTCCCTGGGGCATTTGGTGGGCCGCTGTAAGATACAGGAAGCTGGACCAGATGGGCCTATGGCCTGATCCAGCGGGGCTGTTCTTATGTTCTTATAAACATTAAAAACATTGCATGGATCATATTAAACAAGCTATATATAGGATTAGAGCTCTATAATTCTCAAAGATTTTACTTACTCCATAGGATGCTGCATTGTGTAGAGGAATTAGACCCCCCTTGTCCTGAGCATTTACATCAGCTCCATGCTGTAGCAGGTATTCAGCAACTTCCAAATTATTGTAACCAGCTAGAAGATAATGAGACAACAAAAATTGTAATAGACTCAATTTCAGGAAGCATCTGAAAAAGAAATACTAGAAAAGCTATTACCCACAGCCTTCCTAGTGTTCTTGAACAATGCACTTCCACGCTATTTTAAATGAAGTGCAGAGTATGGACAGCTGCAACCAGGACTGCTTTGTGGCAGAGGAGCAACAGCATAGTAGTAGCACATATGTATTGTACAGAGCAGGTCCTAGGTTTGACTTCAAGCATTTACAGTAGAAAAAACTTCAGGGGAAAACAGGGCTGGGAAAATATCTTTGTGCAGAATAGAGAGCACTGGGTAGATAGACTGAAGATCTGACTGTCTGGTCTATACTAATATGAAGTTTTTTGACATTTACAAAAGGCTGGGATACATCAGAAATGGAACTTGAGTAATTGTGCTCAAATTCAGCAACAAGTATACTAAATTTCATTTCAAAGTGCTCAACAGAACTTGTAGTTCTAGCTGGAAGCAATTACCTATCACAACTGGCCATAACTTTCAAAGAAAAAATTGCCATAATCATGTATCAACAAGAAGTTTAAATATACCAACCTGCCAAGTGCAGAGGAGTTGAATGTCGGCCTTGTGTATCACGACAATTTACATTGTCTGGAGAACACAATTTCTTTACCCGAGCCAAACAGCCCTTCTTTGCAGCATCTAGCAAAGCTGCATCTCCTCTAAGGAGATCCTGAATATCTGTGTCACCATCTTTCACAAGGTCCAGCGGAGTATTCCCATCTCTGTTTTTCTTTGTGGAGTCAGCCCCATGCTGTGTTAAAAGAAATACACACACTAGCTTCCATAACACACAAAACACACACAAGGTAGAAATGTATGTGGCATCTGGATCACTGTCCTGCTGATTACAAGTGTGTGTTGCTTAACAACATTCCAACCAACAACAGACCAAATATATGACAGTTCGTTGTTGGTTTACTGTACAGTAGATGAAAACCTTATCTTTGTGTTGGTGATCTGTTGGTTGGCATCCTTGGGCCTCAGAATGATCCACAAAAGCCTTCAAATCTACTTCTGGTTTTTGGAAAACTACTTCCTGTTTGCTTCCAAAAACCAGAACTAGTTTTTGGAGGCTTCGACAAATCATTCTGAGGCCCATAAAGGCTCCAAACACCAAGGACACATGCTAGGGACACACACCAAGGGAAGTTTTTATACATTTTTTGTTTAAAGGCCACATTCCTTAATGACAGGATTACTTTTTAATTCACAAATATTTAAGATACACTTAATAAGACTAGTATTAAAATAGGTTTTAAAAATGCATACTAAAAATCTTTCAGATGAAGTATGAACTTCAAATGCACTGTACCTGAAGCAAAAGTTTACAAATCTCATATTTTCCCTTTGCAGCTGCTTCATGTAAAGGAGTGAACTTCCACAAATCAGCTACATTGACAACTGCACCATGCTTCACAAGTAGTTCAGCCACTTCATAGTGTCCATAAGAGCAAGCATTGTGTAAAGGGACAAGGCCTCTGAAAATATTAAGAAAATACCCACCAATAAGAGCTACAATTGATACATGCAACATCTGCCAACAATAAATCTTAATTCTGTAGCTTTTTAAAATAAAAACTTTTAATAAAAATATTGTATATACACACAGCTGACCTGGTCACACAGTAAGTGACAAAATACACCTTAGCTAAATGCATGAAGAATTAAATGTTAGTTCATGACTGGATTTGATGCTCGGGTCTTCCAGGTACTTGCATTACAATAGCCTCTAGTCATATTATGTAATTTAAATAAATATCAGTCAAGCAAATATGGTTATTGCGACTCTTCTGTGACACTACTATTTATACTGCTTTTCAACAAAAAAAGTTCAAAACAATTTACAGACAAAACCAATTAAAAGGGACCGTGTTCCCAAAAGGCTCACAATCTAAAAAGATGCAGAAGAACACCAGTAATGGCCACAGGAAATGACACTGTACAGGGGTGAAGAGGGACAGTTATTCTTCCCTTGCTATAGAGCACCACATGAAAATGTATCTCTTTGCCCGGTTAGCAAGTTAATATAGTACATATAGAATGATTGCATTTAGTGCTTGAAGAGATCTGCCGAAGGGGTGGGGAGTAAGATGGCTCTCCAGTTCTCCCTATGGTGTCTGAAGTCAATAGAAGCATTCAATAGCTGAAGATGCTTGGGAGACATGTGAATCAAACAAATTCTTCTTCTCCCAAGCACTCCAGACTGCATGAGATCACTACACATATTTAGATAAAACTATACTAAGCAACACTCAGATATCTATCCCATACAGTTAAAAAAAACTTAAAGTCCCTAAAAAGAATATATTTACCCTTTGTCTTTTGCATGAACATCAGCACCATGCTGCAGAAGATATTCAACCACAGACACTCTGTTGTATCCTGCTGCAAAATGGAGTGGTGTGGACTGACGCCCTTCAATATCCCGGCAATTCACACTGTGCACGGTACACAACTTCTATGAAACAGTTGAAAATATACACATTACAGGTATAAGCAGCAAAGAGCAAGGCCACCAATGATTACTGTCTGTGTAAACAAGGTGAATATGGAAAATGTTTTTCTTAACACAGTTTAACTTGCATATGACATTTCAACTAAGATCTTCTCTAAAGAGCTGGTTCTGGGTGACATTAAAGGATTGGCCTTAACTTTATGTAGTTGGGGAGGGGAAGAAGGATACCAGTTTTTTTCACCTCAACTACCAAAATATCAGTTCACTCCTAAGTTTCAGTGCTTTACTCTTATGGCTATATATAAAGTTGTTACTACACTTCTTTATCAACATAGCTTTCTTGTAATCTTCTAATAAGAGAAAAAGAATACAGAAATTTTTTGCATTTTCCAGAAGATTATGCAATGAAGAGCTGCCAATCTCTCCTACTTCACCAAAGGCCTCTGCAGAAATTAGTCACATACTAAATGGCTGAGCGTATTTATAAATCAGTATGATTTGTGTCCGACTCAGAGTGGGTACTGGGCCCACAAGTGGCAAACGGACTGCTTTACTAATTTTATTAAAAAGCATAATTTCCACTTTCCATTAGTATTATTTCCTGTCCAAACATCCTAATTTCGTTTTCATGACACCCCCCCCCCCCAGCTACTGGAAACACTAACTTCCCCCTTAAGGGGAATGGTAATGGGCGGGGACACAATGGAGGTGGCACTTCCCAGATTCTGCGGCCACCAAAAGGTGTTTTTGTCACATACCTGGGGGTCGCTATGTCCTCTAGAGCAGGGGTCTCCAAACCCCAGCCCAGGGGCCAGATGTGGCCCGAGGCGAGCCTCTATCTGGCCCGTGACCAGCCTCTTGTCCCCCAAAAGCCACTGGCCCACTTGGCTGAACATGACTGGAGCTGTGCTCTGCTTGTGTCTGGAGGGTGTTCTAAGGGCCAGAGAGATTGAATGAATGAGCCCATTCATTTATTTATTCACTCATCTAAGTTTCATCTCTAATTTATTTATATAAATTTTGTATTTAATTTTTTTTCGGCCCTCAACACCATGCCAGATATTTGATGCGGCCCTCTAGCCAAAAGGTTTGGAGACTCCTGCTCTAGAGGCTGCAGGGGGCCTTCACCACCCTCTGTGGCTCAGAATGGCTCTGAGGTGCAAGGAGGCCTGCAGCCCCCCCACACCCTCCAAAGGGCCTAGTGACCACAGGTATGTGACAAAAAACCCTTTTTCTCAGCAGTATTGTGATCCTGAAAGTGATGCTGCCGTCATCACTGACTCACCACCCCCTTACCTTCCCTACACACATTTAGTGGTCCTCTTACCTTTACATAAAGGTTAGGAACCACTGTATTGTGCCACCTCGTTTTTCAATGGTAAATGGAAAGAAGTTATAATAAAACACTGAGCATTTTATTCCATGTTACATACTCTAAATGATATCACCATTTCTTGCAGTTACACATGTGCACAAATGTAAATGTTCTGTACAGAAGAGACAGCTACACTATACTTTGCTGTGTCATAGCTGCATGTTTTCAAGAGGCCAGTTGCCATTGTGAAACTTAGAGCCATTTGGGAAGTGGAGGAGGGCAGGAAAGAGATGGTAAGCTTGTATTTCTGCCTAATGGTAAAACAGTTGCTTAACAAATGGTATCTATTTTATGTGCATTTTCACACCAATGTGTGTCTCTATTGGCTGGTCAAAGTGACACATCCAACAGATAAGTAATAAAGAAACTGGGCTGGCCAAGAGCCTCAATAATTATAAAATTAAAACTTCCCCCAAATCAGAAATTGTCAAAACCATCTGTTTTCAACAGTTTCTTATCTAAAGACTTTGGAATACACTTCTTCAGAAATGAGCCCACAAAGTGAACAGGTGTTATTTTCGTCAGTCAGTAAACACACGAGTAATTTATAACTTACTTTCACTGTGTCTACATCTCCTGCCTTTGCAGCTTCTAATAACTGTCGGTCTGCTTCTGAATTGCCTAAAGGGACACCTTCTGTAAAAGAAATGACAAAAATAACGAATTCACCAAGTTTATAGAGCAAAACATGCAATGAAGGAGCTAGCAATCCTAACCCATAAGCACCAATTTAGGTTTACATACAGCATAAAAGATTTAGCTACCCTAAATAAATGGTTATACTTGCAAATGGAGTAAACATTCCAAATCCAAAAGCAATCTGAAACACCAATGTGTGAGATGTGCTAAAACTAGCAAATATGAGCCTAGCAATTAGTTGTAGAACTATTACTAATACAGTATCTTAAAATGCTCTACTCATGGCACAGACATAATTTTAGAGGATAGGGTGAAAAAAAGAGACAGACAGGCCTTTATGTTTCAGCCCTCAAATGGGAAAAGAAGAGAGCACAGGAAAGTCGCACACACCACTGCTAAAAGGATAAAATCCCAGACTGATGAAGTAAAGCAGAAATAATCTCAACTAATTCTAAGAAAGGTTGACATTAGTTGACTATAAGTCTTTGTTCTGTTCTGAGGTTACTTCAGAACTTTCTTCAGATGGAGAATTTGTGGGCTTCATGAATCACAATCAGGTTTTTAAGCCTTCCGTTTTGCACTGTTTTACAGTTCTGCCACTGATGTTGCAAATTATCCAAGCCAATTCTCTTGCAGCTCCAAAAGGGTTATTCCTTAATAATGGCAATGCAGCCCATACTAGAGAAAGTGAAAGACTTGGAATAAAAATGGTATTACCTTGTAATAATTGCTGAACACTCTCATTTCCCATCTGAGAGGCTGTAAAACCTTGCAATGACACAACTGATGGATCACAGCCAGAGCTCAACAACAGCCTGCATGTCTGCAGGTGGCCACAGTGTGCTGCTCTATGTAGGGGTGTCTGGCCAAGATTATCCAAAGCATTAACCTAAAGAAAGCAGAGAACCTTGAGAAATCAGTGCACCAAAACAGACAAACAAGCAACCCCCCCCCCCAAAAAAGAAACTTCAACCAAAATATAACCTATCATTAATATGCAGTAGCAATCAAGAAAATGGAATTATCAAAACTATGGAACTTTCTGAACTATGATGAAGAACGTTAGTTTCCAGAATGTCTGCTTCTATAATCTATCTTCCAATTAACATTAGAAGAACACACCAGTTATCAAAACTCCACAGAATAATTTAAATGTTGCCAAAAATCTTCATCTTGGTCTTTACAAAGTTTCAAGAACATGGGAGAGTCAAAGTCACAAAAGTGCTTACTTGAAGACTTTATTATGAACATTATCAAATACACCTTTTTATTGTGCATGGAAAAATCAAATACATACCTTTGCTTCATGTTTCACAACCACTTCAACAATATCATTATGAGCTTTTTCTGATGCCACATGGAGAGGTGTCAGGAAGCTTTACAAAAAAAAGCAAATTATGATACAGTTTCCATTTAGTGTTCTTGGATAGGTTAACCACAATTAGATCATAAAAGAGTTAACTCACTCTTTTGTCTTTTCATTGATGTTGGCTCCTTTTCTTAGAAGCAGCTCACAGACTTGCTTTCTTTTTGGATATGGAGATGCAACAGCACAGTGCTATTTAAATAATGAAATCATTTCACCTTGAGTGATCAGCTCAGAATGAAAACCAAACCATCTCAAGATACATTAAAACAGACTTTTGTACTGCAAGGTATGTTCATTAGTGAAATTCACAACACTTGGGCATAGATCAGCAATGCCACAAGAAACTGAACACTACACATTACTTGAAAAGAAAGCATATAAAACATACTTGGTTAAATTAAGAAAAAAAACACAATATAATAGTTCTATAATGTTTTGGGTACAGGGTGTCTAAAAGACTTACTCCCACATGAGCCTAACCAGCTATTGAGATTGTCAGAGAAATTTCTCTGTGCCAAGTCCCACTTCCTGAATTTACACTGGTGGTTATGAGAGACAGAGCCTTCGCAATAGTGGTAGCTATAGTCAAGAATTTCCCCAGGGAGGCCTTTCTGGCCCCTTCTCTATCAACATTCAGAAAGATAACAAGGACTTCTTTGTTTGGACAGGTCTCTAATATTGACCAAGTGATGACTGACCAATAAGCAGCAATGTTTATTGACCAATGGTTACCAATGATTGATTTCAAGTGATGTCTACAACACAGAAATCTTCATACTTTCCCCCATAAGTGTTTTTTTCAGTAAAGCATCTTGCTAAAGGAAAATGCACAGAAGTCACTATATGAGAACTTTACCATATCACAACAAATGTCATTAGTTTGAGGATCATCTATCACATGAGAAATAGTGAAGGAAACACTCATATGCACTTGTATGCATTATGCATAAAGAAAGGTCACATGGTAGTTCACACCAACTATTCAAGCTTATTTTGCTGAATTTCATCAATGCAATTGACTACTGAGATTTTCATGACAGTATTAAACTGTTTAATAAGTAATTTTGAATGTCAAGTATGCTGCTCTGACTGCCTTGCACTGAAGGGTGGCATAGATGTTCTCTAAACAAATAAAATTCAGATAGAAAGGGACTATAAGGTGATTCACCTGCTGATTCAGATAAGTTATTGTTCCAATATAGTGCTGAGCTAGCTTTGTACGTTATTGAGTCATAATACAACTGTTAGTGACTGAAAATACATGTTTGATTTATTACCAAGGCAGTTTCATGTGTCTGGGGGTGTTTGAAGTTTATAATCTCAAGAGAGAGGTGCTTTTTCACACGAGTTACATCAGATTCCCTTGCAGCCTGTAACAGTGAGTGGCCTTTGAATTCATCTAGAAGAGAAAACAGATTATGGCATATAAATTTGCAAGTGTTATCACAAGAACATTTTGCTTCTGTTGGATAACATTCCTTCCAAATGGCAATAAAAATCTCTCCAACAAACCTGTGTGCAGTTTTCTATTAACATACATATTACAGAAGTCATGAAGTTATATTTCAGAAGTCACACAATATATATCTAACGACGTTTCTATTTTCAAAAGTGTCAGTCTTCTTGGCAGACAGTCGCATGTCTAGTTTTGTTCTTTCCAAGAACACACACATACACATAAAAACAAAAAATGAACATTATGCCTTTAATTCCAATTCTATTCTCCCCTTCCCCCTGCCAATGTTGCTATTCCAAAAACGCACATGCTGCATTGGGGGCAGGGGGCAGACTGGAAGGGGAAAAGGGGTGTTTCCCTTTTACCCCTCCATGAGCCTCCCATTTACCAAAGGGTCTCCTCAGACCTGCACTAGCTCTATAGCTGGCGCATATCCAAGGAGAAGATGGGAGGGATAGGAGCCAGCGTGCACCACTGATGCTGGATCAACTCCCTCCCCACCCCCACCACACCACTATCTTACCTGGTCCAGCATTGTGTGCAAAATGGCTGCTGATGGAGTGCTGGAGCCATTTTCCAAAATTGAAACTTGCTTCTACAGTTATAATGGCTCCGCACAACAGCCCAATCTTAATAGGATTGAGCTGTTAATTATACAAGTAAAAATAATTATTATTTCTTTAGATGAACTTTGCTAAAATAATACAGAACAATACTCCATGTGTCCGCTCAAAGTAAGTCCCACTTCATCACAGGTAAACACGTACGGGATTGCATTCAGAATTTCTAGTCATCATTATTGCACAAACATTCTGCAGCAAACCCTGCCCAACTCATTGCTCTTTATAAAGTTCGTAAAAAATTAGAAAGATCTCAGTATAAGTTAGGGATCAACACAGTAATTGTGTTGACTTTCCCTGACCGCACATCCCTGGTACGTGTGTTTTATTCATTCAGTTGTGTCCAGCTCCTGAAGACTTTATAGGCAAGAGCTCTCCATGCTACCCTGTCAAGCATGGCTTCTTTCAATTGTTGGACATCCTTGGTAGCAATTACAAACACCACTATGACTACCAACATTAATTCTGATACCCCCAATGAAAGATGAAAAAATAATAGTCAATCTTTTCCACTTAGTGTCATTTTCTGTGTACTCACATGCCAATCGTTCTTTCAACTGAGGTGTGGGAGCCAAGTCAATTGTACTTTTATTATGGCAGTTTAACAACGTAGGATCAGCACCATAGCTCAGCAAGAGAGAACACACTTCCACTCTGTTCTTAGAAGCTGCTTCGTGCAAAGGAGTGAACTGCCACAGATCCATTGCATTTACAGACGCTCCATGCTAAGAAAGAGGAAGAATCATGCATCATTCTTTTAGTTTCTCCAGGATAATACTACTATGAAAATCAGATGAAGGGGCATTATACATTTTATATCCCTCCAGAACATCCACTCAAATAACCCCTTTCATTATTATATTTGTATTCCACCTCTCCTTTGAATAGCCTAATTTAGTTTCATGGGATGCTTACATCTGCACAAGGCCACCCACTGCAGTTTTGAACTGGAAGTTACAACAACCAAGACCAAACACTCCACCTAATAAATAGGGGCAGAGAATCCTTACAACGAACCTTGTGACATAATATCACACCAGAACTCTTTGCAATCACCGCTCCAAACCCATCTCCTAATGCATCCCACATCAAATCAAGCCTTTTGCACTTTCAACTGCAATATCTGCTTGCAACAGATCTCATGAAACTTTTTAAAAGTAATATTAGAACTGCTAAGGTCAGAAGCCCATGATCAATTGATTGTTCCTCAAGTACCTCTTGTACTATCTGTACTGCACGTACATTTGTGCAGGGAAAGGAATTTTGCCCAACTTCCCTTACCCCTGGAGTTCTTTATGCCCAATATAAACCTGTTCCAGAGAGTCCTCCAACCCTCAGGAGCAGTCCTTCCAACCCTTTAGGACTTCTATGCCAAGAGGAGTAAGGAACTTTGCTTGTGTGAAGTTTCTTCCACATGTATTCCTTTAGGATGCAACCCTGTTTTAGCAGTTTCACACGTACAAGCCCTAAACAAAATCTGTTGAATATTTCCCTCAATAAATTTGTTTTACTCCAAGCATGATCATACTAATTGGAAATGAAACATATATTGAATAGAATTTATACTTCCATACATTTTTGAAAGACATGTTTGACTAGATAGCAACTAACTTTTAAGCACCTTAAAAAATACCAAGTAGAACATTTCAAGAGCCACAATAATGCCCCTAAAAAACAGCAACACAACTAAGCAACTAACCTTTACTAGAAGTTCTGTTACTTCATAGTGACCATAGGAACAGGCATTATGAAGAGGCACCAGGTCTCTGAAAAATAAAAATATCACAGTAATCAAGCAGGTATACATTGCAAACAGATACAAACTTTTTCATAAAATTTAAAAATGATCAGTAATTATTCATAATTGGAACCAAACAGAAAACCCAAATGCTAACATTTTCCAGGTAGTTCCATCATCTTGAGGGCTCAATAACCACTCAGGGCATAAGAACTAGATTGGCGTTTATTTTTAGAGTCAAACACACTCACATTTAGAATCAAGCCAGCAACACATTTATATGGTGATCAACTAAGCAATCAATGATACCTGTTGCTCAGTAGTTAGACTTGGGAAAGTTAATCAATGAAACTGTTAATAAACTAAAAGATGGTACGGTAAACATTTTGGAAGATGGTAAAAATAATTAAATATTAGCAACAGATCAGTTTGCAATAGAGCATCACAGAATCAGCTATGGAAGTCTGAGTAAAATTGGTGCTGTAATGCAGCAGTTCCACAACCTTTGATCAAACAAAGGACAATATGTTTGAGGAAAGAATCTCAGTAGCAGTAATGTAAACTGATGTTAAAACATGCCTTCATTTTGTTTACCTGAGTGCCTCACGGGCAGCCCAATCCTGAGCTACCCAGGGTGCCCAGGCTCGGCGGCACCAAGAAGGGCTGCCGCGGGAGGCACCTCGGGATAAGGGGACTTTTGTCTCCTTCCTGCAAGTAAGGTAAGCAGCACCTCAATGGGGCTACTCAATGGGGCAACCAAAAGGTTGGCAGTAAGGTAAAGGCATTCGTGTAGGGCGCGGAGCCTGCCTCCCATCCCTCCCCCAGGCAAGCCTCCAACCCGCCCCCTTCCCGCGTCACACCTCCCTGTCACGCCTCATCCCCATCACGCCTCATCCCTGCCAGCCTCCCCCCTCCCTGGAACCCATCCTCCCCACCCCCCATCCCCCATCCCCGCCTACCGTTCCGCAGCTCGGCAGTTCGGGAGACAGCCAAGCCGCAGAAACTGGGCAACCATCCCATGCTAGCCCAGCACTGGCCAGCGCTGGGTTAGCACCTGCAGGAGCCTAGCAGTGAGGCTGGCAAACGTGCCTTATGGCACATTTGCGACAGTGCTCAGTGGCATGGAGCCATGCCGCCGAGCACAGGAGTGGGCCCTTTGTCATCCAGTTAAGAATTCAAGGTTTATGAAGACATGCCTATTCTTGTAATGTTTCAAATGGAGACATGCCATTTCTGACATGAAATATAGACTGCATTAACAGACTCTGTAACATTTCACCTATCTACTCACCCCTTATCTTTAGCATGTACATCTGCTCCATGCTGTAACAACAGTTGAACAATCTTAACACGGTTATAGCCAGCTGCCAAGTGTAGTGGAGTAGACTACAAAGAGAAGAATCATTATATCTAACAATTAATGACATGAAGAAAAATTAGGAGGCAACTGCTAAAATCTTACTAACAAAATCAATTAAAACACTCTATATCAGTGGTTCCCAAACTGGTGGGTCATGAACCACCAGCCAGGAAAGCACATAAGTGCTTCCTTAAGTCCCTTAAGGGGCAGGGGGACTGCACCAATGCAATATGCAGGATCGCACTGCTGCTGGGGAAAGAGGTGGGTTTCTGGCTTACCTGAAGCCAGCAATGGGGTCTGGGGGTGCCACATGGACACCTTTGCAGGACTCCCCAACACTTGAAAATTTTTTTAAAAACTCAATCAGAAGCCACTTCCAGTTTCCAATTGCAAAACTGGAAGTGGCTTCCAATCGCTTTTTAAAAAAATTTTTTCAAGGCTTGGGGAGCCCTGTGGAGGTGTCAGGGGGTCTCCCTGCAACCCCCCCCCCAAACACCGTTGCTGGCTTCAGGTAAGTCAGGAACTCTCCCCCTTTCCCCAGCAGCACCGCAATCCTAGGTTGTTGAAGGTTGCTGGTCCAACAACAGGGCCTCAGAGTTCAGCAGTGAGGAGGGGATTGATTCACTCATCCTCTTCCTCCACCAGTCTCTTGGCTCCTCCACTGGGCTTGCCCCAGCCCCAGGACAGCTGTCTTAATTCTAGAGGACTTTGCTCCTCCTTCCTGATGATGCTGAGTCCTTTGATGGTTATGTTTTTTCCTCAAAATTTTAATAGGAATTACTAGTTCAGAATAAAGGATTTTGGTCCATCAAATGAAAAGATACATTTGAAGACAGCACTATGAACTGGAGAAAGAATGAAAACCCTATGTCATCTACCAATACATAAACAGAAGAACAAAGATTACTGCACTGTGAATTCAAATACATTACCTACACGAACATATCTCAAGGAGCAGCCAAAAAGTTTGATTAAAGATCTGTATTTTCAAACCAAGATACCTTTCGGCCATCACTTGCATGACAGTTGACATTCAATGGCGTGAGAAGACCCATCAATTTTTCTTCATTCCCACTCCTAAAAGGCAATTAACACTCTTATTTATAAGCATATCACTATGCCAATACGGCTAAATGAAGCTTAGTTATTAAAAACGTAACTTCAGGCTGGATTTAATTTGTAATCAGACTAATCAACTACTCACTGTACTTCATGTTATGATTTATCATGCCTAATCTGTATCAAACAACCAGCCTAGTCATAATTTATAGTAAGAAAAGCTAGATTCACTACAGAAGGAGTGAGAATATTCCTAAAAAACAATTAGCTTCCAGTGGCTACTTAGCTTCTCATTTTTAGTCTCAAATATCTTTTGCTTGATTTAAATTAATTTGAAAAATCAAATTTCCAAAGCAGTTTTCATGCTAGAATTATAATCTTGAAGCCATCTATAATCGCTGCGTGCAGCGACCAAACAATTCTAGGCCTTACAAAGCTCTGACCAAAAATGGCAGGCTTCATCATGGGACAAAACTCAAGGTGGAATTCCCTGCATGGAATCTTCCTCTCAAGTTCAACTTACTAAAAAAAGTTCAGAACACACTACAGAGTAGCATTTTAGGACACAATCTAACCCACTTTCTAGCACTGACGTAAGGGCAATACAGGTCCAAGGTAAGGGAACAAACATTCCCTTACTTTGAGGAGGCCTCCGTGAGTGCCACCCAACTGCAGGCTGCAGCACATGTCCCATTGGCACACCTATGCCAGTGCTGGAAAGTGGGTTAGGATTCGGGCCTTATATGCATAATGAAGTTCCATAGTACATTTATAGGGAAATACTACAGTATATCGTGCAGTACATACTCTTTTACAGTATATACTATACTCATATAGTATACTATACTCATATAGTACAGTATATACGTTTTATTAAATGTATCACAGTCTGGCATGGAAATGATTCTTGGGCCTCTCTTTGCTATGCATTTCTACCTTGTACAGAACACCTACTTCCAGAATCACAATAGCTTTCTAACCCTGAACTGCATAAGAATAACCTCAAACTTGCTTATTTTGCATTTCCCTGTTTCAGGTACAGAATTTTCAAAAGAGAAAGGAGAATATGTACAATAATAGAAATGTACATCTGTTACATAACACAGACCTGGCACTTTCCAAGAGTTCATCTTTCTTGTATTCACCTAAAAGTTAAAGTGAAGATTAACGTTTTCTTATGTCAAACTCATGTGTAAAACATATCTGAAGTTTATATTTTTACTCATTTTATTGTCAGAAAACTAACATGAATACTATTTTATGAAGTGAGAAATAGCTACATATTAAAAATGGAGAATAAAAAACTCCTTACTTGGACATCAAATATGTCTGTGAAAACAGCAGTGATGGCATTAAAAGTTTAAACTTCTTAAACTTCAAATGAAAAAAGCAAAGTTCTGAAAGGCAGTTACTGTGTTTGCACAAATAACTATGGCAAGGATAATTAATTATTATTATGGGGTTTTTTTCTGGACCAGTACAACACAGCATTTTAGGTATTTTTTGTGAAATGTTGCAGACATTTTCATTTTCTCACAGATCTCCTTTAGTAGTACTTTAGTATTTATATAATATTAGAGTGCTCAAAGCACTTTACATGAATTATTGTGGTGTAATCTTAAAAATAAACTTCAAAGTTATTATTATAACTATATTGAAGATGGGGGGGGGGGCTGAGACTAAAGACCTGGTATGACAAAGCACCTAAGAGACCAACTTACCTATCATTAAGTTTCTAGTTCAAATGAACTCCTTAGGTCAGTGGTTCCCAAACTGGTGGATCAGGACCCACCAGGGGAACCAGAAGAAGGTCATTCCCTCTTAAGGGAAATGGCCATGAAATAACTGCAGTAACGGCACCACAGCAAACATGCTTCTGCCATGAAGAGACTTAACGTATCTGGGGGCAGCGCTGGCGTCCAGAGAGCTTGGGGAGCTCGCTGCCCCCTTGAGGACCTACCTGCTGCTAAGACAGGCTCTTATATCCTATCACAACCCACTTGCGGGTTTGCACCTGGAAGTGTGTCACAATAGGAGATAAGAGCCTTTCTAAGCAGCGGAGAAGCCCATAAAGGGGGCTGTAAGCCCCCCCACACCCTCTGGATGGCTGGCACTATCCCCAGGTATTAAACAGTTCCTTCTTCATAGAGGTAGCATGATAACCATAGTGCTGTTGCCACTCCCCCACCAAGTCTTACAAGGTTCCCAACTCCCCTTTAGAAGTTGGAAACCACTGCCTTAGTTGGATTTAGGCAAGTCACCTTGGTATTCAATGGCAAAAATGAGATCTGAACCAGGAATTTCTTGATTCATAGCTCAGCCTCTTAATCACTATGCTCTCTCAAGTCAAAGGACAATAGTACTGTTCTCTTCAAACATCAAGAGAACAATAATGCACCATGGTATCACGAACTGTCGTGTTAGTTACACAGAACTGGAATATCCACACAGGCAATCAGTGTTTGCTACTGTTAGAGGGTTTTTGTTGCTGCTGCTGCTGCTGTTAAACACAAAACACCACAGTTTGGCATTTAAAATATTTTCCAGAAATTACAGTAGATTACTTTTCCAGTTAGAAATACTGAGGCTGCATCTGCTGATGCTGTATCTCCTACCTAGTACACTTCTGAAGTGTTTAAAATTAATAAAAATGAGAACTTGGAATAAAAACACATACACCACATTCTGTCTTTCAAATCATAAATCTGCAGGAAAAAACCCGTTTTCAAACACCCCTAGCTATTGTCAGAAGCAGAATAAAGATCATATTTGTGGAGCGTGTGGTCTTCGATCAATCGCGGCCACAACCATGGGTATCTGTCTTTAATAAGAAAGATTTTGGGACTCCTCTAGCAGCTATGCCTGCAGCTACAACATGGTCAATCTTACACTAAGACAGAAGGGAAACAGCAGTAAATTCAAATCATTTGCATTACTAAAGACACCACTTACCTGAAAGGACTGCTTTTGCAGATGGGTCTGCTAAATCCAGTGCTGTTCTCCCATCTGTATTACGGATAGCAGGATCAGCACCATGTTGCAATAAGACTAAAAAGGAACAAGAACGGTCATTTTACAAATCCTGTGACAAAATCTAGACTTTCAGTAGAAAAGGTCCAGATGACAAGAAAGTATCTTAAAAGAGGAGGTCACAATTCCATAATCAAAAGTTATCATTGATAACCATAACACTAAGAAACCTGATAACTATTTCCACATCAGACACCAGAGCAAGATGTCAGTATTTGCTTGATAGGCACATTTTCACAAGGAGTGCTGTGATGAGCAGTATCCCAGAAACACAACTACAGACTTAAACAACAGAATGGGAAAGCATTTTATTAAGGAGAAACAGTTGAGCCCACAATCCTTGTGCTGCTTCTCAATAACAGATAAAACCTGTCCCCACGAATACACAGATGAGGCTAAATGCCACTCTGCCTCCTCTTTTGCTCTGAGGCGCACATGCACTGCAGAATACTGACAGATGCTTAGAACAGGAGGTAGGTGTGCTTCCTGGGTCCCCAATCCAACTATACCTCTCAAATTCAGGACTTTAGTAAGGAATGTATTTGAGTTCAAAATTACTTCCTGATAGGAATCCTGAATTAGAGAGAGAAAACTGAACGAAAACCCAGAAGTACGCTAGCATCCTAGATGATGGTTCATGTACTACAGTATGCATAATGTAGAGAAGTGGATTTCCTTTAGGGCTCAATCCTATCTTGTACTGGAATAGGCAGGCCAACAGGCCTGCACTGTATCCAGCACAAGTTTTGGGCAGTTTGTGGGTCAGTCAGAGGCAAGGGGAAACTTTTCCCCTTACCTTGGGGAGAGCAACAGCAGCCCCAAAGGAGTTATTCTGATCTGCTCTACCTGATGAGGTGGCGCAAGTTCAAGCAGCCTCTGCCCCCTAATGCCTCCTTCTCCCTTCTTCCCCACCCTTTCCACACCCTCCAGACCTCAGCACTGGCCGGAGTTCAGCTGACACAACTCACCTGTCCTGGGGGCCTGCATCAGCCCGGGGAGGCTGGTGCATGTCAGTGCGCTGGCCTAATTCCCTTTATGTTGGCGCGAAAGTGCTTTATATTAGTGTCCATATTAGCAACCACAAAGTAACATCCCACTAATTGAAGCCAAACAAGAGGATTAATTGTCATTTACATAGAGTGCAGGATTTTGAACTCTGTCTTTCAGAATGCATTCCAATTAAGAAAACTGTGCTTCTACAGAATACTATAGAAGTAATTTCTACATAAAAACCATGGTTCGTTTGAAAGCTTGCCTCCTAACTAAAAACAAAAGTAGAACAGTGAAAAAAATAATTTAATAATTGCTGGATTAAAAAGTTTTAGATTCTTACCTATGCAGACATCAATTTTGCCTTTAATGGCAGCTTCATGAAGAGGAGTATAGTTCCAATTATCTCGGGCATTAGGATCTGCACCATGGCGCAAAAGAAGATTGACAACCTCAGCATGACCAAAAGAACAGGCATTATGAAGTGGAATGAGGCCCCCATCATCTCGTGCGTGAACATTAGCACCACTCTGAAGCAAATATTCAACCACATCCCTCCGACCAAACCCTGCAACAAACATTTTATATAATCCATCAGTTATCAAAAGAAGGGGGCTAGCAGTGGACAAAATCCAACTTGCTATCTCTTCCTGATGCATTGCCAAGACCACTGTAACTAAAGATGCCTCGGGTGCCTGCTATTGGCTCACCAAACAAAATGAAGACCAATGTCTGTTAGATAATAAACCTGTGGCAAGGGGCTGCAACATTTTTTAATTTATGCACTATGTCTAAAAAATGTTAGCCACTTTATAAATATCATCACAAACAAAAATTGTGAAACCAAACCATTTACTTATTTATAGTACAAGATTTTATCCTGCTTTTCATGAGAAAACCAAAGGGACTTACAACAATTAGGGCAATTATAACAAAACAACTTACATATCAAAATAAAATGTAAATCAAGATAGATGAGAAATAGTTCTAAGTATTTATAACGTTTTAGCTGTCAGAAGTGCCTCAGGTACATGTCTTGAAGAACTGTACTTTTTTGACTTATACAAAAGTTAATCCTTACAGAAGAACAGAATCTGAGAGATTTTGGCGTGCCTAAAATCACCAATCGAAATTTGTGCTGAAAGTTTCCCAATCTGCACTCTAAACTCCTACACCCACTTTTCACATGAAGCAGTAACACCACAGATTATTTTGAATTTGCATTATTTCTGCATAGGAAACAACCTTTGTATAATTGCAAAGGTATGCATTCTACCGATGACACATACGATGTAACCAAGTGACCAGTCACAGACTTCCAATGTGTGTGCAAAAAATTAAAGACGTGCATGTATAGCAAAAATAAATTGTGTTATGAATTTTTTGTATTGTATTATATTGCAAAATAGTACAACTTTTAAAATTGCTATAAAACACAATGTGAAAAACCCAGAGATTATTTGCTATATTAAAAACCTATAGCTCCTCAATACCAAACACTTTTCTGCCTTTTAAAAAAAAGTATAGTATATGTCTACCACTGATGGTGGCTTATTGCTGAAATTTTTTACCGCTGATGCATTCTCTATATTTCGCACACATGATGAGCACTTAAGGTTTTCAGAGGAGTGTCAGCCCATACCAGAGCCAACCTGGAACCACTTGTTTGTTCCTGTTTTGCTTGGTGATGGTGGGCCGTCCATCCATTTAAAACAAAAACACAGCCTATTTTCCTACGGGGGGGGGGGAATTAGCTGTTCAGCTAACCCAGTCATGCATGAACCCAAATGAAACCCAATCCTAGTCATGTCTACTCAGAAGAAAGTCCCATTAGAATCAATGGGGCTTACTCTCAGGCAAGTGTGGTCAGATCTGCCGCCTGAGAGCCCATCCTATGCATGTCTACTCAGAAGGAAGTTCCATGAGAGTCAATGGGCTTACTCCCAGGAAAGTGTGGCTGGGACTGCAGCCTGAGACCGCAGAGGCCTCCGGGAAAGCCCCCCCTTCCGCCCCCCCGTCATCTCCGGCCGGGGAGTGTGGAGGGGAGCGGCCTTCGGGACTTGCCTGCGGCGAAGTGGAGGGGGCTGGACTTCCTGCCGGCCGTGTCCCTGCCGTTCACGTTCTCAGGCCGCACCAGCCTCTTCACGCGCTCCACGTCGCCGTTCCTGCAGGCTTCGAAGAGCTCGCGGGCCGGCTCCGCCGCGCCTCCCCCGCCGCAGCACGACGACGACGAGGGCTGCAGCGCCTCCCCACCGCCGCCCCGGCGCCCGGCCATGCCCGGAGCCCCTGCACTCATAGCCCCACGCCCGCCATGGCTGCTGGGCCTGGTCGGCTCGGGAGGGGGAGGGAAGGAGGCGACACAGCAGGGCCGCCGCCTCCTGAGGCAGCTCTGGCCGAACCCTCCAGCGACGGAGGGAGGGTGCTCTGAATGGTCGCAGCGCGCGCGCGCACTGGTGAGAGTGGAAGCAGGCGAAGCGCTGCGCATGCGCACTGGGGGGAGCGGGCGCGCAGCTCGACATTCGCGGTTGGCGGTTGTTGGGCAGCTCTGAGATCAGCTGGCTGAGGGAGGCAGGCGAGTGGGCTGGGCGACTCCGCTTGCAGGTGGTGACGTCAGTCAGGGGCGGGCCCAGTGTTTGCGTTGGGAGGGGCGAGGAGCGCTGGCTTATCTGAAGAGCCCAGGTCAACCACAGGAGTAGACCTGGGCTCCTGCCTTGACTTGGGCCCCAGGGCTACCTGCCAGGTAGACCTGGACTCCCATTCCAACTGCCCTCTGGAGCTGCCTCTTCCAGGCAGGTAGATCTGGGCTTCCAGTTGAACTGGGGCCAAGGTATGCTGGGTAGGGAGACCTGGACCTGGACCCCAGATCCACCTGCCAGGTAGACCAGGGTGCTCTACAGCGCGGTGGCCACTTCCCATTCCAACAGGTGCCCTTCCCCACTGGTGGCCCATGCACCCACTGTCCCCCTCCTTGGATCCACCCCCCCCCATCAGTCATGTCCTTCAGTCAGCCAGGGTGGTGCAGTGGTTTAGGAGGTGGACTCAGCCAGGGAAGATCCAGGTTCAAATTCTTGCTCAGCCATTAAGCTTCCTGGGTGACCTTGGGCCAGTCACTTTTTCTCAGCCTCACCTTCCTTACAGGGTTGTTGTGAGGACAAAAGGAGGGGAGCAGCTGTGTACACCGCCCTGAGCTCTTTGGAGGAAGGGCTGTATAAAAATGTAAAAAATAAATAAATGTTTGCTGCTCCCATGCCTCAGGCTGCAATTCTATCCACGCTTACCTGAGAGTAAGCCCCATTGACTATAATGGGACTAACTGCAGAGTAGACATGCATAGGATTGGGCTGTCAGGCAGGACACAGGCTCCCAGCCCAGGCACAGCCCTTGAATGAGCAAAGGAATAACAAGGAAGAATTGGAGGATCCAATTCCTTGGCTACCACTAACAGTCCTCCTGTCCTTATTTGTCCAGCCTTGAACGGGTCAAATTATGGGCAGTTGTAGCTGTTCATGCAATAAATCCACACACAACCATACCCCAGTCATTGGAGTGGGCAAACTTTCAGCTTTAGGGATCCTGGACCTTTAACTATTGTGTAGGAGAGAATTTCAGCAGGTGGAGCTTGTTATCTGTGAAATTCCTGCTGAAATTCCCTCTTCTGTACAGTTGTTAAAGGTCCAGGATCCCTAAAGCTGAAAGTTTGCCTACCCTGCCAGTGCATCCTGCAGGCAACGTTTCTAGCCTTGAACACATAAGAAAAAAATGTATGGTGTCTTGAAAGATAAATAAAAGTACTGCTGAAAAACATTAACAACCCAAGCCCATGCCTATCTACTCAGAAGTAAGTCCTATTTTGTTCAATGGGGCTTTCTCTCAGGAAAGTGTGGTTAGGATTGCAGCCTGATAGTATTACACAAACCCCTGGGGGATAAGAATAGGCCCTCAGTTTGGCTGTACTGAGGTAGATGGGACTTGGCCTGGGAAGGCAGCTCATCTGAGAGAAGGAAAACTCTGATCCCAAACCTCCTCTGCCTTGTGGCTATATCCAGTTACAGAAAAGGCTTCAGGGGTCAACCTTGAGGCAAAATCCGGAGCCTGAGTCCCTGAGGCAGTTCATGGCTGAACACAGTCACATTCTGGCAACTCCTGCGAAGCCAGCCGCTGGAACCAACCGTATTGGCTTCCGCCTTTCCATTGGACCATTTCAGCAACGTGGAAAGGGAGGATTTGCTGCATGGGTAACAGTCTATCCTCCATATCTACTTTACCCAGGCTTTGCGCACTGGAGAGGACACTCTGTTCCAGAACCACCATTCAGAGTGCGATACCATAGTTTTCCGAGACTGAAGGATGCCAACAAGTATTACACAATGTTGCTTCACAGACATGAGAATCTACAGTGTCTCAATTACAATTTGAGAGTGCACTGGAGATTTATTAAGTCCTTATAATCCTTTTTTAAAAAAATCAAATATACAAGCAGAGTTTATTAGAAGGAATTTGATTCTAAAGCCAGTAGCAAATCCTCAGGGAGGGACTTGTGTAGCCTCCTCAAATTGCATTCCCATTCCCAACTAGCATTAGACCCAAACCACATGTGCAGAAATCTACATGGTCATAGGCATGGTCTTAAGAATAAGTACACCTTAGGGAGCAATATATGAATTTCCTTTTTCTGTGAGTTTTTGCACCATGAAATATCAAAGTATCTCTTACCCACTCATCTCCCTCTTAATCTGTGAGTTTCCAGCCTTTCACAAAAAATTTTAAATGTGTGGCTGCAAAACTCACATGGATCTTGATATCCATGAGATAGGTGAGTAGCATCTTAGGGAGGCCTCTTAGGGAGGCCTTCCCTATGCTGATGGGTTATGAGCTATCTGTATGGATCAGGAGTGCTGGTATACAGCTCGATGAAAGTGTCAATCCAGAAGAGCTCTTTAGCCATGAAGACAGATGCAGACATTAAGGGCCCAATCCTATTCAAATTTCCAGTGCTGCCATGACAACGAGGCATGTGCTGCATACTGCATTTTGGGGGCAATCACAGAGGCCTCCTCAACATAAGGGGATACTTGTTCTCTTACCTCAGAGCTGCATTGCAATTGCATCAGTGCTGGAAAATTGGATTGGATTGGGCCCTTAATTTCTCTGCAATCTCCCACTCCCCTTTTATCTCCAACTGCTTTGCTAGCAGATTTCCTGCTTCTAACATATTTGCAAAAGCTTTTATTTTTCCCCTTAATGTTGCTGGCCATTGGTTCCTCAAGTTCTTTCTTTGCCTCTTATACCTGTATTGTCTTTTTCCATTTCTTTTGCCACAGCTTGTATTTCTTTTTATTCTTCTCATGAGGGCTTCCTTCCATTTACAGAAGGAAGCATCCTTGTCGTTTGTAGCCTTTCTGACTCTGAGCCACGCTGGCACCCTCCTGGACTTAATAGACCAGTGATTCTCAAACATTTTGCACCGGGACCCACTTTTAAAAAAGAGAATCTGTCAGGACTCACAGGAAGTAACGTCATCAAGCAGAAATTTTTTTAACAATCTGTAGTGGAATAGCGGAAGAACTGGCGAGGAGGTAGAATGTGGTGTCCACAGTGCTTCTTGCTCTAAGTAAATGCAGGGTTAAAGCCCAGGTGGTAACTGGCAGGGTGCTGCACAGCTGCAGCCACTAGAGGCTAAAGTGAACCTGGGAGCATATAAACAGCACCTGGAGGAACTAGTGGGGGTGGGTTATAGAAGGAGTGTAGGTTGGAGAGGAGACTGACTGGGCTTATTGAATCTGGAATCTGACTGTGGACTTGGACTGGATACCCTGACTGATTTGACTGACTTACCTGGAACCTGACCTCAGACTGTAACTCAGCTTATTGGCTCTGGACTCTGATTTGGCAACTCCCATTGATTGGACTGGTTTACTTGGAATCTATGGACTGGAATTGGACTCTGACTTTTGCTTACTGCACTGGTGAGTTTCACAAGGGAAACTAATCAGCCTTAAGTGGGCACGAGGCCCAGTGGATTGGGATTTGGCAGAACACAATCTTAGGCTGCAATCCTACCCACACTTACCCAAGAGGAAGTCCTATTTACTATAATTGTTAAAAACTTATACATAGTAGCCTGTTAAAAGTACAAATCTACAACATTCCAGTCACATACCATGATAGCATCAAGTCTAATATATTCAAAATAAAATATTGAAATGAATGGGGACCCACCTGAAATTGGCTCGTGACCCACCTAGTGGGTCCCGACCAACAGTTTGCTAAACACTGTAAGTAGACTCCTTCCTCCTTTGTGGTAAACACTCCAGCTGGGCCTTTATTGTTTTAAACATCCTCCAAGCACTCTGGAGTGATTTGATCCTTTTTACTTTCCCTTTCAGCTTCTTTCTAACTAGTCTCATTTGTGGAAAGTCTGCCTTTTGGAAACCAAGGGTTTTAGTGTCAAAATCACTTGGCACTTTCCCTCCAACACAAAAGCAAAATGGATTACAACATGGCATTATTCTGCAGCAGTTCTGTACCATTTACATCCCTTATCAGGTCCTGACTACCACACAATATAAAATCCAGAGTCACCTGCCTTCTGGTTGGCTTAATGACTAGCTGCTTTAAGGCACAGTCATTCAGTATATCCTGAAATCTGGTCTCTCATGACCACAGCATGGATTAACTCAGTTGATGTGAGGATATTTGAAGTTCCCTATTATCACCACTGTGTCTCATAGATACCTCCCAGATGTTTCCGCATTTCAAGGTCCCCTTCAGGTTTTTGGTCCAGAGGACAATAGCATGCTGCCGTTATTACATCAGTCTGTTGGCTTGGCAATTTAATCCACAGTGATGCTTTGGCAGAGTTGGACCCCTCTACAATTCATACTCTTGCTTGATTCTACCCTTTTTTTTTGACACAGATGGTCACTCAGAAAGGGTTGCTTGTTTGTGTCTCTACCCCTGTGGCCTCTGTCCCACCATGCTTCCACCCCTAAATTCTACTCTGTCCTTATCTTGCTGCTCTAGAAAGTCTCCACCCTCATCCCATAGGGATGACCACTTTTGAATCCAGTGGAAGCCAGTCATTTACTGTTGGCTTTCCCCCAGTGGTCATCCTTTTTTTACAACTTTTTTAATGGTCTGCACCAGTAGTCTGGTTCCATCTTGGTTCAAGTGAAGCCTGTTGCTATTGTACAGGCCCAGCTTGTCTCAAAATATTCCCCAGTGCCTAATGAAACTAATCCTCTCCTTCCGACACCACTGTCTCATCCTTTATTATTGAGCCCCCTGCCTGCCTAGCAAAAAATCTTGTTTTAAAGACTGCAACTTACCGCAGACACCCAAGCATAAGCCGACCCCACAGATAAGTCGAGGGCAGGTTTTGAGCCACAAATCATGGAATTTTCTATGACCTTCGGATAAGTCGGGGTTAAACTGGGGGGGTGTCACTCAGTGGCATGCGAAGGTCATTTGGTACCCAGGGCCCATAAATTTTTGGCATGTCCCATAAAATGAAATAAAAATTAAATATATTCTACAATTAATTCAAATATATTAAGAAGCATTAATACACTGTCAATCTCTTGCTATGAAATTCAGCATGCTCTGACCTCACAATTTACCTCCACTTTTGACTATTGAAAGAGAGTGAGGTGAAGATGGAAATAAGGCAAGAATTAGCAGCCATTAAAGCACCTATTCCACCTAAAGGAATTATTCTCTCTCCTGAACCTTTCAAAATTTAATGTATTACTAGTAAGGATCAAGAAAATACTCAGAGATAATTTCTCAAGCATAGGATTATTCATGCCCCCTCGGTAGTTAATGTAGCATCAAAAGACTCTAGGAACACATACAAGAATTTAAAATATCCATATTATAATAGACAACTAGCAAGGCTGCAAGAACACAACTAGTAAAAAGTCAGTGTGAAGTACAATAGAGCAAGTCAATAAGATTATTCACACACAACCCCAAGTGGGGGGTGGGGACCTCAGAGATGGCAATTAATCCCTTACTTCTCCCCCAGGAGGGTTTCAGTGGCTGCTGCATGGGCACAGAACATTGCAATGGGATCTCAGGCAGCTAAACTTTGCTGCATAAATGCCTGATTGCCTGGGGATACTGCAGAAGCAAGCATGCTCTTCTCATAAGCAGCAGTTGCAAGTGCTTCAGAGCTCCTGCCAGCATACAGCTAAGATCTCTGGCTAAAATACCTGTTGCTGCAGAATTCTACTCTCTGCTTTTCCTGTGTTTTTCATCTTTGCAAGGTCTCCAGGACTCTTCCAGTGAAAAGTGCGCGCGCGCGCACGCACACACACACACACACACACACACACACACACAGGGAGATTGCCTCTCTCTCTTTCACAGATGCTCCCCCCTACACAAATGCAGGGACTTTTCCCCTCCAGTCCAACTTCTTTGGTGAGGACAGGGGGAAATGAGATTAGCAAGGAGATTAGCAAAAAACTCTGCAAGGGAGAGATTGAAGTGTGACTGTATGCAGTAAGGGGGGGAGGTAGAGAAGAAAACAAGAGGGAATAGACTGGGAGCCCAATCCTAGACATGCCTACTCAGAAGCAATTCCCTAAATAGTCAATGGGGCTTACTCCCATGAAAGTGAGGATTGTAGCCTTAACTGTTTTAAGTGCTTTTGCTAGCGAGCACACTCACACTCACACACTCTCTCTCTCTTTTCCTTTTATAAATGTTAACACACTCCCCCCCAGTACAACTTCATCAGTGGTGAATGATTATGGGGAGAGGGTTAGCAAGCCTCAGCTTTGCAACAGAGAGTAAGGGGGGAGGGGGCAAAACCAAGAAGAGGAGATGGACTTAATTCTTTTAATGGTTTGAGAAACAAAGGTACAGCCTTCTGCAGGCTGCCTCTCTCACCCTATCCTATTTTTTTAAAAAGATCACTCTCCCACCTTCCCCCACACTGTCCAGCTTCATCTGTGGGGAGATGGGAAGGGGGTTAAGCAAGCTGGGCTTTCCAAGGGAGTGCTTGAAGTTTATATACAGTAGAAAGGGGAACAAGAAGGAAAGAGAAGATGGACTCAGCCATTTCAAAGGACTGCTTCTCCCTCGCTCAGACGCGCCCCCCCCCCACAGCTCATTGCCTCCTGCACTCCTGCTCTGTCTTGGGTGCTGCTCCAGAGATGCCTCCGTGGGCACTGGTGCTGAGCGAGGAGGGGCTGCTGATGGCTGCAGTGGCAGATGCCCCTACTCTGTCCTGCCCTGCCCAGCCCATTAAGCTCCTGCAGCTGGGCAACAGCCTGAAGGAGCGCACCTGCAGGCTGCTGCAAATGCTCAGCAGCAGCCCCAGCCTGCACAACATCACCTCTCCAAAGAGATCACTCTGTTTCTCCCATGCTCGCTCTCTCCTTCCCACAATAGTGATTGGCTGGCTCACTCGCCTCCCCCGCACCCTTGCTGCTTGCATGCCTCAGAGATAAGGCGGGGCAATGATTCCGGCTGCATTTCTGGGAAGAAAATTTTCAACTTATAGGCGAGTATCTGCAGTATATCCACAAGGCATGTAGTCCTACATATGACACTCTGTGCAATACAGTAGATAGCCCCCATCCTGCTGCTGGCTTTCTACCTTCATAGCTTTGTTGTAGGACTTTACTTTCCTGGAAAGGGTTTAGCAAAAAATGTTTGATGTAGGTGAAATTCTCCTAAAGGGGAGTGTTTTTGACTCCCTTACCCTGCTGTGCAACTCACACAGGTGCTAAAGTCACCGTGTCTTTGTTTACCTGGCACTTTTTCCCAGTGAAGCACTGGGTCCCAGAAACCACATGGAAAAAGCTCACTCACCAGCAGGCCTTAATTTTATACTTTTATCTAGCTCTTCCCCCTACCCTTCTGACTGATTGAAAAGACAGACCTCCAAAGGATTATTTATTTAGAAAATTTCTATATCACCTTTCCCTAGGGCTCAAGGCAGTTTACAACAAGATTAAAACATGGATAAAAATACTTGAAGCCAAAGTGGTTTCAAAACAGCAAATTAAGATATAAAAGCACCAGTCAAACAGCAGATTAAAAATTAGCTTCATTATGTCCAGATTAACAGGATGGCAGTTATAGCCCCAGGAGCTGCAAGGATGCAGTGCTCTGTTAACTGGCTGGAAATTTACCCTTCCTCTAGGTCCTTAACCCTGTTATTTAAAACTTACTTTTTTCTGGAGAATGTTTAAATCCAAAGTTTGACTTGGCTTTAAATTTAAAGTCAGCTAGGTTTAGCATCTGAACTTAAAATTTAAAGTAGAAGTATCTTTCCCCCTTTTATACTCATCTCCTTTGTTGTTTCCAAATGCCTCTGCCATGGGATCTTACTCACTAGTCCTACTTAGAGTAGATCTGTTAAGAATTAAAGTATAACCCTTTTCAGAATCCTCTCTGGGCTACACTTTGTCCCAAGGAGGCACTTGGTCACAGAATGCACACTCACTGCTTGTGGAAAAGCTTTCCCATAGAGCAGCCATTTTCAACCTTTTTCAGCTCGCAGCACACTGACAAGGCACAAATTGTCAAGGCACACTACCAGTTTTTTACATTACAGTTAATCTTGAATTAATAAAATTAATACAATTAAATCATTACATGACAAAAAAAATTGACAAGAAGCATGGAGAAGTATATGTGGTTTCTGAAAAGGAGGAAAAATTCTATGTTCAAATTCTTATCAAAAGTGCCAGAAAGTGTTGGCAAAGACAGGGCAGGTTGATCACATAGTGGAGAATGTGGGTGAGGGGCAGTGAGGAGACATGATTGAAACAAGTGCAGGATTAAACTGGGGGTGGGGGGGGGAGAGAGAGAGAGAGAGAGAGAGAGAATGTGAGGCAGTGATTCTGTATCTTTGGAAGGTGCTGACAAGTGAGAGGAGGGACAGTAAGAGTTGCTAACTGTGATTGTGAGATTTTAGGGGGGGATATTCATGGGGAAGGGGGTGGGATGGGGGAGAAGAGAAGTGCCAATTGCCTACTTGTGTATTTGAGAAAAAAGAGTGCAATCAAAAGCCCAATCCTATGCATGCCTGCTCAGAAGTAAGCCCCATTATAGTCAATGGGGCTTACTCCCAGGAAAGTGTGGATGGCATAGCACCCCCAGAGCCCAATCCTTTGCATGCCTGCTCAGAAGAGAGCCCCATTATAGTCAATGGGGCTTACTCCCAGGAAAGTGTAGACAGGATTGTGGCCCAGCACCCTTCCTCTAAAAGCCCCAAAGTGCAGAGGGTTGCTTTGGGGAGTTGCAGGCAAACTGGCAAAGAAAAGGGACTTTCAGGGACACTGAAACCTTAGGTTGGGGGCCTCAGCAGACTCGCTTGCTATGTGCCTGCTTCTGGCTCCCTCTTCTTGCTCACTCCACAGCTCCCACCTCCTGGCTCCTCCAGGCTTCTCTTGTTGGCCAATCAGCATGCAGGCAGGCAACAACCTCCTTTGTGCCCAACTCTATGCATGTCTACTCAGAAGTAAGCCCCATAGTAGCCAACTCCCAGGAAGTTGGGAGTAAGCCAAAGCAGCTTACTCCCAGGAAAGTGAGGATCAGGTTGCAGCCCGATAGTGCTCAGTAGCAGGAGTAAGCTCCAAGTGGAGTCTTCAACTGCTGTGTGGGATGCAAAGCAGCTGTGACCAGCCCCTTCCCTGGCTGGCTGGCTGCCGTGGGAGGCTCAAAGCAGTTGCTTCTCCCGCAAACGGACATGCAGCTGCTACCTGCCTCCTCTGACCCTGAGGCAGCCTCATGGCACACCAGTGTGCTGCGTCACAGTGCTTGAAAACTGCTGCCATAGAGTGACAACTGCATGCACACCATATGATGCCATAAAGTTTTATAAAGCACAAGGCAATAGGAAATGTGACAATGAAGCTTGATAATTTATTGATACAATTTTCTGTTCACTCTAGACATCTAAAAATATTTTTACCACCAGAGGGCAGAAAAGTACAAAGGAAGAACTACGTTTCACCAGCAATGGTGCATTAATTGGAATTAGAAAGAAAAAAACAACAGTGTGCACTTTTCTTGAAAGAATATTAAATTCCTTTAAACAGATACCTCTAATAGAAACAAGCATTACTTCTGTAGATTTTTCTATGGCTGTAGATGAGCTAGACTTGCATTAGGTCATTGTGATTTTTCACCCCTCAGCTGTCATGTCTTTAGGCTCCATAGATACTAGCACAGAGTGCTAGTTAGGAATATTCCTGAGGCTAGCATTCTCCAGAGCCAAGTTTAGCATTGATCATCATGTTTTTTCATGATGTATTTCCAGACCATTACTTATATGAACAAGGAAATAAGTGAGACTAATGTATAGAGAATATTCAGGGCTGATGGGGAATGGAACCCCCAGTGGATGAGGCACAACCTGTACAAGGAAGTCATGGTTTCTAGCAGCTTTCATTTACCATTTTTTCAGTACTCCTGTTTCTAGTTATAAGAGCTTCCAGGAAAGGAACAGTCATAACCATATAGTAGTTTGTCAATTCAGATGCTCTCCACCATAGTTAACACAACTAACTTAGGTTTACACTATAGTGTATACACCATAGCACAAACCAATGGTTACAAACCCACTTCAAACCATGGTTTCTCATTCTGGTTTATCAAATGGTTCATCAATTCAGGCATCACACTGAACCATTAAGCTTCTTTAACCATAGCATGGTATGATACCCAAATTGGTCATCAGAGTGACATCTGAATTAGGGTTACCAGATACAAAGTGGGACAGAATGCCTAGAAGAGGGAATTTTGGCAGGTGCAGCTCAACTTGGAAGGGTTTAAAAAGCTGCACCTGCCAAAGTTCCCTCTTCTATACAATTGTTAAAGGTATAGGCACTCTGCCCCACTTTGTATTTGGTAACCCTAGTCTGAACCCTATGAAAACTTCTATTGATAGCACGTTCTGGCATCACATTGGCCTTATCTAACATTTATGGTGAGGGGGGGGGAATTTTCTCTAATAAGCCAAAAGTAACAGTGTAAAGAATCTGGACATTTTTCACTTCCTTTTAAAACTCCATATAACATTTGATGTGTTACAAATGTTTTTGTTCTGGTAACTAACCTATACATTACACCAGCAAACTGTGCTTCTCCTAACTCCCAGGGATCAGAGAGAAATGGAGTTCCAGTATTCTGAGAGGCCAAAAAAGCACTTTTTTTAAACTAGAGGGATGAGCTTTTACTGCCTAAAGAAAAAATTCCCAAAACGACTACTAGAAGACCATCACAAAGTAGACATTGTATAATTTGAGCATTTAGTCATAAGTGAAGTTTTCATTGCCATGTTTCTAATTGGGAGAAGGGCACGGAAAGAGAACAAGGAGGCAACTTAGTTTTATAAGCAATAATAATGAGGCTTCATCTGCCCACACATAAAAATGACTAAATGTCAGCTTGGGACAAAACCTGACAGGCAATTTAACAACAATTTAGAGAACCTCTTATGGAACAGCTAGTTTTAAAGCACACAAAGGAAGAGGCTGTTTTACTTCATCTCTCTGATCCATTCATTCAGCATACACAGACACCAATCTAATTACACATCATGGCAGACCACAAATCAATAACCTAATAATAATAAATATTACACCTCAGTTATTAGTGAGCTCTGAGGTATAGAAAACTGGGAGGAGGTGAGTGTGAGAGGCTTCTAGCTCTGGCAAATCGAATGCTTTGAGGAGATCAGAAAGGGGTTCTGGAAAATCCTTTCTCCATTGACTTGTCTAATGAAGAACCAGTCTGCAGTTGCTATGGAACCACCACGTACAGTATTGAAGACAATTACGGGGCATATTTGAGGACATGCTATTGGTTTGTACAGATCAAGTTATGAACTTAGAATGCACCCTTAATTACCCTAAACTGCACTCTGCGTAGGAAGGCTTGGCACTGGTGGACCCACTATCTTTGTCTTGCCCACCAAGATCAGTTTTGTCACTGAAGGACCCCGGACAAGCTTCCAAGGAACCCACAACCCAGTTCTGAAATGGATGAGCAGAGTCTAATACAGGGAGTCAAGAGCAGTGATCAGGGTCATGTCCATGGCAAAATGTTTGAAGATTGTGGTATCACTTAGGGCAGTGTGGGTCATGACCTGATTTGTTGGTGGGTTCTGAAACTGACAAGCTGATAGCTGAGAAGGAACTTGTATTCAGTTCTGTGGAAACTGAAATGGAACCGCACACACGTCTCTCTCTTTCCCAGTCCCAATGGAAAGCTCAAGGTGGATTACCAAATAAAAAAATAGATCATAATATATGACACTGATAATTCCATTTACAAAAGGACTACCCTACTTCCAAACCCTACTGAATTAAACATAATGGATTGAATGTGAACCACTATGTAAATAGTATGCATTAGATTTCTATAAATGACATTCCTATAAATTCTAGACACTATCAAATATGTATCCATTCCTTTTTAATGCATAAGAATACAAGAATGTTTTCTAAAGCCCAAGCAACTGTAGTTAGTTTTAAACTTATGGCAGTAAGAATCCCTCTGCTGTTCCATACCTTTTGTTTATAGATTCACAAGAAGTTCCATTTTATGGCTAAATACAACATTTTTTATGGGAAACTATAAATGTTGTAATAATCTTTACACAAAAGGCATGATCTCAGAACACATAGTAGGCATCTGAAATAATAGTAATAATGACCCTCTGACAATCATTTTATGTACAAAGCAAATAACAGGATGTTGCCTCTGAAAGGGACTCTCTCTCCCCCCACCCCCCCCAAAAAAAAACATTTAAAGGCATTTCTGGCCAGTGCTTATTTTCATAAATAAGCTAAACATATTTCAGTATTGTCTTTCTCAGGCTTTTCTACCCTAGAACATAAATATATGGCAACAATAATTTCCATCAGAATAACCTCTGTAACACGAAGCCAAGTACATCACACTGTAAAAAATATATTTCAGCATTAAAAAATAAGGGAATTACTGACATTTAACATGCATTCCATAGAGTTTGGTGTAGGCATGGACATTCAGAATAAAGGAGTAATAAATCAGAACATTCTATGAATTTTGTGCATGCCTCCGATATGGAAGCTTTGAATTCTACACTGGCCCTTGGGTTGTAGACCCTGGTTGTAGAACTGAGTAGCCCCATTGTGGGGCTACTTGCTTTATCTGGGGGAAGGGGACAAAAGTTCCCTTCTCCTGAGGAGGCGGCAGCGGCGGCAGCTGCCTGGGGTGCACTGGATGCAGTGGCAGCCATTTTCAGCGCTGCTGAAGCCCCGCACACTGGGCATGTCCCACAAGCCCCACATGTGCTTACATTCAATCATAGAAGGTGACACAAGAAACATCATTACATCCAGATGCTATGTTAAAATATTTCATAGAAAGCTGTAGAGTTCCACCCCTGCTAAGGAATACAATGTCTCAGTTTAAAGTTAGAACGGGAAAGGTGGGATGTAAATCCAGTCTATCAGGTGCACCATTCTGCTAATTCGTAGTTTAGGAACAGTTTGAAAGTTTTATAATGATGCAATTTTCAATCACCTTCAACAGCCACCAAAAGCCCCGAGGTCAATGGCGTAAAACAAAGTCCAAAGGCCCAATGTAGCCCCTGGACGCTCCTTATCCAGTCCCCGTGATAATTGGGCTGTCCCAACACCACTTGTTCAGCAGCACTGCTTCTGCTGTGGGCAGCACCACTCTGGGAAGGAAAGACAGAAGGCAAGGAACACTATGGGGGAAGGGGCAGACCAAGGGGGTGAGAGAAGAAGATGCTGCAAGATGCTGGGAGAGCCCAATTATCATGTGGGCTGCATTGCATCTATCAAGGCATCATTGTGCAGACTGCCTCTCAGCTGCTAAGCTGCAAAATGATGCTGCGGCAGAAATGGTGCTGCTTGAAGTGCTGCCCATGTGATACTTGGACACTCCTGTATCCTGAAAATATGATCAAGATGTGCATATTTTCTCTTCTGTCATTTGCAGTTGAGTTTCTATGAGAGGACAAAGTGCATTTCTGGCCACCATCTGCTTAATGACATACTGTTTAATGATTTATTTAGTCATTTGTTTTTCACATTTTTATGCTGCCCTTCCTCAGGGTCAGGGTGTTGTACACGGTTTCTCACAACAACCCTGTGATGTAGGTGAGGCTGACAGAGAGTGACTGGGCCAAGGTCACCCAGGAAGCTTCATGGCTGTGCAGGGATTTGATGTCACTTGCCACTCTCAGCAGGCTCCATAAAAGCTATCCTGCATTATATGAATGAGTTTGACACCTCTGGCCTAGGACATTATTCCAACATTATTCATTTTTCATCTTCAGTTTCCTCCTACTCAAAGGTTCTGGTAGTCATTCAAGATTACTTAGGAAGTAACCAGTAGCAGATTTAATGGTCAAAAAATTTGGCTAATTGCATGCTGTGCATCTGATGAAATCCAGTCCATCAACGCTTGTGCCCTAACAAACCGCATATACTCGCCTATAAGTTGAAAAATTTATGCCCAAAATTAAAGCCTGAGATCCTGGGTCAACTTATACCCGGGTCAATGCAATGAATGAAGCAGGATCCTCTGGGAGCTTCTGGGAAGCTTATGGAGGCTCAGCAGCTGTTTGGTGAAGGGGTGTGTTGCAAACTTAGGGGGGTGCTTAGAATTCTTGGTTCTTGAACCCTAAAGCCCTTAAGGCCCCCTGTTCAGTAGTACTGTCACCACCCTGTACGTGCCAGTGTCTCAGTCCTCATTATTATACTTCTCATGCTAATAGTACTGAGGTGACTTCATATTTATTTAGACTGTCCAATCAGAAACTTTTGAGGACAGAGGCCCCTTTGTCTCCCTTCCAATTTGGAGAAGGGAAATGTCTCCTTTTCTTCTTTTGCTGCTGCTCAGAACATTCCTGGCAGGTCATTTGCAAAGAATTTCATCCCCCCCCCCCCCAAGCTTAGGGGTCTGGTTTTTACAACCTCAGGATGGGATCCTCTTTTCCATCTGAAGTGAAGTCCCAGGCTGCAATGCACCATTGCTTAAGAATAACACCAGGGAAAGCAGTGGGTCTGCTTCTGAGGAAAGAGGGTTGCAACTGTGTGCAGCTCAGTCCTTGTTGCTTGTCTCCCTGCTGTGAACTGAACTGCACACTCCCAATTACATGTTTTATGCTGCATGTTACACACACCAGGCACCTTAAAGAAGGACTCGATTAATGGTTCTACTGGTATGTTGTTTACAGGCACTTACTTGGACAGTGTTTACACAAATGTTGTGAAGACCAGAATTTTAAAAGTTAATGAACAAAGATGCATCTGATCTTTTATTGTATTTTTAATAAATTAGAAACTGTACAGTTTTTAGGTAACAATTACTGGAAAGTTATTTTTCAGGATCTGGCCTCAGGTAAAATCAGACAAAATTATAGTCAGACCCCCCCCCCCAACTTTAACTCTGAACTTATCCGAGGAAAATTCCATGATTTGGGGCTCAAAACCTGCCCTCGACTTGTCTGTGAGGTCGACTTATAGGTGAGTGTCTGCGGTGCTCTGAAGTGCCACAAGCCTATTTTTTATTTCTTCCAGATCAAATGAAAACATTATATTGATTCAATTATACCTGCATTTATGAGGAGAACATGAGACCAAAAGCCAGGAACACAGGGTCCATAAGTCCTGAAAAACTGTTCATTATTTTCTTAGTGCCAGGAAATCTGTTTATATCAGAGAACACAATCTGTGCCAGTTCCTTTTGCCCATAAGTCAGTAAGACAAGAGGGGATAATAAATTACAGAGAAAGCAACACAAATCCAATGTGTCCTTCTCTTTTACCAGAACCAGTGACTTAAACAGCATTAAACTTTCGCTGTTGGAAATGGTGCCTTGCCTATTTTTGTATAATAGCTGATCACATGTAGCTTTCACTACATGTACTATATTCACTTATAATGCTACATGCAGATTGTTCTGTATTGTGGCCCTTTCCAAGAAAATACAGTACTTAATATTAGTGCTTGAAAGACCCAGCTTGAAACCAGTAACAAATTAATGAAAAATTAAAAACTAGCCAAAAGAGTGTACCAAATACCTTCATGGAATCAGTGTTGAAAAGAGCTATTTTTCAGGGAAGTGGCATGAGGCTGCAATCCTATACTCACTTACCTGGGTGTAAGTCCTATTGACTATAATGGGGCTTACTTCTGAATAGACATGTTCTGAGTAGACATGGATAGGATTGGGCACTTTTTACAGGACCCTATAGGGCTCCTGAGTGAAGGACTTCAATAAGTAGTTATTCTTAGTAATAATGATAATGATAAATCATAATAATAATAATATGATTATTGCTTTAAAACTGCTTCAAAAATCCTGGTAAATACTATATGAACAAAATTAAGCCCAAGTTATTCCTATGATGAAAGCATGATCTGTGCTTAGATCACTTAGTGGTAGAACATACAGAAGGTTCCAAGCTTGATCCCTGGCATCTTCAGCTAGGGCCAGGGAGCACATCTGTCTGAAGCCCTAGATAGTGATTGGCAATAGGGCTGCCAAAACCTTGGTTTTCAGCCTTGTACTCAGGTTTTCAATAGCAATCTCACACTCTTCAGCTAGGCTCCCAGAACCAGTGGCAGTACTGGCCACTGTGGCATCTGGGAGCACAACTCCAGGGCTGCTGCCCCCCCCACTTGGAGGTGCCCCCAAGGCCCACTGCCTCCCCCTCGCATGGCCCTGCTGACCCTCAGAAGGCCTTCTAAGACCTGACATTTAAAGCCTTTAAACATCACTTCTGATTTTTAGCTGAAGACTGGGCATGATGTTTAAAGGCCCTCTGCAGCCTCCCAGTCAGCCTCCCTGCTGGAAACAACATACTGGTTTTTAGCACAACTGCACTAGTGGGGGTGCAAGGAAGGATAGGATTGGGCTGTGAGACTGCAATCCTATCCAATCTGTACCCCCCCAAGGGATGCCTATCTCCACACTCCAGAAGCAGGGGGAGCTGCAGAGGGTCCTCTGAGCCCAGCAGATATGGGGGCCCCCTGTCTTGCCACAGCTTCTCCCCACTGGGCCTTGTGTCCACTTAAGGCTGATTTAGTTTCCCTTGTGAAACTCACCAGTGCAGCAATCAAAAGTCAGAGTCAAGTCCCAGTCCACAGATTCCAAGTAAACCAGTACAATCAATGGGAGTTGCCAAATCAGAGTCCAGAGCCAATAAGCTGAGTTACAGTCCAAGGTCAGATTCCAGGTAGTCAGTCAAATCAGTCAGAGTATCCAAATCAAAATCCAAAGTCAGTAAGCCAAGTCACAGTCCACAGTCAGATTCCAAATTCAATAAGCCAACTCAGTCTCCTCTCCAACCTGCATTCCTTCTATAACCCACCCCACTAGTTCTGACAGGTGCTGTTTATATGCTCCCAGGTTCACTTTAGCCTATAGTGGCTGCAGCTGTGCAGCACTCCTCCTGGGCTTTAACCCTGCATTTACTTAGAGCAAGGGGCACTTTGGACACCACACCCTATCTCCTTGGTAATATCTTCCGCAATTCCAATACACCCCAGTACCACTAATATTGTGAAAACATCAGAAAAGAAACATTTCAAAACAATATGGAAACTAATTAAAACACAAATATACATCATCATGGATTACATCCGGTTGACCAACCTTTCAATTTTAAGGCTCCTGGACAATTGTATAGAGGAAAGAATTTCCACAGGTGCAGCTTGTCATCTGTGAGAAAGATCCAGGAGCCCTAAAGTTGTAAGGCTGGTCACCCCTGGATTACAGGATTATAATCAGGAGGAGTAAAGAAAACACATACTGTCTGAAAACAGAAATAACGTATGAATTGAACATGTTACATAAAAAAGGGCTTTTCACCTGAATTTCCATGAGTACAGAATCAACACAGACTATAAGACAAGCTAGGACATGTCATGCACACAGTTTGGGATATGTAGATAATGTAAGGCACAGGAATAAGTCCTGACTACTGATTATAGGAAGCTGATCATAAGGAAATAATTTCCAGTCCCAACTGTAGGGTTATGAGCTGGATTTCGATTAGGCCCTCTGGTGGCAGAACTGGGAAATTTCATTACAGGACTTATAGTTGAAAGCTGTGGTAGGCGCAGTTTGTGGCATTTTATAAGTTTCTTTTCTCTTTCCCTCTCCACTTTGCTGCACACGGTACCACAGCACCACTTCAGCAGTATATAATGTGTTCATGAACATGAGTGGAAGGGCACGAAGAGGAGAATGGTGCCTTTCTAGAGAAGTCTTTGCAAGAAGCAGGGCGATAGTTGCCACTGCATCACCACACATTTGGGTAGGATTGGGCTGTAAATCAAGGAATCAATCCTCAGCATGACTTGAACTGTGCTTTATCTGTCAGCATGAAACCAAGACTTGAAGAACTCACCAACAAAATGAAGCAGCATCATGGTAGCCACTGAAAAAAGGTGGTAATTTTTATTTTGTTTAAAATTAATTACCCAAGTTGATTGTTCTGTTTTAATTATTAACATGCACCAATTCCATAGTCACTGAAAAACTGTATTTATAGTCAAAGAAGTTTGAGAAACACAATTATTAGGAGATATTCTCTCTGTAGGAAAAAAACAAGAAAATTATCACATGTCCGAATTACAGGAATGCCTTATTTTATCACAGTAAGCTGTGTTTGGATATCACTGGTTTTACTGTATGTAGTGAAGATATCCCCCATGGGCAGCCCAATCAAAATGTGCTCTTCAGCCATCACAGTGGCCACTGCGTTGGCCCAGAGTGCCGCAATCGTGCCGTAAGCCATGTTTGCATCTACTCTAGAGCTGGCCAGGCTCACATGGAGGCCTGTACTGGCTCAACAGCACCAGATCCATTCCCTGCACCAGGTGGTACAGGGGGGTGGAAGAATGTGGTGGGAGAGTGGAACAGAGAGTGGGCATTTGGGGTCAGGAGGAGGGTGGAACGGGGGCAGGTGTTATGTGTTTTTATTTCATTATCATAAAAAAAAAAACACCTCTACTCTATGGGTGATTTTTGGTCAAAAATAGCTTTTAAATGCTACTAAATATAAACATATATTGTTTTGAAAAATATTACTAGCAACATTTGTTGCAATACAATCACTAAGAGATTAAGAAAATATCTCCTGAGTAGTGCAATGCTGAACAGGGAGCAAACAGTTCCAACTTGGCAGTGGTTCGAAAATGATGACATTCACGATGAGAGCAATTATACCTCAAATAACCAGGATGCCAAAATACTGCAGACATGTTGCGCAAAACCTGGTCTGAGTAATGGCCCCTTGGCAATCTTAATAAGCATGCAAGTCCCTTGTTAATAGGTCAAACACGAATGGTCTTTTTGTCAACTGTAGGCTCAAGAGAAGTGTCACTTTCAGCAGCAAAACTCAAAGCGAAGTTGTATACCATACCAGGCATGACCCTAGAGAAAATGAAGAGGGGGGAAAAGAAAACATACAGAGGTAAATTGAAGTAAATAGATCAGGGCTCTAATAAACCCCTATTTTAAGGTTCATGCAAATCAGAATCCTGACTAATTCTGGAGCAGAAAGGCTTCATTCATCTTGGATCTGTTTTACAGAGGACCTTCCTTGTATATTAAGTCCAAGAAAAACTTGGAAAAATAATTCTTAACATTGCTTATATCTGAGCAAAGACTTCTCTTCTGTGACTCACAAAACAAGAGGAGCCTTGTGAGAGCCCCCCCCCATAGGAAATGTGATATGTTTAAAAGTATAAGAACAGGAATATTATTTAGATTTCAAAAAGGGACCCATATCTTTTTCTGAGTCTCCATGTAGCTGCTATATTGCATAGATCTCAGACCTAAGCAGCCACACAAGCTAAGACATGGAATTAGAATACTAATGTAAATGTTATCCACAACCTCCTGTTGCAGTCTTGGAGGAACAATATGGGCATTCAAGAACCCATTCAAGAATCAGGAACTCTGCCTTTTAAAATACAACTTTTGACCCATGTCAAGAGATTGGAAGAAAGTGCAGATTGTTCCAAGAAGATTCATGTTTTTGGATTGCTAAGGATCATTACTTCAAAAGACAGGAAGTTTACTGAAGTAGAAGCATGAAAAATAAAAGTACTGAGTAGCCGGAGCAGTTTCAAATTCCAGCTCATTAACTGCCCAATGCTATTTTGACACTAATGCACTGACACCAGCACAACCAGCATATCCTAAGCCTGCCCAGACAATGCCACATCAGCATGGCCCTCCCACTAATGCTGGTGCAACCTTTCCCAGGAATGCCGGTGGAGTCCTCGGAAACCTCAACTCAGCCCATCATCCATGGAATAGCATCTGGACACTGGCCACGCTATGGCAGTTTGTCATCAGTGTGACATCCAAAGAGCCACCACCATGTATACCCAGCCCTAAAGTTCTCAGCCAGGTGATGGCCAGCCACCAGGGTGAACTGAGCAGGGTGCCAATGAGTGGCCATCACTGGGGGACTCTCCCACCAACCACTAGAAATGAGCAACTCAGCAGTGTAACACAGCAACAGGCACCCCCACACACCATGGTGAGATGTCCCAAGGACACAACATAGCATATGACATGATAAAACACACACACACACACACACACAATCTGTGCTGGTTATTGAGCACCCTTATTTGACTTTATGCATGTGAAATTCAATGGCTGCTTAAAATATTCTGGTATTGTGCCACAGAGCTCCTGAATTACCTCTTTGGTTCATAAGACTGCTCAATGTATGCCACAAAAAATAACCATAATGGCTCTACTGCTCCTCTCTGTTGATATTGCTTGATTATCTGTACTTTTATTGCATTTTATATGGTTTTATTATTTTATCTAGATTGTTGTAAAATGGCATATCTGATGGGGCGCTCCACTTTCGTGAGCAATGAGAAGTTCAGGACTAGTGCTAAAGAGTTCAGTGTTCTTTGAATGAGAAAGCCCTGGAGAGGTGCAGGTCCTCATGATACAACTCTTTAAGAATACTGTTCTTCCAAGATTCCTCCAAGTCAGTGGCATTTGCCTAATTTATTGTTTCTTCTTTCACTGCAGAGGCATAGCTGAACTGACCATAATTAGACAACCCCTGTGTGTGTGTGTGTGTGTGTGTGTAACCTGAATTACTATTTTCTTTTTGCAATCACCAATTTTTCATTAATTAAAAAAATGTATTTCTGAATGTAATTTCATAGTTTTGCCACTGCAAGCATAATAAAATAAAATAAGGTGAGCTCTTGCTCTGGTTGCAAAGAGAACAGAAAGACATAGCAGGAGGTTACCTCGCTAGCAGATACTGCCCCCCCAGCTACGTCTGTTAGCACTTGTAGGTTGCCTGATGGAAACTGTAGTTGGGAAGGAGCCTGGCCTCTACCTTGTATATAAAACCAGAGAGCAAAGCACTTGAAGGTAGTTCTCATGCATGAGATTCCTAGCATGGGGTACCTTGAATACAGGACCTTCCCATTCCAAACTGACCGAAAGGAAGGATGCCTCAGACTACACTTGCTATGAGCCACAGAAGGAGCTGAAAGGAATAGAAGGTCTGGAAGAGTGCTGTATAGGCACTGCATGAACTCTGCCATCCCTGGTTCTATAACTGCCACATCAATAATCTCTGGGCAGACTATCAAAGGCACCCCTGGCAGGAACTCCTGCTTATGGGAAAAGCACTGCAAGTCCCATTGTTTTCAGGGGTAATTAGTCCCAAAAAAGTGAATATAGAATTGCAGCCTTAAAAAGTGTAATTGTATACTTTTTAATATACTGTATAGAAATGCAGCCTTAAAAAGTGTAATACTATACTACTGTAGTTTGATGTTTTTATTCAGGGCTAATGCAGAAATATTGAGATAAACTTGAAAGTACACACTTTTCAAGGGACAGGTCATTCATTGAGTGGTTTTGATATTTGGCCCAGCTTTGAGGACTACAGCGAACATCTAAGGGTCAGATACCTGGAGAGGTGGAATGGGCAGGATGCAGTGTGGTCTCACACACACAGAGGGGGAAGTTCAGAGGGAAGCAGTAATGCAAAAATGAAAGAAAATACCTTGGGGTGACAGCCACAGACTTGCTCAGTGTCCCAAAATTCTAGCAGATGGTTTGCAAATAAAAATGGGCCTGGTAAGAATTTGAAGAAATATATTGTTTTACTACTTTCTGTAAAAAGGGTTGCAGAGAGCCTCTCTTTGCCCTGTTCATTATGTCTTTGTTCAGCAGGCTCTAAGTAGCTGCCAGGAATCTTTCATTTCACTTTCCTTGCTACTGGTTCAAAATCAGTTCGAATGTAGGCAGGGAAAGATGTTCAACTGCAGCCTAAAGGTAATTAAGCCAAGAAAAGAACCATACAAGCCTGTTTCACTTCCAAACCTAGAATACAGGTTACGGACTGAAGCTCTTTTATATTTTACCTGCACAGCAAACTCGTCCTGCAGGAAATGAATAAATAAACAAGCTACTAGACATCTGTTAGCTGACATGAACATACAAACATTTAAATTCATTTTTAAAAAATTTAAGCAGCTGGTAACATTACATGGCTTGTGGGTTGACGACAGAAAGAAGCTGGGATTACAAGTCTGTAAAATGATTCTTTGTAGAATCTGAACAACAACATTTTGTCTTTGTCCAGAAAAACTCAGCAGTGATGTGGCCACAAAGTATATTTTGCAAACTCACAGAATATTTAGCTGAGTGTTCTATGCAAGTGTTCCATTCAGTCCATTGAAGCTGGACTGAAAGCCGCAAAGCAATCCAGATGAATGAAGCCTTTTTTTTCTTTCTTTTTTTGTGTGCAGAAAACCATTTTTCTAAGCATGCTACTAAAATATAAGCAATTTGATTTGAACAAACAAAAGGTCACAGTCCACTCACACTGCAGGCACAGTCCCTGGGCATTCAGGGTCTTGTTAGGAAGAACAGACCTGTCCTCTACTAATGTGCAAAAGCATGGAGAAAAATGGCTGAATGGGTCATGCTCACAGGCCTCCCATTTCCCTTAACAAGATTTCCATGTTTTCAGTTGCCACCCTTAACACAGGTAATGGATTTCTGCCTTCTGGTAAGGGAGGTGAAAGTCTGGCAACCTACCTCCCACTTTGGAGCTAGGCAGGGGGTTGGAGATTTTCCCGGCAGCTTCATGGCAATCCACTCCAAGATTTCAAGGGGGGTTGGGGCTTCTTTGACTATTGTGTTGCATGGCACTCAGAGCACCCCAAGCATGCATGGCAGCAAGCACTGTGACTCCTTGCCTTGTTTAGAGAAGGACAGGGAAGTAGGGAGCAAGCCTGGCTGATGCTCAGACACTGCTCAAGCCTGCCCAGAATTGCCACTCCCACCAACAAAAATCTCTCACACACTGAAACACCCTGCAGGTGTTTTAAGAAGAGGAGTGGGAGCTGAGCTTGCCACCTCTCTCTTTCCCTTTTGCTGCTCTCAGCACAGCCTCCTTCTGCTGTGTCTGTCCTATTTTGAACGAACAGGAAGATTGGAGCCTGCTGGGCTTCCAGTGTGTTCCATTTTTCCTGCTCATTTGAAACAGGGTGTGGGGCAATCAGGTTATACCAGGAGCACTTCTATGGAGATGGAGAAAGAGAAAGAGAGGTAGCTTGGGAAAGGGTCATCCCTGTCCTGTTCCCCCCCCCCCCCCAGTGCTGGGAGAAAAAGGGAATTGTCACGGTCCAGATGCTTTTCTCAGTTACTGAAAGCAAGTGCCAGCTTGAGCGCCTCCACTGACAGTGGTGGACAGACACAGGGAATGGGACACTCATCAATTTGCACCCTCCCCCCAAATTGACATGAGCCTTTCAGGCTGCTAACCTCACTTTCCTGGGAGTAAGTCCCATTGAACACAATAGGACTTACTTCTGTGTAGACCTGGTTAGGATTGTGCCCTCAGTTAGCTGCATGGGAAAGCCAGCCTTGTAGAAAATTCCAATCATTGCTGCCCCTAATATCCCACTGTGCTCATTGTGTATAGGCAATGAGAGGAGGATAGCAGGCCCTTATTGGGATCCTCTATACATGGGTCCAGCACCTGTAGTGAAAGTGGTTTGTCCCAATTGTGTTAATGATGCATAATATATATTTTCAACAGCTGAGCATTTCCTGATACTGTAAGGCAGCGTTTTTCAACTTTTTGACAGACTTCTGCAACATTTTGCAAAATCTTAATGAATCCTCACAGCCAATCTATACTCCCATAGCCCCATAGTCAAGCCATGGAAACATTTTAGAATACAAGATTTAACCAAAAGCCCAGATGCTGAATGTTAAACCTTTTCGGTTTTAATCCTGGCTTTACAGAGCCCATCCCAGGCTACCTTGCTTGAGGCTGGATTGCTAATTAACGTGTAAATTAGTTTAAGGGGGCATACAGTGTTTCAAACTCAATGCATGCCCTGAAATGTTTCAGCATGGTTTGGTTTTTCCTATTGCTGCTTTTATCTCTGTTTCTGTGTCTTTTTCCTCTTGCCTCCTTCCACGTGAAGCACTCTGCTCCCTACCTCCAAGTCTGGACTGGAAATGTTCACATCTGTCTGTCACGCTGGAGAGCTGCTGCCTGCCAGAAAATATTGGGTTATATGGATCATGATTATCTTGCTCCATAAAAGGTAGTTTCATATATACATCTGAATTTGTAGAACACTTTCAGGATAGCACCTTGCCTATATTATTCTTTCTGTGCTGGCACATTCTAGCTTTTTCATTTCTTCCTCCCATCCTCACTATAACTTAGGCATCTTATTTGGGACAATGACTGCATCTCTCTTCTCCCCTCTGGGGCTGCTTCTTTCTTACAGTGGTCTAGGGACAGCCCAGGAACTCCTGACATCTGAAGCGGCACACCAAATGCAGCCCCTCACCCAATGATGTCCCAGTCTCTGCTCTGCTTTCTCACTCACCAATGCTCTAACTCAGCATTCCCCTCCCCAGTGTTCCTTAAGGTGTCTGTGCTGCTGTGCAAACCCCTTTTGTGGCTGTGCAGAGGCATGGAGGCATCTCTGGTTGCTTGGTGATGACATCATATGTCATCACTGGATTTCTGGGAAAGTCAAGTTCTGAGATGCACAGAGCTTGGCTTTGAGCTGCATGGCTGCACATCTTAGGGAACACAGCTTCTCCCCCCTCCATATTTACTCTTCCCTTCTTCCAATCCAGGGAGTGAAAGGAGAAAGAGGAGCAATAGAAACATGTATGTGGACAGAGATGGGCTCCCCTCACCAATCTCCTGCCTGAGGCAACCAGTTGGCCTCATGTATGGGCTGGCTCTGCTATGGTCAAAGGCAATGTCTGCACCTGCTGTTTCTTCATCTGGCTGGCTCCTTCTTCCTACACTCAATGCCTTTTTGAAAAGGCAAGATGGACATGAGAAAGATGGAATGAGGAAGAGCCGAAGATATGAGAGTAGTGGGTTAGACTGCCCATCACCTCTACCACTGTTCTCACTTTTTTCCCCTCTGGGACCACCAGATTGTCATTTCAAAAGGCAGGGAGGCAGGATACAGTGAAAGGTTCCGTTAAGTCACAGAACTGCTAGGAGGTCCTAAAGAACTCTGGAGTTCCAGAGAACCCCAGCTGAAAATCAATGCTACAGGGCCATGAGGAGGATTATTCTAAAATAAGATTTCCCTTCATTTGGAAGCTTTTGGAATAGTTTTTATGAAGGCTTATACATACCAAAAAAAATGGGTTGGAATGACATTCTTCAAGAAAGATCTGTGAGCAGGAACTGGTAGTTCTCATAGATCTTTTTTTGAAGAAAAAAAAATCCTACCAACTCCTGCTCATGGACCTTTTGTGTATATAGAGTCCCTGGGAATAATTCCAAAACCAATCTCCTGAAAGAAAATATTACCCTGGAAGGAGTCCCAAGCTGCACCAGTGCTCATCTGTACAGTACTGTCAGGATTGTTTATATGCTGCTGTTAAAAAAAGGTGACATTCAGAGTTTGAATTTGAAATTAGACCTCAGCCTTTCATTTCTTTGGGTTTTACCATCTATTCAATGGAGAGTTTCAAGACTAGCTAAATGAATTAACAAAATTGGTCATCAGATATTAACTGCAACTGCATATCACCTGTCCAATTTACAAATATAAACATCACAACAATAATGACCACCAGTCACATAAGAAAGAAAACCCACAAGTTTTGAGTCACCACTCAACCTCACAGTTAGCACTTGGATACTCAGCCATAGTTTTAGCTGCCAGTCAAGCAAACACTGCGGCACTGTATGATCCTGAGCGCCAGATTGTGAACAGAGCAAGGGCTAGGCTGGATCAGTAACATTGAATCTGCACGGTGGCTTTACACTCCTGTGTACATCAAGCCAGTCAAGAGGTTCATTAACTTCCCATCCATCAAGTGATGCCCCCAAAACACTCTGTTTAGGCCAGGCTTTTGGTACTTTCAGGCCTGGGGGGACACACAGAAAAACTTGATTTATTATTGTGTCTTTACTCTCCTGCCAATTTTATATTGTTTTACTCCACAGTTGTGTTTTGTTTGCAAGCTTGCAATTGTATGCACACTTACCTGGGATTAAGTTCCATCAGATTCAGCGGGGTTCACTTCTGGGTAAATATTCACAGTACTGCACTGTTAGTACAGGTGTGCTCCACTTAAAGGATACATTATCTGATTCCTGTTGTCATGTGATTAGGTTGTTAAGTGAACATCCCACCCAATCTAGTGCCTTTGATGTGTAAACAGACACTCACTGCCAGACACTTGCTGGCTGCAGAGGCTACTGGAAACAGACTGCCTCTTTTTTGCATTAAAAGCCTCTCTGTTTTGTAAAAAGACACTCTGCTGCAGGCTATGGGAAACACAATTGCCTCATTAAGAGCATCTTTGTCGTGCTTTGACCACCATCATATACGCAGTCCTTTGTTAAACAGCACATGCTTGTATATCTGTGACTGCACGTTAAACAGAGGAAACAGATAACTGTGTTGGGGACAAAACTAGCCCAGAATTCTTCCCCCACTGTATTCAAGCTACCTATGGAGAAGACAATTTTGTGTCTATATAAAAATGATATATACAAAGAGCCCCCACCCTCCACCACACCAAAGCCTGAAGTGGTATATCCCAGACACAGGTTTACTACCTTAGTGAGTACTAGAACTGTGGCTGAGTACTTTTCTTTTGGATACTTCTGCGCTGACTTGCCAGTGTCATGGCGTCCATATAGGATTGAGCAGCTGAGGAGGAGTACCCTTTAACACAGTCTCTGTTACTTTTCATACTGGGGATAAGGGGTTCAAAAAGCCATTTGCCTGTCTCTTGGCTTTAGAGAGAGTGGCTGAAGTGCATGATTGTGTGAGAGCCTACCTATCTATGCTGGGGGATGGGCAGATGACAAGCTCCTGGGATAGAATTTGGTCCAGTTATCCATCCCTCCTGTAAGTAAGAAACTGATCTTCCTCACAAGTATGATAGTCAATTTTCTTTGGTAATGGCAAATGCTTGCATCTGATGATACAACCAGTTGTTAGGCACTTTTGCCTGATCTTGATTTCCAACAGACAATAAAATAAGTAATGATCAGTGGATCTATAGGGGCAAACATGTTCTTTGAAAGGCACCTGCCCCCCCCAGGAGGAAAACTGCTGGGAACCTTCTTGTAATGAAATCTCATTTTAATTTTGAGAGGTACTGAATTTTAAAGATAGGGTTCACAGATTCCCCCCATAACCTGTCAAATATTGACAGCTGTTGCAGTTTGGTGTCATATACAATCACATTTTAAAGAAAAAACTTCGCCTCTAATTCAGCTTGAAGCCTTTTCTATGCAACAACCAATTATCTGCACTGAATTCTGTTAAAAATGTAAATAAAGAGACGGAGAACTGATTTTAAAAATCTGTAATAAATCAGTTGGGAAAAGACTGATCATTAGAAATACCAATAAAGAGTATGCTCAAAATGCTATCAAATTTTTTTTCTAAAAAGAAAATTCATTCATATTCCAGTTCTTTTAAACTTAGCTTAGCTGGTGACTCTGTTTTAAACGTAGCTTAAAAGAAATCTAAACAGCATTTCTTTTTTAAATTTAAAGTTGGCATTGCACTTTAAAGCAAAAGGTGCCAACATTAAAGCACTTAAAGTGAGTTCTCTATAAACACAAAATGAGTTCTCTATAAACAGAACATCACTGACACCAACAACCTGTCCTTAACGACCTCATGACCTTGCATCACCTGTTGGCTTGCCTTAAGTCAACCCTGGGAAGCTGCTTGTGGGTCAGTGAGTAATTTTCCCTATGATGGGAATTGCCAACAGGGATTTGATAAACACCTGCCAACAACATAATTGAGATCTTCTGCTTGTTCCATGTTTCCAAATAGATGCCCTATCATAAAAGCTCCTATCATGGACTGGATTTTGATAGTTGATTTGTGCCTCATTACCATCCAATGCTTCTATGACTCACTTTCAGAGGCTTTTTATATGTCATGTTTAAAGCAGTCACATTACCAGAGTGTGGCCAACAGCATGCTTCCTGAGCACAGAGCTCAGTGCAGCAGCAGGGAGGCTGTGAGTCTCCAGGACCCTCTGGGAGGCTTCACAACCCCCCCCCCCGGATGTGTGCATCCCCCTGGGTACCTACAGCACCACGATTGCTACAACACCGTCAGAGCAGACACACCCCACTCCCACCCTGCCCTCATCACCGCTTACATGGTTCCCAACTCCCTTGGAGGAGTTGGGAACCACTGGTCTAGAGTAGGGGTATCAAACTCTTTTCCTGCAGTGTGCCACCTGGCCATCAATGGATATCCTTGGACCTACACCAGCTATTTAGTAAGTCTGAAGAACCTCACAGGGCATGCCTGGATGGGAAAACGGGTGCAGATTAGTGCCACCGAAATCCACCTCCAAGCTTCCCCTTTCCCACTCCAGCCCCTGCCCTACACCTCCCCTGTACCACCCATGAACTTCCTCTGCCACCACCATTCCTGCTCAAGCATGGTGTCTGGGTCGGGCACACAAGGCTGACGGTCATACAAGGCCTCTGGCCATTTCCACTAGCAGTGTGCCTTTCACACCACTGTAACAGGGCTTAACAGGGCACTGTAACAGGGCCACAGCAGACTGCAAGATCTGCTGCCATAGGCGCTGTATAGAAATGTATAGAATTACCCAAACAATAAACTCATGTACCTGAGAATACTTTGTTTTTTGCCTGTTAGGAAAAAAAGAAGAAAAAAACAATGCTTAAAGCAGAAACCATCAATACCATATCAAGAAAATTTTTATTTGGGCTTCAGAACAGTCCTCCATACAGCATTAACAAAAACAGAAAAAATGATAAAAGAAAAAAGAACCCTCAATCCAATATGGTGACTGTACATTCCACAAGCAACAATCCATCTTTGAAAATTTCCAAAAAAGTAGAAAAAGAAATAATATATGCCTTTAGCTTAGGCCTCAAGAACCAGAAAAAGGCAGGTTCTACCCAAACCTTCACATTTCTCCTGTGTAGCTTTGCAACCAACCCACAGCAGCCCTTTTACAGTTTCTGTGTTTTGACTTTCTTTTCCATTCCACAAAAGCAGACAGAGCAATCAGGTCTGCTAGGAGAGAGGAGAAAAGATCTCTGGGATGAAGAGGTTGCTCACAGGATCAAAATCAGGGCGACATCAGAGTTAATTACTTCTAGTATCTTCTCCTCAAACTCCAGGTCAAATGGTCAGTAGAGGCAAGCAGGCACCCAACACCCACAAGCAAGAAAGCCCTGTATGCACCTCTTGTGAGAACTACCCCTGGGTGAAGAAATGCATCTTGAATTATATGTTTAATTATATTATACACAAGGTTTGTAATATCTTACCATAAAGAAAATCAAGTCATTATTCTAGAAGAGAAAATCATTTGTATGAATTCTTTCTGTTTTCTCCAAACATTCCCATTTTTCTATAGGAAAAACATTTTTTTAATGGCTTGGAAAAACTAACCCCCCCCCCCCGTCTCCCCAGTTAATTTCCAGCATTCACATTTCTAGGGAAGACATGCAGATTGTGTACTACAAATAAGAAACCACTCAGCATTCTGACCAGCCCTTTAAAGCAATTTTGTATTGCCAGGCTGGCTCTGGAGGGCACCAAAAGGGAAACTTGCAAAAGTAACACAAGAGAGCGTCACAACTAGAGACATTAAATGCTGCAGAAAGACAAATGTTGGCATGTTCTTTTTATGCTGGATGAAAGATGCAATCCCATCATCTGGAACAATCCATCATATTTACACAATCACATAGTTTAAAAATAACAATTTAAAAAACTCTGCAAACATGACCAGTGCCTTCCAGCGTACACGTTCTGCTTGCATGAAATGAAAGAATGGATGTGACAGCTGTTTGCTTAGTTGGGTAGAGAAAGAGCAGCTGAACTTTACTTCACTGACACATTTCTCACTCTCTGCTGGTTAGCAATGTTACATCCTGAATCCAAAGAAAAATGAACTTGCTCAGCAGCCTAATTTTTATAAGCTCTTTCCTCCAGGAAAAGAGTTGAACTGACCTAGATTTTTCCATGACAGACAGTCCTATGGTGTGATCCTAATAATGATTTTTGGGAAGTCAGATGATGTGATTTCAACGAGACCCATTTTCAAAATTAGTAGTGAGGATTGCAGCTCTAGCAATACAAGAAGTAAAAGCTTCTTAATACACACACACACTTAAATTCAATGGTATGAAACATGACTAAATATGCAAATATTTAACACCTCTTCATTCATTATGCACAAATAGTTGTGTGTGCATAAAATATACATATGAATGGGACAACATGATGGCAACATGTTTGCCACTCAATATTATATGGAGCGGTTCCTTAACCTGTGTATATCTTAGGAGCATCATAGGAATGAAATTACACCCTTGAATGTCTTTGGAGGACTGAATCCAAGATGTACAAATATATTTTGCACCCTTTTTATTTGTTTCTGTTTCAGAAAGTTGAGTGAAACTCAGTGGCAACTAGTTCTAGCCTTATTGCCAAGCAGCAAAGAGTAGTTCTTTAGACCAGTGGTTCCCAACCTGGGTTATGGGTACTCTCAGGGGTACTTACTAGGACCTTTAGGGGTTCTTGAAGAAGAATTGAATAATGGCAGAAAAAGGCAGATCTGTATAAGAATGTCTTGAGGGGCTATCATTAGAATGCCTTGCAGGGCTACAATTTATGGAAATGGTCTCCAAGGGGTACACAAGTGAAAAAACCACCGCTTTAGACCAAGAAAGATAGTTACAAGCATGCTAAGGGGTGGACCCCGACAGCTTGCTAGAACAGGATCCATTACATTCTTGCCACTGTCTTTTTAGAAACTGACCTCTTATGGACTTTTTGAAGAGTGTGTATTTGTGGGCCAAACTACACATTACATTGGAGCTCCATGATGGGAACACCAACGTAATTTTTTTTCTTGAAACAGCAACTGTGGGAAGTGACTGACTTGGACTGGAGCCAAAGCATGGTTGGGAGAGTTTTAACTTTCACTAACACAGTTTCCTCTGTGCCACACCCCTCTCCTAAATTTAAGTTAATTAAATTACACCCCTCCCCCAAAGTTGCTTTTGGAAGAGAGAACTCATAGGCATACATTTTGTTACAGAATGTCTTCCTCTCTGCACCTAATAGCAGCTGTGAGGTGCATGAAGGATTTGGATCAGGCATAAGAGCCCCCCACCTCTGATATTCAGGGACTCACATAGCACTGAAGCAGACTCCAGAAAAAAGGGTAGCTCCCTCCATACCTATATCTACTGCAAGCCATCAGTGCTGACCCATTAATCACTAAAGTGGCTGCCACTATAATATGTGGAGCAAGAAGAGTGGCCAGACCTGTTTTCCCCAAACTGTTTCTATCCTGTTAACCTCCCACTTGGACAGGGTAGGAGATGAGTACTGTGTGCAGTGGTGCTAGGGAAGAGGACTGGATCTCTCCAGCCTTCTCAATTCATCAAACTCGATGGGTTAATAACTAGTCTTATATAAAAGTGTTTTATAGTAATATTATGGATGTCTACAAATGAGCATGTCTGTCTGCCCCTTTGTCTTCTTGAATGACCTCTCTTGTCAGGTAGGACAGGTACCAACTAATTGGCAACAAATAAAACAAGTAAGGAATTTTGTGATGCAATTATATAAAGAATTTGGCCCTATGAGACCATTAATGGAATTCAAAAAATATTGTGTAGAAGAAAATAAACATAATAGAAAAGGATTAACTTCATTAATATATAGAAATATTATTGAGAGAGTATATGGAAAGGGTATGGGAGTTAAAATAGCTTGGGGAAAAAATCTGAATATTGACATATCAGAGGAAGTATGGATGGGAAAACGGACCAAATACCCCTATAAATCAATATCAGCTAGAACAAAAGAAATGGTTTTTAAGGTAGTTCATAGAGGGCATTTTTACCCCACAAAATTGCATAAAATTAATAGATATATCAGATATGAGTTGGAGGAATTGCGGAAGAAAGGGTACACTGGAACATATGTGGATTTTTTGTCCTAAAATAGAAAAATATTGGCAGGAAATAATTACATGGATAGGAGCTTTGACTAATCAAAAAATAATTGGGAATGAAACATTATTATTATTTTCATTATTCACTAGGGGAAATGAGAAGTTGACTAATAAATAATTAATTGCGAATCTTATTGGACTAGCAAGGTGTGAGATTGCAAAAAGCTGGAGAAATGCCCAAGTTCTTACATTACAGAGATTTCTGAATAGGACCTGGCAAATAGTTACGATGGAAAAATTGACCAATAAGGCCAGATTATATAGAGGAGAAATAAATGATCAATTTATGAAAATATGGCAGCCTTTGTTAACATATAGTGTTGAGTTGGATAGGAAGAACAATGTGGAAAGTGGTCTGGATTGTTGGTCTTTAATTTTTTAGGTAATATTTTATACAAAATTGTTGCCTTGGGAGATCAAGGCATTTTTCTTTCACTTTGAACTTGGGTTCTCAGTTATGTTAATGTATACTAAACCTCTTGTTCTCCTGACTGTTTTGGGAAGTCTTATGGGTCTTATGGGTTTATGGGAAAAATGGGTCTTCAGTCAGTGATTAGTGCTTTCTGCTGGAATGCCAATATCTTGAATTAGGAAAAAAGAGTATTGTGGAAACTGAAGAACCTATCTATATGGTCACCCTAAATAGATTCCTTTTGTTCTAATTACAAAATGCTGCACTTGATGCTTAAAATAAAATATTTTAAAAAGTCAGGTAGGACAGGTACCAGCAGAAAGGAGAGAGGAACAGGGAAGTAACGCACTGATTTGGGTGAACCTGATGTAAACTTTTCATCTTGGAAAGGGCCTCTGAAAGTTCTCTTTCAGTAGGAAGAACAGTAAGGAACTGATTATCTCTCCGTTAATGGTAATTATGAATAGTTCAGTCCTCTCCATGTGCTCTTCCTTCATTTTCTGGTTAAGAAATTCAGAACTCATAATGCTGTGTAGAGTTTAAATATTCCCATCATATTGTGGGCATCATGCTAATTATAAGGTGAAAAGATCAAAGAATGGCATTCCAATCCTATTCATTTCTACTTGAAACCCCCACTTATTTAAGTTGGGCTGAAAAGAAATTCAAGTAAATGTTCTCAGAAGATGATGGTTAAAAAAAACAAAACAAAAAGATGTAGGAATTAGTATTGCAACCATATACGTTTCACTATATGAATACTGCTGTATTCTGCTTCTCTCATGCAGTTTCCTGACTGTGACTTCCAGAGGGAATGACTTTGCTAATGCACATCTTCTCCAAATTATAACCTTAATACACCATTGATGTGATTCACTAAGCATTTAAGTGAATGTGATTGCATTTAACCTGACCAGTGGCCTCATCACCTTAAAATCAATAACACCAAGGTGACTCAAGTGCAAAAATGCCATATTTGAAATCATAGCATAAAAGGGTGGCTGAACCCTAGAAATTTTAAATCTGAACTCACTTATACAGTTTAACAAAACACTGTAATTCACTAACAATTCTTTCCAAAGTTGAAACAGTAATGATGGTAACCTTTTCCTTTTCTCCTTGAAAGATGTGTTGGGCTCTTAAGGGTCGCATGACAACAGAAATTCAAGAGATATGGTTGTGCCTTCATCCCTGTACCTGTTCAATTTTGGCTCTATGCAGTTCTGAAAGGTGTATTTGAAAGTTAATTCCAAGGAAACACAATCTCTGCAAGTAGTGTTGGGAAATGAGCTCTGTCTGAAATCTTCAAGAGCTGCTGCCACTCTCAGCATAGATGGATCAATAACTCAGTACAAGGCCTCCTTCATATGTTGATAGGTTGTAAGTTTGCTGGCTCATTATTGTTAATGGGATCTCTCACTACAGGTTTTACATTAATGTTTCCTTAAGGACAAAGGATGGACTCCAAAATATTTATTGGTTAAGATTACTTATATCTTGCCTTTCTAGTTTGACTTTTGAACACCAAGCCCATGTCACAATGTCTCCCTCCTCCTGCTATTTGCAAAAATATTAAAGATATGCATATCACCATCATCATGCATAGCTTTGTCCTGAGAAACCACACCTGGCAGGGTTGAATATGGAGGTGAGCTGGCTGAAGGGGAAGTGCCTTAGGAATGTAGGGCCTCTCTCCACAGGTCTGATGCAAGCAAGACAGGAGATATGCTGCCTTTTAGGAGTGTCTTTCTGCTGCTTTCTGACTTTCATACTCACTGCTTACATATTGTTACATGTTGAAGACACCGTTCATCTCCGGTACTTTCTCATTGCTCACCACTCAGGAAAGTAAGGGTCTCTAATAATAGGCAGTGAATGTAGGCTCTCTCTTGATGAATGCCAAAGACTCCAACAGTTGCTACTGCTGACCACTCATCTTGAGGTCAATGCTGTTTTCAGGACAGCAGCATTGCCAGATGGGATAGAACAGTCATTATGCACAGTTTCACTATACCTCTCCACAGCAAAGACAAAGGGAATGCCCAAAGTCTTTCCTCCAACAGTCTACTCAGGTGGTATCACTCTATCATGAACATGGTGCATGCATCTTGCATCCTGATCCCAATCCAGAGAGCTTTTGTTGCTACTTCTGCTTATTCCCTGTGGTTACACACACACTCTCTCTCTCTCTCTCACACACACACACACACACACACACACACACACCGGGAAAGAAGGCACAGGGCCCTCCAAATGCCCAGCTGTGCAGACCACAAGGGAAACCCACACAGCGTGCCTGGTTGACAGCAGTGACTAGGTGTGATTCCTGCTGTTTCTCTGTGAGGTTGCTAACTTACTTGTCAAGACAGGCCCCTGCAGCTTTGCAAAGTCCATGACAGGCAGTCACACTGCAGGTCACAGGCACCTGCCACTTTTCTGCCGGTCATGCAACTTGCAAAGCCACAAGCACTCTACTGGGGTGAGATGGTTGGCATTCCCCCTCCCCCATGTAAGTTTCTATGCCAGACATTCTTATATCTCTGATGCTGTTTAATAAAGGCTTTGATTGGATCACACTGGCTATTGTGTTAGCAGACAAGGATCCCTTCCCCACTCCCTAGTTGTTTCTCATCTTAGGGTAGGACTGCACCGGAGGGGCTCCTCTGCTCCCAGGGCTCAAGGTCTGCATTGTTCCCACTCTTACTCCTTGGGTTCTTACTCCTGGAGATTCTTCAAGGCTCCAAGGGTTTCCCTTGTGGTCTGCGCAGCTGAACATTTGGAGGGCTCTGTGTCTTCATCAAGGCTTGTTCACTGCTGCTGTGATGAATGAAATTGTCTATTAGAGAGAGGAGGAGAGGTAGCATGATAACAACTGTGCTTGGAGGATAGGAATAATAGCTGCTGCCAGCAATAATGCAAGCTGTGTGTGTGTGCCTAGCTGGTTGGGCTGAAGCAAATGGAAGAACCAGTATCACAAGCCAGCCGAGTGATTGCATTGCTGCCTCTGATAGTGCATGCGCTATAGTCACCCTGTGCCAGATGTGTCTGTGGGATTTCCCAGCCCGTTTCAGTGAGATGGCAGGTCTCAGGTTTGAGCCTGTTGCCTCCCCTGGGTGGAATGTTTGCTCCTGCACTCTGCCAGCATTGCACAGGCAGGCTCCGTGTTCCTGGGGCACATGGCTGGGTGGGGTGGGGGCCATGTTTCAATAGGGGCTCTTTTCTTCTCTCCTGCTGTGACAGTGGTTAGAAAGCATCCTTGTAGCAGAGGCACAATATATCAAGAAGGCACTTTTGGTTACAGGGTTGCCTGGAGTGGCCTTTTGGACTCAGGGCCCAATCCTATCCAGGGATGTGCGGTGGGTGGGGAAGCAGGTGAGGCAGAGCCTCCCCACCAGAGTCCTTCAAAAAGCACCCAAGCACCCACAACCCACAAGCAGAGCGTGGGCACCTCACACGGCAGAGGTGCTTTTCGAAGGAATCCGGGGGGGGGGAGGCTCTGCCTGCCCACCCACTGCACACCCCTGATCCTATCCAACTTTCCAATGCCAAGACGGCCGCAATGCAGCTCCAAGGAAAGCGAATAAATGTTCCCTGACCTCGAAGAGGCCCCATGACTGCTGCCCCACCGCAGGATGCAGCACACGCCCCCACTGGTAGGGCTACATAGGAGTGGGCTTATTCTGCCAGTGCTTCCACCGTGAAGCCCTACGAGCAGCTGGGCGGTCGGCAGGGGCTGACCTTGAGGCGAGCCAGAGGAGCCAGGGCAGGCAGGCCGCCGTGTCAACAGAGCGGCATGCTCGCGCCCATCCCACAGGCGGCGCAGCGATCACGTTCCCCCAGGCCGGCGCTGATTGCTTGGCAGGCGCGTGGCTTGCGCGGGGATTGGTCGCCCCTCCGCTTTCACGTGGAGAGGGCAGCGCGGCGTGCCATAAGCGGCCCCGGCGAGCTGGCGCGGGGCTCAGTCTGCATGGGGGAGGCTGCGACGGAGCGGAGCGGGGGCGTGCGCCTGCCAAAGGTTTGTGCTGAGTAATTCCTCCGCCTGCTTGGCCAGGCGCAGGCGGGAGCCTCGGCTGCGCTCTTGCTCACAGCTTTCCCTGCAGCTTGACGCTCTCCTCCTCCTCCTCCTCGGGGCTGGTTTGTTCTGTTTAACGCAGTCACAGCAGGTAAGCTTCAGGCAGGGATCAAATAGATCACCCTGGTTGATCCCCAGAGGCGTCTGTGCAGGTGACAGGCAGTCCCTTCTGCTCCAGTCATTGGGTGCATGCTTGCTTGCTTTCAGGCAGAGGCTGCAGTCCTAGCCACACTTTCCTGGGAGGAAGCGCTATTAACTGTAATGGGACTAACTTATGAGTAGACATGCATAGGATTGGGCTCTGTCTGCAATCCTAGTCACACTTTCCTGGGAGTAAGGCCCATTGACTATAATGGGACTTCTGAGTAGACGTGCAAAGGATTGTACTCTGAATTCGTTGGGTGGAACGCATGGGTTTGGGGATCTTTAGACTGTAATAGGAATTTGGGTGGTGACTGAGGCTGCAGTCCTTTCCACACTTCCCTGGGAGTAAGCCCCATTGACTACAATGGGATTTACTTCTGAGTAGACACACATAGGCTTGGGCTCTCAGGCTTCAATCTTAGCCACACTTTCCTGGGAGTAAGCCCCATTGACTCTAATGAGACTGCCTTCTGAGTAGACATGCATAGGATTGGGCTCTGAGTGCTCAGCTGTGTGCATGTCTACTCAGGAGTAAGTCCCATTGTGTTCAATGGGAAAACATTCTCAGGAAAGCATGGTTAGGATTGCAGCCTGAAACACTTCTGCAGCTGGATACAGCGTTTGATCGGAAATGCAGAGCTACTAGCTATTACAGGAGGCTGTATTCTGACTAAGCATCTTTGGAAGGCTGCTTTTTTCTTTTTTAAGGAAGCTAATTCTCAGGTTTTGTACCTCACTTCTGTTTAAAAAGGTGTAGATGTACTTGTAATGCTGTTTACTGGCACCTCTAAGATTGTTGTTCTGCGGTTTAAGGTTTACTAGCTTCCTAGTTAATTGTTAATTTATTGCTGTGTCTGTATTTAGCATAATTACAGTAGTTTCCATACCGAAAGACCTACCTTCTGGGTCACTTTTGAAAGTAAAGGGTCTCAGAATGATGAATGCAACCATTGAGTTCTGAATCTTGTAAAATCAGAGAACTGTGAAAAGATGGGAGGGCAGAGAAAAGGAACTGGCCTGTTTTTTATTCCTCCTTTCCTTCTCCTCCTCCTCATAAACTTGTCAGAATGGAAGACTGCTAAATTCCTAGCATGACCCTGAAGTTAAAACCAAAAAGTCTGTGTGGTTTCTTCCTCTCCCAAAAGTTAAAGTGGCTGTACTTGAGTCTTGCTCCCCCCCATTGTAGAAATATCCAAATTTGCTGGCCCTTACAGTTGATCAGCACACACTTTCGCTGAAATTGTGTCTATAGTGGTGAAAAAGTTGTCTGCCTCAAAAGGCAAACCAGCTATTTTTTACTGGTTACTCAAAGTGGTAACCACCACGTTACCACTTTGAGTAACGTGGTGCCTATTAAAACTCTGTATTACTTTAAGATTATCCTAGGAAACCATAATTAGCAACAATGAAATGTACTGGGAAAATAGTGGTAGTGGTTGGCTACCTTTGTGTCATTGAAGCACCAGTTCACATGATAATCTGCCTCTAAAAATGTGTAGAATTGGTAATTCCAGCAATTTTGACAACTGTATTTGACCTAGATATGGATTAATAGTATTTAGCTCATAGTCATAAAACATGATCAGTAGCATGTAAGGTTGATCAAGGCAGCCAAAGACATATTCCACCAAGGGGAAGCAAAAGCAGAGTTCTTGCAAAGTGCTCATGAGCACCAATCTTTATCCATAAGATAAAGGTGCTTCCCTCTAGTTGTTGCTTGTGTTTTCTGAGCAATGATTGCCTTCTAAATGTGGAGGTAGGAATTGTGAGGGACTCAGCTGAATACAAACTCAGCTGACTCGAAATGCAATGTGGAATTCATTCAGGGGTTTTGAATGGGGTGTGCTGCTGTTTCATCAGCCCTGCTACTGGTTGCCAGTCACATTCCGGCTAAACTTGCTGATGACTGAATTATTTAAAGCCTTCCAGCCAGTGCATCATGAATTATGAAGGAGAGTGAGCGTAGCTGGAGAGCATTTGCAGAGAGTTTCCTCCAGTACACAGCCAAGTAGAAAAGAAACCTAACTGGTTTGTGCTTGCATTTCAGAATGATACAAGTCTTAGACCCAAGGCCTCTATCCAATCCCATCATGCCTGTTGATGTAGCCATGAGAATATGCTTAGCCCGTTCACCACCTGTGAAGAGTTTTCTCAACCCACTTCAAGAATATCAAAGAAGAAACTTTGTTGATCGATTTAAGCCTCTCCGACCATGCCTCAATGTGAAACGTGAGACCGAATCTCCAAGTAGTGACTGGAAGCACTCTGCCAGCCGAGCCAAGAAGAGGGTCGTCTTTGCAGACTCCAAAGGCCTCTCTCTGACCGCCATTCATGTCTTTTCTGAATTCCAGGATAATTCTGCATGGGATCTTCAGTTTGACTTGTTAGACCTTGAAGACATAACCGCTGGCCTAAAACTGCACGAAGAAAAAAACTTGATTCTGGGTTTCATTCAGCCTTCAGCTGATTACTTAGACTTCCGGAACCACTTACAGAAAAACTACGTATGTCTTGAGAACTGCACCCTCCAAGAAAGGGCTCTGTCAGGGACTGTGAAAGTGAAAAATATGAGCTTTGAGAAGAACGTACGAGTTCGGATCACTTGTGATTCGTGGAAAACCTATTCTGACACTGATTGCACCTACATGAACAATGTGTATGGCGACTCAGACAATGATACCTTTGCTTTTGCTATTGATCTGCCTCCAGCCATTCCCGTTGAAGAAAAGATTGAGTTCTGTGTGTATTACCAAAGCGGTGAGCACATCTTCTGGGACAATAATGATGGGCAGAACTACAAGATTGTCCATGCAGAATGGAAGTCAGATGGAGTCCAAGCACCAGCATTGCCCAGGAAAGACTGCACAATTCTCAAATCTTCAAGAAAAGCACCTGGAATGGGCTGTGAACAACTGGGCAGCCCTCGGATATCCAGTGGCCTTTTCACTGAATGGCGAAGCTGGGGCAGAATCGAAAGCTCCTCTCCATATTGGTGAATGAAATAAAATCACTGAGACATCTGCTGTCAGCAGTTGATCATGCAGTAAAAACAAACCTCCTAAAAGGATTTGCTGACTTAAAAAACAAAACTGTGACTGCTAACTTCATAAACTGTTTTTTTAAACTACCAGCTACTCTTGACATGAGTGAAAAGATAAATGCAATGAGAATATCATAGACATGAAACATGTGGCCAGTATACCTGACCTTGTTTCTACTGTTCATTTGCCTTAAATAAGGGGATGAGAGAGGGGGAATGTTAGGAAGAAATGTTGTGTGGTTGCTGTTTTGGAAGCTGTGATTGTACAGAGGATGTTGTGTAGAGAAACACATACAAAAAAATTGTGCCTGCTCGAAGATATAGTGAAGACTGAGAGGGATGCTGAACTGCTAAACCTGAGGCTAAACCAGACTTGATAATAAAAGAACTGTGTTCTAGGATTGCGTTATAGAAGTGTCTGTTTCAGCAGGAATAAAGTAGAGATGAGAGAAGGGAAAGAGGTATTGCGTGCTGAATTAGAGGGGGGGAAATAAAGTTTGTGGAACTTTTGAAATCCCATGAGAAATTCTTCAGGTAATTTGTAAAGAGCAATAAGAAAATTCAACTAAAAACCTGTAGTCTTTCTATTCTAATTGAAATAATTAATTTTCACAAATAGAGAGATTGAAATAGGGTTGTCACCTTTGTATCCCAAAGGAGAAATTATGCCTTTAGAAGCTGGATTGCTGGATTGCAGGTGCAGCTTTCTCTATCAGTTGTCGTATTGTATGAGGAAAAGCTGCACCGATGTTAATGTTATGTCTGTCAGACTTTTGTGTGTGTGTGCATGTGGAGAAGGCAAGAGGAAGGTGACAACCACTGAATGAGCAAAATAAAGGTCTGGGAAGTGTGTGCATAAATAAACCCCTGCATAGTTGTTCACTTGTTGTATAGTGAAAACAACTAATTATGCTTTTATAAAACACTTGTGCAAACACTTCACAGGTAGATTTCTATCCTATGCGTACACAGGCTAATCTTTAAATATAATCCCATAGGTGCCCCCAGATTACACCTAAATTTTGTATTGAGAGAGACTGAGTCTCTTGTGACATGCCTTAATCTGTAGTCAGTGGTTGTTTTGCTGCTCTTGCCTTGTTAAAAGTTTGTGTCTGCTCTCCTGTTGTTTGTTGTTGCAGAATTTAGTAATAGTTATCTTTAAAACAGCTCTTCACAACAGTGAAATAAACCTAAGCAATAAAAGTCCTTCATATTGGAGGGGTGATATGTAGCTGCACTTCTCAAGCCAGTCAGTTTTAAAATGACAAGCATATGCATCTTGCACATAAATAGAAAGTTTTTTGTTCATTTTCTCATACCTCATTCTTCTTCCATAGCTTTTTACAGATGCAGAAAGCTTTGTGAGTGTTCGTTACTTTCTAATTGCTGTATAGTGTTAATTTTCCTCAGATATATCACGTTTTGTAAATAATCGTGTGGACTGTAATGTTGACACAGACTGTATAGGACAAAGCCAATTGAGATGAGACTGTGCACAAATCTTTATGTACACTTGTATGTCTTGTGGTGATGCTGTTCATGGAAGATGCAAATTGCAACGTTCATGGTGTTGCACCAGTGCGGAAATGGAATTTGCATTGTGAAAAAAAGGGAAAAGCCTCTCCACTTAACTTTTTTCTACTGTATCGCACAACTGTGTAAACAATTCACTTTAAAAATAAAATGTGTGTTTTGATAATTGTGTTGATCTCCTCTCTTTGGGTGGAAGAGGGCTAAGAGCTGGGATTCACATATTGTTCACTTATTGTGGCACCAGGGAGAAGAGAGCAGGATATCTTGCCAACTGCTGCTGGCCATATCTAATGCCCTTTTCATCTCCTTCCTGAACTCCATCATCTGCTGATGTCTATCTGTGCTGGCCAGGAGGGAATACTTAAAAGCTGCTCAGCAACTGGCTGACTATGCAGTGAACTTTCAAACTATCTGTTTCTGGCTAGAACATAATCTCTCAACTGTCTCTTTGTCATGCTCTTAGAGACCCAAAGAGCGGTATGTGAGACAGAACAAGCACTGTATTAAGAAATGGACCCCAAGATAGGGATTTGTAGATAAAGGAGGGATACTGTAAAGATGAGGGTGGGCTTGGTTCATGTACAGAGTGAGTGGCAGAGTAAGATTTGCAGGGAAGGCAGCACCCAATAGCTTTGATCCTGTGCCTCCTCTCCACTTCTTAACTGTAAACAAACACTGGGCTCAGGTTGGCCAGAATTTGCAGGGCTGTGTGACCTGCTGAAGGGTGCGAGGATACTCGGGTTGCTGCTTTATAATCTGGTGTGCAGTAGCATACCTGGTGTACAATATCAGAATACCTTTTTGTACACAGGCTGTCATAGGTTGGAGTGGCACCTTGTGTCCTGCCTTCCAGGGATACAATGAAGGACTGGATCATGCCCATTATTGTTTTATACAGTCTGGTCCTTATTGCACAGAAGCATACCTCTCTATTTGATTGGGTGTAAAGTATCCTAGCTTGACAGGTTTCTACAAATCCAACATTGCTGAATAAATACAAACACTCTTAGACAGCTGCCTCTGTCGATATTGGCTCAAGCAATATTTTGCTTAAACAACCTTGATAAAAGTACTTATACTCCGCCCATTCTCCTAACAATGATACAGAGTTGTGTGTTAGATACAGCACAGCTGCAATTGTGAGTTTTCTGGACCTTTGTTACAAATATGAGACTTTTTTCCAAAGCACTTCACTTACAGACCTAATGCTACCTTAAGCATTGTACTACAAGCCAGTATACTGTAATTATATCATGCAGTTAGCCACAGGGTACCTCTCCAGACTGAGCAAGTGGTATAACCAGGGATGGAAGAAACTGTAGGGCTACCTGAGGCAGTCTAATAGTGCTACCCTCAGCACTGCTGCCCCCAACTCATATAGCTTTTTCCATATGGGCTCCTTAAAGCAGGAAATGCAGAGCACACTGGGATCTATCCCTATATGCATTTCCTGCTTTTTGGAAAAAAAACCATGCAGATCGAGCACGATAACTGCATTTTGATCCCCAAAGCACAAGCAGCTAGCCCTTACTTTCTCACTCTTTCCTTCATTATGCCCTTAAACATTAAAGAGCTCCTGGAATACTGCATTCTGATCCAGCATCGGTCACTGACCCCATTTCCAGCATTTCTGAAAAAAGTAACCTAGCTTGCTTCCTTGGGAAAACTTCTAAATGCTTGTAAAGTCCATAAGTGTGCACTTTACAATTAGAAGAACACAAAAAGCCCTGCAGAAAGGCTAACACGTGAAAGGGCATAGCATGTGCAGAGAAGGGAGAGGAAGTTTACAAGCTCGGCAGTTAGGAACAGCCCAAGACATTTTGCTGGGCACGTCCTCCCCTGGTGGGATTTGCTACTGGGTAAACATGCATAGGAATGGGAAGCATATCCATCTCAAAAGGGAAGAGTGAGTGTCCTTATAGCTGTAATTCGAAGGACTTTTACTCAGAAATTTCATTAATCTTAACACAGGGGTGCCCAAACCCCAGCCCTGGGGCCACTTGCAGCCCTCGAAGCCTCTCAATGTGGCCCTCAGAGAGCCCCCAGCCTCCAATGAGCCTCTCTGGAGATTTGTTGAAGCCCACACTGGCCCGACGCAACTTCTCTCAGCTGAGGGCAACTGTTTGACCTCTTGCGTGAGCTGTGGCATGAGGGCTCCCTCCACGGCTTGCTGTTTCATGTCTGTAATGCAGTAGCTGCAGCAAAGGAAAGGCCAGCCTTTCTTTGTGCAAGGCCTTTTACAGGCCTTGAGATATTGCAAGACCTTCATTCATTCATAGAAGTTCATCTTTAATATATTCATTTATGTAAACTTATGTAAATTTATTCAAATTTTAAATGCAAATTAATTATTTTTTCCCCAGCCCCCGACACAGTGTCAGAGGGATGATGTGGCCCTCCTGTCAAAAACTTTGGACACCCCTGATCTAACATGGCTTACTCCCCAGGAATGGTGTGCTGGATGGGGTAAAAAAAGCAAAATAAAATTATGGAAAACAAAAATGCCAAGGGAGGGAAATGGATGAAAGAAAGTGTGTTCTTTCTCTCTCTTTTTCTGTGTGCAACCCTAAGCATGTTTACTCAGAGCCCAATCCTATGCATGTTTACTCAGTGGTAAGTCCCATTATAGTCAATGGGGCTTACTTTCAGGTAAGTGCAGATAGGATTGCATGCAGCCTTAGGGCCCAATGCTATCCAATTTTCCAGTGCAGGTGCAGCTGTGCCAACGGGGCTTGTGCTGCATCCTGCGGTGGGAGAGGGCAGGCACATAGGCCTCCTCAAGGTATGGGAACAATGGTTCCCTTACCCTGGGGCTGCACCGGTGCTGGAAAGTTGGATAGGATTGGGCCCTTAGTCTCTAGTAAGTGCATGTTGAGAGCCAGAATAAAATGCAAAAAGAAGCTTGCAATTTTAGTAGGGTTCTCTCTCTCTCCACACAGTTGCCTTGATCCCCCCCTCTTCCCCAGCTGACCTTGCTATTGCTCTGGACCAGGGGTGCCCAAACCCCAGCCCTGTGGCCACTTGCAGCTCTCAAGGCCTCTCAATGCAGCCCTCAGGGAGCCCCCAATCTCCAATGAGCATCTGGCCCTCCAGCGATTTGTTGGAGCACACACTGGCCGATGCAACTGCTCTCAGCATGAGGGCGACTTTTTGACCTCTTGTGTGAGCTGTGGGATGAGGGTTCCCTCCACTGCTTGTTGTTTCACATCTGTGATGCAGTAGTGGCAGCAAAGGAAAGGCCAGCCTTGCTTTGTGCAAGGCCTTTTATAGGCCTTGAGCTATTGAAAGACCTTCATTCATTCATATAAGTTCATCTTTAATATATTCATTTATGTAAACTTATGTAAATTTGTTCAAATTTGAAATGTAAATTAATTCCTCCCCCCCCCCCCAACACAGTGTCAGAGATGTGGCCCTCCTGCCAAAAACTTTGGACACCCCTGCTCTGGATTGTCTTGCTGTCAACAGTAAGCTTAAAGGCCCTTAGCAAATGGCTGACCGCCACAAAGACCAGTGACCCCCTCACTCAGTCAGCCTGCTTATTGTAAAATGCTCCTTGTCTGACCTTCTTTGGTTGCTTCTTCATTCGGAGGCACTGGTAAGACTGCAGTGTTTGCCAGACAGCACCACTGAAAGTTCAAGTGCATGCTTGCTTTAACTCTTGAATTGCTGGAACAGCCTGAGCTCAGACTAGCAGCAAATCTGATCCTTAATGTTTAAATGGTCTGGTTGAGGTGGGAGCATGGTGAGCAGGAAAGGGCCAGATCCCTGTGCTGTGAGGATTGGAACACAATGATCTTGCTCCTTTCTCTGCATGGGCTCTTCGAATGAAGTAGGACCTGTGGAGCATGCTGGGAGTGATCCAGGTGCTCACTGCATTTCCTGCCTCGTTTAAAGAGCCTGCACAGAGGAAGGGGCAGGTAAAGAGACCAACTCTGTCAGTGATGGACTGCAGGAAGGCAGCAGGCATTTGTTTGTTGCCCCACCATCTACTCCCAATGTGAAAAAGCATTGTTTGCTTCATAGGCTGCTGCGGGCATCACACATACAAGTATTTGCTTAGGGCAGACATTTTGCTTAAGAATTCCTGCGAGCCACAACAGATTTAGTCTTTAGGAAGCCGTCTACTGCACTGAATAAAATTAAAAAGTACTGTAATCTAGAATAGTGTTTCTCAAACTGTGGGTCGGGACCCACTAGGTGGGTCGTGAGCCAATTTCAGGTGGGTCCCCATTCATTTCACTATTTTATTTTTAATATAATAGACTTGATGCTACCATGGTATGTGACTGCATTTGGGGAAATGTTACAGATCTGTATTTTTAACAGGCTACTCTATATATGCTTTTAACAATGATAGTCAATGGGGCTTACTCCTGGGTAAGTATGGCTAGGACTGCAGCCCAGGATGGTTAAAAATTGTCCTGCTTGATGATGTCACTTCTGGTCATGACATAACTTCTGATGGGTTCTGACAGATTCTTATTCTAAAAAGTGGGTCCTGGTGCTAAAAGTGTGAGAGCCACTGATCTAGAAGATACAGGAGAAAAAAAATTATAAAGGCACATAGGAAGTTCCCAGAGGTTTCCAAGAGCCAGGAAAATAATATATAATAAACCTATGTTGGACAAAGATCTAAACTGGCCATAAAATTAATATAACACCAGATTTTAAAAGTTATTGATATTTTAATCTTGTCCTTTCTTCATGGGCTTCAGGCAGCATACAGAGTCCTTTGCCCTTTATCCTCCCTGTTAGATAGGTTAAGACTAAGAGGGGACTGGCCCAAGGGCCACTTAATGAGGTTCAAGCTGAGAGGTGATTTGAATCAAGATGGCCCTGATCATGGTGTAACACTGCATTGTGTTGGCTTTCTAGTAAAATCTCACACTGTAGGATTTGGAATGCGTTCTTCTATAGAGGAAGCAATTGTCATACTTGAGGACACAACAGCATTTCTTTAGCTTTACAGTATAAATCTCAACTCTAGTAGATGACACACAGTGTAGTGGATCAGTTCCTCACACTGCATGGATCAACAACGATTTAGCTGCTGCAGTAAGCAGAGGTTTCACATGTGGTTTCTCCAGTCATTGTAGCACTTAGGGTTGGTCTCAGGGTATGCAGGGCCTTAACTATTATCCAGCTGTTGTCTCTTTCATCCTGTCAATAGAGACTTACAGACCAATCCTAACCAACTTTCTGGTATTGATGCCAAGGGGGTGCATGCTACATTCTGTGGTGGGGGTGCAGTCATGGGGGCCTCTTCAAGGTAAGGGAATATTTGTTCCCTTAACTCAGGCCTGCATTGACGCTGCATCGGTGATGGAAAGTTGATTAGGATTGGCCTGTATAGCAGCATATTGAAATTACCCCCAGTCTGGTGAAAGCAAGCAGAGGGACTAGAGCATAGAGGTAGAACACATGAGTTGCATGGAGAAGGTCCTAGGACCAAATGATACATTATTTTAAGCACATCATTAGAACTGGCATGCTTAATTTTTTGATACTCAATAGGAGCTGCAGAGGGTCCTGATTAAGAATGGGGTTGTGAAACTGAAAAAGTGTCATTTTTTTCTTTACCCTTTGCCCATACCATAGTCCCAATCCAGAAAGCCCCTCCATATTTACCCTGGGAGGAAAGCTCCTTTTGTTTGCAATGAGGCCTTTTCTCCTGGAGCAAGTGGCAGTGGTGGTGGGCTAACTTGTATTGGTATTGTGGTTGGATAAAGGGTTAAAGCTCCCTTCACTCACCCCAGCCCTCATCTGGGTTGGGGCCTTCATTGCTTCTGCTTGGTAGAAAGGACTAAGCAGTTTGCTCTAGCAATGTCCTTAATGTAAAGTGCAGTTAAGCTGTTAGGTTCAGTTCTCAGTATATTAAGGTAAAAGGGCTGGGAATGACTTCTTTGAGTTCTTGGATTGTTGCCAGCTGAAGTGAACAGTACTGGGTCAGAAAGACCAAAGGGCTGACTCAGTGGCTTTATATCTAGAGGCAAATACATTTATCTTTCAATTGATCCTAGAGGTCTGAGGGCAATCAGTGCCTCATTATCCTTCATGATTAGAGTAATTACACTGAGAACCAGCCTGTCCATGAGGTCAAATGAGGTGCCTCAGGTGGTGGGTGGGCATGGAGCCCCTGCCTTTGTGGCACCTCTTCCCCCCCCATACTCCCTGGATTTGAAAAGGAATAGAGCAGGGGTGTCCAAAGTTTTTGGCAGGAGGGCCACATCATCTCTCTGACACTGTGTCGGGGGGGGGGGGCAGGGAAAAAAGAATTAATTTACATTTCAAATTTGAATAAATTTACATAAGTTTACATAAATGAATATATTAAAGATGAACTTCTATGAATGAATGAAGATCTTGCAATATCTCAAGGCCTATAAAAGGCCTTGCACAAAGCAAGGCTGGCCTTTCCTTTTCTGCCGCTACTGCATTACAGACATGAAACAGCAAGCCCTCATTCCACAGCTCATGCAAGAGGTCAAACAGTTGCCCTCACGCTGTGAGCAGTTGTGTCGGGCCAGTGCGGTTTTCAACAAATCTCTGGAGGGCCAGAGGCTCATGGGAGACTGGGGGCTCTCTGAGGGCCGCATTGAGAGGCTTTGAAGGCTGCAAGTGGCCCCAGGGCCAGGGTTTGGGCACCCCTGGAATAGAGTGAAAGATAAAGTGTGGAAGAGAAAAGAGTGTGGCAATAGAGCTTTTCCCTTCTTCCACACTTCCTCTGCTTATTTTTTTGGCCTAAGTATTCTCCTTCACACTTCCACTTTTACTAAATTCCCCACTTCCTTTTTGAATTCATAGGGTGGGAGGAAGAGGAGGACCAGAGAAGGCAGTTAGTGCCCTCAGGTAATAACAGAAGCAGAGTTGGTTGTTGCTGTTGAACCTGAACAAGAAGAGAAACCACCCAAATAATGGGCTCAGTATAAATCTTGTACTCTCACAGTACTTTGTGTTGTATAAATGTGTTCTCCTGCAAGCTCCAACTAGAATGAATGTATGCACATGTAATGCTTATTTATGGGAAGGCATTTATGTATTTTAGATTTATCTCTGCATCTCTGCTCTTACGGGACAGAAAAGCAGAAGGGAGAACAAAGGGCTGCTGTTTCAGGGCTAAGAGTGCGAGCCACTGTGATTAAATGGTGTATATTAAAAACATGTTATAGATATAATATTGAATTCTCTAGTTATTTTTGTATGTTTTGCATCAGTTGCATCATGGGATTCATTAGCTTCTCCAACCCCACTTTGCCTATCATTACCATAGTGTGAATCTCATTTAAGTTTTCCAATGTGAGCTGGAGCTGAGCTGGTTCCAGAGATATGCTGACCTAATTATTGAGCCTTTATTGGCTTGGCCAAAACCAAAATGGAACAACTTCAGTCACAGCTCAACTGGAACCAAACCAAAACATGTCATAGATTTAATCTCTGCCAAGCATGTTTCCCTGCACTCCACTTATCCTATGCAGCTGCTTAAGAAACACCTTCAAAATTGGGTTGTGTGGAAGTAGACAGACAGGGCGAAGGTGCAGCAAACAGTAACCACTCCCTCCACTCTCATCTGGAACCTGGGTTTAACTGGGACAACAGATCACTGCCACCATTCTAGACGAGGGAACACCAAACAGAAGGAGGCTGCTTTGGGTAAATCTCCCTGCTAGTATTATGGAGAGGCCCCCCAATACCTGAGGGGTTCCCTTAATAGTAGTAAAATAGGGCTGTCAAGGGAAATGGGAGTAACCAAATCCTTCCTGAATGAATTGAAGCCAGGCAAGGTAAACAATAAAGAGAGAAAAATTTACTGAAGGTATAGGGGAAAAAAACAACCAGAAAAACTAGGCAATGGGAATAAAAGGCAAAAATCCCCTCAAGGCAATTTAGGAACCAAGCAAAGATGAAGGAATAATCAGATGGATGTGTAAAGGCAGAGATTGGCATACAGGTTAAAAGCAAGCTGAAAACAATTCAGATACAAACATGACTTGCTGGGTATTTTCCTTACCATACTCTAGTTCAGGATCTTAGTCCTTACATCCACACCTTGCTGTGCAAGTGGACAACTCTCATTGATGCATCTGATGATCCAGATGAGAGACTAAGGCAGATGCACCAAGAGGTGTGTGTGACCATGCTTTATATAACCTCTGAGAATTACATTTGGTTTACCTGTGGGATTGGATAGTGAGGAGTCACCCTAGGCCCCTGAATTTCCTGCTCTTGGGAATCTGGTGGGCTTCACAGTCCAATGAGCTGGCTTAAAACCAAGTCCTTTGTTTACCAGTGAGTTGCAGACAAAGAAGGTCAACAACCAAGATAACAATAGCTCAGTAATGGCTACTCCCTTGAACTGACTCAGCAATCCCTAGATCAGTGGTTCCCAACCTTTAGGAGCCCACAGACCACTGAGGCAAAAAGGGGAATTGTTTGGACTACATGCAACCTCCTCCATTCCCACCACACAAAAAAATACAATTCAGTTTGGGGGAGTGCTTGATGAGACAATGAAAATGCCAGCTGCAGGGGGGATGGTTCATTCTCCACCCTCTCTGGGGTCAATGGGGAAGCATCTCAGCAAGTGAATACACAGACTACCAGAAAGGGTGGAGAATGTACCCTCCTACAGCTGGCACTTCAGCAAGCACTGGACAACCAGAGAGGGCAAACGGACTACCTTCAGTCACAGCCAACACTTTAGTGGTCTATGGAGGAGAGCTCACTAGGAGGGACACTGGAAGTGATCAAAGGTGTGTATTGGAATCTGGAAGAACTGGCGAGGAGGTAGCTGTGGTGTCAGCAGTGGCCCCTTTAAGGGTAAGGCCTGGGCATCCAGCAGAGTGTGCTGCACAGCTGCAGCCACTTGAAGGCAATAGGGCCCTCAGGGATATAACCAGCACCTGAGGCAGAAAGGGTTTGTGGGTTTTGAAGGAGTGCAGGTTGGAGGTAGGAGAGGAGACTGACTTGGCTTATTGAATTTGGAATCTGACTGTGGATTGTGACTGGACTTTGGACTTGGATACCCTGATGGATTTGACTGACCTACCTGGAACCTGACCTTGGACTGTAACTTGGCTTATTGGCTCTTGACTCTGGCAACTCTAATTGATTGGACTGGTTTACTTGGTATCTGTGGACTGGGACTGGAACTGGACTCTGACTTTTGCTTGCTGCACTGGTGAGTTGCACAAGGGGGACCGATCAGCCTTAAGCGGGCAGGAGGCCCAGTGGATTGGGATTTGGTAGAACAAGGTGATTTTCCCCCCCCCCCCCCCCCGCCTTGAAAAAAGAAGTGAGAAGTGAGACCACTTCTCAGGGTCTTGTGGACCATATGTTGGGAACCACTGCCCTAGATGCTGAACTCATACATGAACCTTCTTAGGGGTAGGAAGTTTAAAAATAGGTGATGAATTGGCAACAACCCAAAAAATCAGGTAGAAATTGGGGGTTTTCACCACAGATTTATGACGAAGGAATTTCCAAAGCTTTAGAGTAGCCAACAAAAAGCCCTCCTGCATGATCTAGCAGCAGATTCAGTTCTAACTGTGAATCTTGCAACATCCACAACTTTACAGCACCAGAACACATAGCTTAGGATTTTTTGTTGGCCTGTTCCCTAAAACTTCCGTTAATTCTTCATAAGACAGTAAGGTGGCTGATGAAGAGAGAATGTCTATTTTACCTTTTATTTCAACTGTTGCCTTTCCTGAACACTATAGTTTTGTTGTTGGTTTTTTTTTTTGAAGTTGCAGTAATAAGAAATTAAGGGCCCAATCCTATCCAACTTTTCAGCACTGGTGCAGCCGCAATGCAGCCGGAGGTAAGGGAACAAACGTTCCCATACCTTGAGGAGGCATCTGTGACTGCATCCCCAATATAGGAAGCAGTGCTTATGCAATAGGCACAGTAGCACCAACACTGGAAAATTGAATAGGATTGGGCCCTAATTATATATAAAAGATTACATCACAGGCAGCACAAGCCTAAGCATGTATTCTCAGAAGTAAGTCCCATTGAGTTAAATGAGGCTTACTCTCAGGTGAGTGAGTATGGATTGCAAACTTGAATTATATAATTATAATTTCTCTAAAATAACTTAGTTCAAATAATAAAGTTGCCTGATGTTTATTAGCTTTTCATTCTTATAAACCTATAAATAAGTTCACTGCAGTTTAAATGACACATATGCAAGTTCTTTGAGCATTAATGTGAAATATTATTGAATGAATGTTTCACACTTTTGTCTTAGAAACTCATTATGGGATTTTGGAAATATTTTGTACTCAATATTTGAAAGGATTTTCATTTTGTACTTGAAATATAGTTTCATGAAATATTGTGTGTTACATTAAAATAAAAAAGGAAATTGAACAGCTCTTGGATCCCAGAGTGCTGTGGAAAGCCCCAATAGTGTTGGCCCCAGTTTGCTGGGGAGAGGGAGCTGGGAGGCAAAGCCATGCACCATGTTTCCCCCCTGCTTGCCCCCTAATGGTGTATTAGACACCACCACCATCACTGATACTGTTGAGGGATTGACCTGGCCAGGTGAGCTCTCTGGTGAACAAGCTAATGTCCAAACAGGCCAATCCCTGATGCCAGCCATCCCAATGTCACTCACCTCTGGGAAATGCTGATGTGACCCACCTTGATGGCAGCCGTATGCGATGGGTAAATTTTCTGAACAGATATAAAGTGTCTGTTATTTTTAACTGCACAGTAAAGGGGCTGATGAAATGCCTTAATAACAACACTGGGAAATGTACTCCAAAAACGCCCATAGAAAGTGCAGCCTTTTTGAGTGGTTGGACTTCAAACACACAGAACCAAAGTGCCCTTTTGTGAGAAAATGATTAAAAGAGCTGTAGCTCTGCCACTGCCCATTGAAACAGGGAGCTGTTAACAGCCATGACATTTCACTTCCAGTACTGCCCTTAGAGCTCCACTCCACACCATTGTATCTTTTCTCCAATGTTGTTTGCTTACCAAATGTCTTTTTGAGCTTTGGGCGAAGCTATTAACAAAATTGCTCTCCTAGATTTTGAAATCACACAACCGTAAGAACTTCTCTGAGGGTGTCTCTCAGAGAGAAATGTGCCTGACTCTTCCACAAAGACCGGAATGATCTCCAGAAGTTTTTGTTTTATTTTTATGGTTGCTTTTGAAAGAGAAAGTTATGCTCTTTGCCTGTGTAAGTCTTGCGGCTTAGATATTGCAGGCGTGTTTATAACAGAATTAAAATAAGGTCTTACGTAACTGTGAAAACAGTAAAAGTCTGCAATCATCTGGATGCAGGGACTCATTGCATCACCCGGCCCTGGGAACCCATCCCTGGTTTTGCTACTTTGCAAAGTGCTGCCGCCACTGATACTGCCCTTTCTCAGCCTTGATCTGCTGCCCTCCCCACCCTAATCTCCACCTCCTCCCTGCCCCATCCGCTCACCTCCCTCCCACACCTGCCCTGACTTACCAGTTCCAGGGGTTGTAGCAAAGCCACTGCCACAGTCGTGGCTGCTTGTGGTGGAGGCTCAGCTGCACAAAGTGGCATGTAAACTTTTGCTGGAAAGGACTGTGCCAGAATGCTAGTTCCAGCAGTACAAGGCTCCGCTAGGATTTGGGTCTATATGCTGGCGTTGTAATGTGCTAAATGCAACACGCATATGATGTGGTCTTATTGTATTAATTGTATTAATGTTACACATTGCAACAATCTTTGATATTCGTTGATACAGAACTTATGTCCTTTTGAATTACCTACCTGAAAGTTAATAGAGTGTGGAAGTGAACAGAGGAACAGCAAAAGTGGACTCTCAGTTCCCTTACTGAAGCTAAAAGACTAATAGCCCAAACCTACGTAAGTCCCTGCAGGGCAGTGCAACCATGCCGAGGGCACCTGCTGTATCTCACAGGGGAATTTCAGACCCTGAAGGTCTCCATCAGGTCAAGGAATATTTGTTTCCATGCCCAGCAGTAAGCCCTCATTGCCTGATTGGGTCTACTTGGACTTGGTCCAGCTATGTAGCTTGCACAAGTCTGAAGGGACCCAGGAAGGTGGATCAAGGATGGGAAGGGGAATAGGATATCAGTGGCGCTGCTGCCAATACCAATATATATTCACTTGATCCTCCTTCCTCCCTGCCCCAATCTCCGCCTCCTCTGCCCCATTCCTTTCCCCTCCCCATTGCTCCTCTTCTTGCCTCCCACCCCCCAAGCTGAGTAAAGGAGAGTGTAGTGGCCAGGCCTCATGGAATGATGTGTCACACTTTTGAACGAATGGCTTATAGAGTGTTTGTTAAAAAAATAAAAACACAAGAACACCACATTTCTCAAACAACCCTATCCATCCTTAATGAGTAAGGAACACTGGAATTGTGTATTCAGTAGTGAATAAAAGCACAAAACGCCTCTCTTGGAATTTTTAAAAAATTGTTAAATTAAAATGCAAACACTTCTACTCATAGACAACAATTACAAATTGTCATATTTGTGGACATTTGGAAGCCATTTTTAGATACATGCACATAGCGTATCGACGATTAAGGTTTAGATTGCTACAAATCACTGCATTTTAATGCTATGTATCTGTATAATTTTCTCTTTTTTTCTTCATTTTTCAGTTGATTGTATTTTTTCCTTCTTTCACTAATAAAGGGTGAGGGGAAGAAAAAATTAATGTACCTCTTAAAGTCTTAGTGGATATGAACCAGTGTAGTGGATATGGACCAAATTACATGATTTCCCCCTCCCCCCAAACCAGGTGGTTGATAATCCATATCAATAGAATTCCTCCATGTGCTGTCCCCCAAAATGATGATAATAATTCCAACAGAGCAATCTTAGCTCGCCCTGGATTGTCATGCACGTGCCATAAAACATATTCGTAGCTCCTAGGGAGCAGGCAGAGCCAGTGCACTCATGTGTGCTGACTTGCCAGAGCTGAATCCAGCTCCAGAAGAGGTGACTTTGTGCCAGCAAAGTGGACAAGGTGGACAAGGGGGTGGCTGGTGGCAGGAGGGCGGAACAGAGGCAGGGAGAGGGCATTTTTGGATGGAGAGAGGGTCCCAAACCTGGTCCCAATCTGACCAGTGTTACACAGGCCACTCAGATTTGCTCCTGTGAAATCACGGGCGCAGATCCAAATAGCCCCATAGGGGTGGGTGGCATGTAACACGGGATAAGGGGACAAAAATCCCCTTATTCTGGGCTGTGCTCCAGCCCGCACCTACCTTGCACTGTATGCAGCGCAGGCAACTTGACCTGCCAGTTCCAGCGCAAGTTAAGATTGCGCCCCAAATGTCACAGTCTATTAATGCCTTTATTAGGAACAGCCAAAATAACACAAAATCTTAAGAAGCAAAGCTTTCAAGTTCATGTTGTTTTTATGCACCAACACAGCTACCTAGTTTTTACAAAAATAAAAAAATAATTAGGTAAGGAATATTATAGCAGTATTAATTCTCCCACCCCATAAAAACCCCACAATAGGCACACTTATTTCCCCCTCCATTCCTATTTGACTTTTTAAATGTTAAAAATTATCTTTGACTCTCACCTTTTGATAAAAATCCAAGGTGTTTTGAGGCAGGTATCTTTTTTTGTTAACTATGTGCACTGCTTGTTGTATTCTGTTTGAGTCAAGAGGTAAAATTGCTCTTTGTGGGTAATTTGCTTTAAATCAGCAGAGCTCTTTGCCTTCCCTTCCCTTCATTCCACTTCAGCAGCAGTTGGCCTGGCGCCTTCAAGTCCCCTTTTGTAGATTTTGCCCTACAAAAAGCAAACATTTTGGATGCCACAAACCATGATTATTCTGGTCCCTCCCATATTTGCTTTTTCTCCAAGTAGGAGATTCATTCATACAGTGTTTTAAATGAAGTGCCTTTGTACTGTTATAATTTGGCAATGTGTATATATATTCTTCCTTCTTTGGAAAGGATCATGAACAGAACAATGAGAGAGTGGTAGACAAGAGTCTCTGGATGGTTTCCACAGTGCTTTCCTTAATGCTCACCAGCAGTTTCACTCTTCCCACGCTGATTGCCAAGTATCAGGCGCATGCACGCACGCACACACACACACACACACACAGAATGGAGGGGGGAGAATACGGAATGCAGAAATGCAAGGGAGCACTACCTGGCATGCAGATATAACTCTGTTTAAACCATTGCGTTACAATGGGCACAAAGAAATAGAATATCTTTCTACTAAAACTGGAAGTGTACACTTCCTTTCATACATCATTGCAAGCAGTTTCCAGCTCAGAGAGAAAAATGTAGACACGCACAGGGAAGCTGGCTAGTTTTGCAGACTGCCATCCTGATTCTGAACATATTCACTAGGAAATCAGGCCATTGTGAGAGAACGTCCTTCCAAGTCAAGAGGCTTAGCACTGCAAGTGGTTATTATCTTACATGCATGATTATAATAATAATAATTATCATCATCATTATCATTATTGTCATTATTATTAAGATACTGCTTTTAAATAAAAAAAAGTTCCAAAAGTAATTTCCACAGCAAAACAAATAAATTAGTTCCCTGTCCCAAAAGGGCACACAATCTTTAAAAGGTGCACATGGGAGACCATGTGGCAGTAGTGGTGTTGCTAGGGAGGTGCAGGGGGTGCAGATTGCAATGGGTGACATGCAAACAGGGGTGTGACACCACTAGTGACCAAAATTGCAGTTTCTAGGAATAATACCATCATGTTATATACCATTTGAGGCGTAATCTGCTGGGACAGAAAGGTGGGATATAAGTTCTATAAATAAATAATAAATAATTTACAGCAGATTACAATGAAAAAAACCAGAGTGAAATATCTACATTATATAAAAGTTATGGCCAAAAAACCAGAAAACAAAACAAAAATGCAATTGTCTTATGTAACAAAAGTACATTTTCTTAATTGAAAACAGACCGACCAATTGTTAGAACAGTCAATGAAATGTTTTTATGACACAGCATGGAACCAATAAGGTATTAGTAAGGTGACAACCTTGAGAGGGTGATACCACAAGTGACCAAAATTGCAGTTTGTAGGACTAATACCATCATATTATATATCAACTGATGTATAATTTCATGCAGAATTCTATGAAACAAACCACATTGAAATATCTGTGTTCTATCAGAAGGTATAGCCAAAAAACCAGCAGGGCGGGGAGATGGTACATTACCACGCCCACCACCTGGGTCGTTGCCCTGCCCACTGAATGGGAGGAAGCCCATCATCGGGGTGACACTGGTCTTCCACACCGGTGATGCAAACTATGTGGCAGGAGGCTGTCCTTAAGCTGCCCTCGCCCTAAACTGGAGGGCAGTTTTAGGGTATGGAAATTTTATGAAGGGTCATAATAATGGTACACATGGATTTCCCTGACTCTTGTTCTTTCAAAAATGCAAATACAAATGTATAATAGCAACAACAACAACAAAATCTATCCTCAATACACATTCTGTTTTTTGCCTAGTTCTCTATATGCTTTATGGAAAAACTCAGTGTATGCTATAGTTAGGTGGTATACAGGCTGCAAATGTCCGGTAGATTAAAATTGGTTCAGAGGTGGTGGAATAAACTGACAACACGGTAGTGGTACTAATGGGATTTCTCACCGTAGCTTCCTGAAATGGCCCCTCTCTCGGACCTGCCACAGCCCCAGCTACATCTAAGTACTAGAACTGTTGACAACAAAATTAGGTACATGACCATGAAGCTTATGAGGGTAAGCTATGATTCAGGTGGTATCTTCTAAACTAGCCACACCTTTCTGAGGGCTTGTTTTGCTTCAGTTGACAGTAATCTTAAATAGTCCCATGTGACATTCTTGGCAGGTCTCAGATCAGCAGAGTATAGAGTGTTCTGAGCACCATGTCTAGCCTCCCCTGCCAGCTCTTCCTGGATCTCAGATACTTCACCAAGCACTAGCAGCTGCAAGGAGAACTTTTAAACCTTCTTATTCGGAATCCCCTTTCAACATATCCCACAATTCAAAGCTGTATGTCTCATCTCATGCATCATTCCTTTTTAGATACTGCTAAACCTTAGTCTTATCATGCACACTGCAATTGAAGTGGTTTGTGTGTTTTTCTAGAATTTCCCATCACATTCTGATGACGGAAATGCTAAGCTCAGTGTTCTGTGATCTGTCTTTAAAACCATGTAGCTCAATAAATAACCTATGAATTAAAAAAAAGCCAGTTCCCAAAACTATATAGTGTAACCAAGAAAGACATCCAATAGAAGGCAATGCAGATGTTGGCGTTAGACTATATAGATGGAAGCATGTTTTCAGTGGTTCCCACTGAATTGGTGGTACTGAATTGGTGGTACAGCTAATGGCCACACTAGATGTTGCTTTAACCCATTTTTGCCCATGTTTTCAGTGGTTCCCACTAGGATCTATGGAACAAAGTTGATAGGACACAATTTGGGGTATAGCTAATGGCCACACTAGATGTTGCTTTAACCCATTTTTGCCTAGCTCCCAGGTGCACACATTTGGTCCCTGTTGCGTAAATGCAACATTGGGCAGAAATGTTTTAAACCAATCTCTAGATGATGTTGTTACTTTGAAGTGAGGAGAGCACTTCAGAGAGCATCCAATTGGTCTAGGTAGCAGACCATCCCCCCTCCCCATCTCAAGTGTCTGGAATGTGTATATCAGAATCTCTGAATTTACCCTCCTATAGTGATAACATTATCTTGTGCCTTGTAGGAAAGGTTTCCATTACATAGCTACCCATTAAGAATAAGCATTCCAGCATTTCTTTTCCTCTAAAATGCGCAATGGAAATCAGTGGTGATTCAGGGGAGCACTGGGACAAAAGTCCTATGAGGCTCCCCAATTGCAGTTCTTTAGTTGCTTTTGGAGTGTGTGTGTGTGTGTGTGTGTGTGTGTGAGAGAGAGAGAGAGAGAGAGAGAGAGAGAGGGAGGGAGGGAGGGAGGCAGGCAGGCAGGCAGGCAGGCTCTACCCTTTCAGGGATAATGATCCATTGAGGAGCAACCACAGCCATTAAAGGAGCACTAACACTTGGAACCTCCTTGATTTTGGACCAGGAGAGAAATGAGGACCTGAATGCCTCTTGAGACAATTAATGTTGGGCTTTCAGGTATAATTTTCAGCAATAAATATGCTTTTTGTGGTCATTTAACTTTTGACTTTTTAAAATCAATGTTTTAATTAATTTAAATCAATCAATAGTCATTGACTATTCTATCTATATCACAACATAGATACATGTAGCTCTCTCACAGCAAATTTGAAGAGTCATCCAGACCACCTGCCCTTTGCCACACTGCTATGAATATACAGCACATTGTTCACTGAATGTAAAATAAATGTAAAACTGAATGTAAAATAAAATTAACCCCTGCTAATTGGGTAAGAGGCACTTTTTCAAGTGGGTGCTCCTTTTTTTAGCAGGGGGAGAGTAACTGGCCCACCTCACCCCAGCACTGTCTGTTCTAGTGGCTGTCTGCTGGTGTTCTTTTTGCATCTTTTTAGATTGTGAGCCCTTTTGGGACAGGGAGCCATTTAGTTACTTGATTTTTCTCTGTAAACCGCTTTGTGAACTTTTAGTTGAAAAGCGGTATATAAATACTGTTAATAAATACTGTTAATAATAATGTGCCATATTTTTATCTGTCCACTGTTGAAGAACAGCTATTTGAAGACTGCCATCTTAACAGCAGTTTGTTGACAACAACAGTAGCAAATTTCAGCAGCAGAGTTGCCAGCTGCAAACCTGGAGACCATTTGCCACTTTAAGAGGTCAGAGGCAGTTGTAGTGTATGATGCACAGATGCCTCTTGATTTATGACACCAGGTGAAATGGTTGCCTCAGGTAGCAGATTAGCAGGTGGTTGATTAGGTCCCTCACATACCCCCTTCTGCCTCTCCCCTGTGGGCACCTCCTCTTTGCACTCCAGATCTGCTGCCATATGGAAAAGGCAGAGAGAAACAGAAGTACAATTTGCAAAGGAGAGAGTGAAGTTCTAGGCTACTGCCATGCTTGTCCAACTTGTTCTTCCATTCTCTGCCTTTTTTTCATATAGTAGCAAGAAAGGAAGGAGAAGGCAGCAGTGTTGGATGGCTGCCATCACACAGGGTCTGGGTCAGAGGAAGAAGAGGTGGTGGAGGATGAGGGAGGTTATGTGACTGAGGAAGAGCAGTCGACCTGCTGCCAAGTGTGGAACTAGGCCTGCTTTAGTGTATGGGTGGACAAAGGGATTTTGCTAAAGCAGACAATGTGTGGACGCTGCATATTACCTCTCTTTGCCTCCAATCACTTTATAAGAAACACTCCTATGCAATCCTATACTACTTTACAGAAGTAATCCCTACTGAGTTCAGTGGGATTACAGGCTGCATAGGATCACAGCCTCAGAGTCTCTGGGCTTACATATGGCAATGTTAGTCTGTACCATATCTAGGTACCCAAACTAGAAAGTCTTGATTAAAACCCATAATGCATTTATTGCATGAATATTATTATTATTATTATTATTATTATTATTATTATTAACAGTATTTATATACCGCTTTTCAACTAAAAGTTCACAAAGTGGTTTACAGAGAAAAATCAAATAACTATATGGCTCCCTGTCCCAAAAAGGCTCACAATCTAAAAAGATGCAAAAGAATACCAGCAGACAGCCACCAGAACAGACACTGCTGGGGTGAGATGGGCCATTTACTCTCCCCCTGCTAAAAAAGGAGCACCCACTTGAAAAAGTGCCTCCACCACGGAACTCAAACTGGCATGCATGGGATTCGCAAGGGCTTCCCCATCCGGGCACACACATCTTGCCTTCTGACCCAATGAATGAACATTTTGTGATGAAAGAATCCAACAATTTAATTGATTCATAGCACTGCCTATTCAAGTAATGCTTTCACTACTACTTATGAAATCTGAACATATGAAAACATTCCCTGATTATTATCCATTTGGGCCCTAGTTTGAAATCACCCATGAACTACCGCAGGCAGTTGCCATTTCAATTAATCCCAACAAAAAGAAAGCATTGTTTGAGTCAGTACTTGTTTGCTCCCATCCCAACCCTGTAGAGAAAAGGAAAAGGCCTGGAAATGCAATCCTCCCATTCTTGCAGGGGAGCCCAGGCTTTCCTCGCACAGATCACCCTGCTGACAGAAGGTTGTTTTAATAGGAGGGAAAGCAGATGTCAGACCTGTAAAGTGTTAATGATGGCTGGATTTATTCTCAGCCTTGAGCAGAGTGTTTGTGAGGAGAGTCAGAGAGGAATGCAGGGTCTCTTTTAAGCCAAGTTCTCAGTCAAGCATAGAATTGCAGCAGCCGAGGGGATAAGGTGCTTGGCCAAGAGCCAGTTACTATAAGTAGAAAACAATGTCATGAGAGCAGGAGCTCATTAGCTCTCTAAAGTTTCATGAGCTCAGCAACTTTTCCTGTGGTGTGAGCGAAGAGTTCCTATCATAGAAGTTTATCCAACAGGTCTAGAGCAAAGAGCCTGATTCACAGCTTAGCCCATGAGTCAGTAACCGATATGAATTCATTGCTTCACTGATTATATGTGGATGTTTGTACTTGTAGGAGTGACCTGAGTGGAAAAACTCCCTGCTACCCCCCAACAAAATTTTTTAAAAATATTCCCACTGCTGTTGGTGCCTCTTTGCCCACCCAACTACTTCACAGAGGTTGGTGAGAAGGAGAGGGAGGTGAGACAGGGCCAGCCCACTTACCTTCCACTCCGACATCATCTCCTCACTCTCTGCATGTTCCTTTTTAGAATAAACAGGATGAGCAGCACAGGCTGTTTATTTTATAGAACCATATGGAGTGAGAGTGAGGAGGCAGCAACAGAGCAGAAGGACAAGGTGGGCTCCAGAGTGCCATACGCCACCTCTTGCAACTCCTTTCCTAAGCAGCTGAGGCGGAGGGACAAGGTGAGCAACGTGGTGGTGGTTGTGGCAACAGCTTTTTTTCTTTTCCTTTCCCCACCTGCAGTGATGGAGGACAAAGTGGGCTGCAGCCGTGCTGATCCTTCTAGCACTTGCTCTCAACGCACAAGAAAAGAGTAGAGCCAGTAGAAGTGACTTGGTGGGAGGCAAGCCAGATGGGCAGCTGTGGGATATGGGGCACCTCTCAGCAACTCCCCTTCCTGGTTGTCTCTTGAAGAGAGCAGTTCAGTTGGTCTCATTGCTGGACTCATCCTCTGAGTGTGTGTTCATAGACATAGGCCTTCCTCATAACCATAGCCAATGAAACTGACTTGCAGAAGGTTTAGGGCAGAGAAAACGAAGCCCTTATTCTTACAACACAGTTGTAGAATTCACTGCTCAAGATGTGGGGGTGACCAATAGCCTTTGGAGATTGGCCATGTTCATGGAGTTCAAGTCTGTCAGTGGCTACTAGTCATGACGGCTAGTCATGCTCCTCCAAGTTACTACCAGTTGCCCTGGGATTAATCACAGGTAAAGGGCATGCCTTCTCCTGATTCTGAGTTTCCCAGAGACAGCTGGTTAGCCACTGTAGCAAACAGGATGCTAGAGGGTGCTAGCTTCTCACAAGCTTCTATTCTTGGGAAAATGCTTTGGAGTCATCCTGAAAAGATGGAACAAAAGAGAACTGATTCTGACAGATCCATGAATAAAGAAGAATGGCTTATAATGAGCACTGTGGTACTTCTGTCAAAAATTATTTCACTTGCTACTATTAAGATCTAGCAGCATCACCAGTGTGATAAGTTCCCAGCCTTCACCGCAACACAAAAGAACATACAGTTCCTTGGGAATAATAAGACAGTTTTTGCTGATATTAATAACCATAAAAGATCATTTGGATGACAAACACATTTGGAAATTTAACAAAATCTAGTCACATTCCTTCAACCAATGTGAAAATGAAAAGGGCCGTGTTCAGTCTGCCAAATTCTGTGGATAGTTCATGTGGGTGGGTGAGGGACAGGAATGTTTCCCTTGGTCCTGCCTTGGCTATGCTAGGCAGAAGCGGTACGGCTGCAGATAAATGCCTGAGGAAGCTGTGGGCCAAGGGACAAGACAGGTCACTGAATGCTTCAGCATGGGAATACTTACCTCAGCTTGAATGCTCTGGCTGTGATGAGGTGCATGAGGAAAGCAGCAGTAGTTAAGCACCGACGCAGCATAGTAGGAGGGGGATATACTGGCCTTCAGTGGAGCTGTTCCTCACATCAAGCAAGCAGGATTGCGCCATTTCAGAAAATACCCCATTCTCATTCAGCTCAAGCAAAATGACCTAAATTAAGGAAGAGTGATGAGTAGCTGGCCACATTTGCTCCTCCATTCCACATAAGCAGTGGCGTAGCTAATGATCATGTAGCCTGGTGCCGAGCTTACAACGGGAGTGACATCATGCCTGAGATTTTAAAAAGTGAAAATGGGAGGAAAACCTGCCTCCTCTCCCCAGCAGCTCACCACCCACTTGCTCTGCTGCCTCCCCCCAGCCAGTGGCATAGCTGAGGCATCTATCTGCTACCTGGTATCAAAGAAGATTTTATAGCTCCCCCCACGACAAAATCAAATTTAATTAAGTAAATAAATAAAAAGTGTACCCCTTATTGGTTAGAGACACTGTGCAGAGACACACATTGGTTGAAGGAGTGTGACTAGGGACGGTTATTCTCCCCCTGCTAAATATAAGAGGAGCCTCACTTTAAAAAGTGCCTTTTTACTCAGCAGGGGTAACTATATTAGAATACATGGACATGAGAGCTGACTCATAGTAACACCTTATTGGTTCCATGCTGTATCATAACATCTTCTTGGTTCACAGAACAATCAGTCTCATAGGTCAGTTTTAAATTAAAGAAATCCACTTTTTGTTCCATAGGGCAGTTGTATTTTCATTTTCTGGTTACTTAGCCATAGCACTTGATAGAATACATATATTCCAATGTGGCTTGTTTCATTGCATTGTAAATTAAATTATCTTTCCAATAATCTATAACAGGGGTGTCCAAAGTTTTTGGCAGAAGGGCCACATCATCTCTCTGACACTGTGTCAGGGGCCGGGGGAAAAAAAGAATTAATTTACATTTAAAATTTGAATAAATTTACATAAGTTTACATAAATGAATATACTAAGATGAACATATGAATGAATGAAGGTCTTGCAATAGCTCGAGGCCTATAAAAGGCCTTGCACAAAGCAAGGCTGGCCTTTCCTTTGCTGCTGCTACCGCATCACAGACGTGAAACAACAAGCAGTGGAGGGAGCCCGCATCCCACAGCTCAAGAGAGAGGTCAAACAGTTGCTTTCACACAGAGCAGCTGCATCAGGCCAGTGTGGGCCCAACAAATCTCAGGAGGGCCAGAGGCTCTATGGAAACTGGAGGCTCCCTGAGGGCTGAATTGAGAGGCCTCAAGGGCCGCAAGTGGCCCCAGGGCTAGGGTTTGGGCACCCCTGATCTATAACATGACGGTATTAGTCATACATACTGTACTAAGGTTTTCACAGTTTTGACCACTAGTATCAAGCTAAGCGTGTTGCCCCCCCCAAAGCTTGTTGCCCAGTGCAATTGCTACTCTCTGCACCCTTTTAGCTACGCCACTGCACATAAGCATGCCTTTTGATACAAGAATGTTGAAATTAGGCCAGCCTTGGTGTAAATGCAAACTGTGGTACCTGTTCTTGCCTAGAATTCATTTTGTGTGTTAATTTATTCATAATATTAAGGATTCCTTGTTTCATCTATGCAGCTACTACTGGGCCTTTTTGTTTGGTCTTCATTTTTTTATTTTTTCTCTGTGGCTGACATAGATGATCCCTTCCATTTTAAATTGACGTTGAAGGAGAAATATGGCTATCACCTGACTGTATCATTTGCATCAGCTGTTCAAGCCAATCTTTATTTCAACCCAGAAGGTGCATTCATGATTAAAACATGTGAGCCGGAGCCACATGTTGTCTTTCTGCTTTAATAGAGGGATTTTGGCACTACTTTTCAGAATTTATTTACTTACTTGTTCTCTGACACTGCTGATCAATATTGCATTTTGCTCTGCAGAAAATGGCTTATGGAAAATGCTGAATTGCATGTTTTCTGCAGAAAGTCATTACAGAGCATTTCAAATGAATGTGCTAATTTTTCTATGTTGATAATATCAATTCCGAGACCAACTGTAAATTGCATCTTAGGAACTAATTTTCTGTTTGCAGAAATCCTTATAGCCCAATCCTAAGTGGGTCTACTCAAAAGTAAGCCCCATAATGTTCAATGGGCTTGCTTCCAGGAAAGTGTGCAGAGGATTAGCCTCAGAGCCCAATCCTGTGCTTGGTGGCACAGCTCCGTGCCACCGAGCAATGTTGCAAACATGCCATAAGGCACGTTTGCAAGGCTCACCACCGGGCTCCCACCTATGCTAGCCCAGCGCTGGCCGGTGCTGAGCTAGTGCAGCGTGGTTGCCCAGCTCCACTCCTCAGGATCCAAGGCACTCATGTAGGGCTCCGCATCCTACACGAGTGCCTTTACCTTACCACCAAAAAGTGAGTAGCCCCATTGCAGGGCTGCTTACCCTACTTGGGGGAAGGGGACAAAAGTCCCCTTCTCCTGAGGCACCTCCTACGGTAGCCCAGGAGGCACAGGATCTGGTGGCAGCCCTTCTTGGTGCTGCCGAGCCTGGGCGCCCCGGGCAGCTCAGGATTGGGCTGCCCATCATTTAGGTCTGGAAACTGGCACAAGAGACAATGCTTTTTAGAATGCTTTTTAGAATGAGAATCTGTCAGGACCCACCGGAAGTGATGTCATGACCTGAAATGATGTCATCAAGCAGGAAATTTTTTAGTTATCCTAGGCTGCAATCCTACCCACACTTACCCAGGAGTAAGTTCCATTTACTATTATTGTTAAAAGCATATACAGAGTAATGCTTTTAGTAAAGTAAAGCTTTTAGCAGAGTACAGATCTGTATCATTTCCCCCATGCAGTCACATGCCATGGAAAGTGTGCATGACAGGAAAGTGTGGCCATGCCATGGAAAGTGTGCATGCCATCAAGTCTAATATATTAAAAACAAAATATTGAATTGAATGGGGACCCACCTGAAAAAAGCGCGCAACCCACCTAGTTGGTCCCTGCCCACTGTTTGAGAAACACTGGACTAGGTTGAAAGTAGGTGTTTCAATAGCGCCTGCTGGCTTACAGGATTCCATCTCCTATCTCAGTCCTCTGATTGTAAACAGCTTGCAGTATCTGTTTGTTGCTGAAGATGTTACTCTGCTAGTATTGTTCAAGTCGTTGCTACAGCTCGCCCTACTGAATTGTAAGCTATCAACTCCAAACACATTCTCTGTTGCTGGTGCTGCTTTCTTCCATAATCCAAGGGGGCTCTATGCTCGCACCAAATGGCTCGCACAAATGGCTCATCCCACCATGAGCAGATACTTCAATATTGCTCAGCACCATTCAACCCAGGGTTGAAAGGTTTGCAGAAACTGCTACATGTAGAAAGTGGGAAAGAATAGCAGCCATGTGCATTGCTCCTCAATAAGGAGTCTATGTTTAGCATGTACTTTAAATCACTTTCTATAAAACATCAACACAATCAAATTCAATTTTTAAAAAAATTTATGAAAGTGACCCTATGGATAATCTTAAATAAAAGTGAAAGTGACCCTATGATCACCTTAAATTTATGAAAGTGACCCTATGGATAATGACCCTATGGATAATCTTAAATAAAAGTGTTTTATACTACATTATTTTGAAGTGATGCTATGTTGTTTATGGAAGCAATATAATAAGGTATAAAACAATAAGCAAGTAGAAGTTCAATCAAGTGCCAGAAAACTCAGAACATATGGTAATACTCAGCTGTGCAGTCAGGCAATTAAAACCTCTTATAATAAAATGAATTACTAATATTCTACAAGCCTTGAAGGTTTGCTGGAATTAGTCTAAGCTTGAGATAAGCTGTTAATGCTGCTCTTTAATTTGACCTATTTCTTACATCTAACCATAACTTTACTTATGTACTTAAGACCAGATCCTGACCTTGGAATGCCAGCTCACTGCCAGCGCACACTGTTGCAAATGTACCATGAGGCACGTTCATGAGCCTTATCACGTGCCCAGTGCTGGAGCTAGCCCAGCACAAGCCTGTACTGGGCCAGCTTCAGTGCTGGGTCCATGGTCTGCCGCATGGTCTGCGCTTCGTTTGAAGCGCTGGGCAGTAAAGAGGTAAGATGGGGCGGGAGGGGGGCAGGGAAGAAGTGTTCCAGGAGGGTGGAGGGTAGGGGGGGGAGGTGTGACAGGGAGGAAGTGTGTTGGGAGAGGGCGGGACCGGCGGAGCTCAGAGCCTCTTGTTGGACCATGCAGCCCAACACAGGACTCCTTGAATCTGTGCTGGCCAAAGAGCCGCTGCAGAATCAAGTGCCCCCATTGCAGGGCTACTTTCCTTACCCAGGGGAAGGGAACAAAAGTCCCCTTTCCCCAAGGAGCCACTGGCAGCTGCTCAGGATCCTGTGGTAGCCATTTTGGCACCATGGCAGCCCCACACGCTGGGCAGCGCAGGATTGGGCTGCCCATAAGTAAATCTAAACTTACTAAGAGCTGGGTGTTAGGTCTAACCCAAGTGAGGAGGGCATGTGGATAGATATGTCCAACAAATGATGGTGAAAAGAGGGGCAGAGATGTTCTACAAACTTTGTCCTGACTCAGAACATTTTCAGTCTATAATCATTCAAATGAAAAGAGACAGATCTACAAAAGAAAACAGTTGTGCCTGAGAGAACATGCCATCACAAAATCTATTATGCTCACACTACAAAAAAAAAAAATCACAGTTTTTTTGGAATATATTTATTTTATTTATAATGATATTAAAAATAACAATAAATATATTTTAAAAAATCACAGTGATGTGTGCTCTAGACACAAGCACTGATATTTGGGATATCACTTTGATATTCATGGATAATGCGAAAATAACAGATCATATTTTAATACTGAGATCTTGTGAATTTATTTTAATTATTTGGTGTTGCAGTTCAGAGTGGAGGCTTTGGAAAATCCCCTGTTAACTAGGAGAAGAGGCTCAATTTAAGTGGTGATTCTCTTATATTTAGCAGTAGGATTAGCAACGGTCTCTATTCATCCCAATATATTTTCCAGTGTCTGTTTACTGGTATCTCTCATGTCTTTTTTTAGATGGCGTCTTGTTTGTAGACTGTGAGCCTCTTTGGTACATGGAAACATCATTTTTCATTTATTTTGCTAGGTAAACTGCTTAATGAACTTTCTTTTTGGCTGAAAAAGCAGTATATAAATATAAAAATGGTTATAATAACCATTCCCCCAAGAATGGGTGTTTCTTACATTTATACTGTAGCAAATAGCGTTCTTCTCCCCTCCCGCTTTACGGTTTGCATTTTCAAAAAAAGCTACATTTGGGCAAAGGCCTTGCATGAATGGCCTTTTCTACTAACACATGATTATCTCCAGAAATATCTCTGCAGTACATGGAATCTAATTACAGTTTTAGGATGGTTTTACCCCAAAGACGTATAATTAAATGTTAAAACTACGTGCAGAACTGCATGTGCAAGAAATCCATACAAACAAAACACTTTGTTTCATTTGCTTTTTCACATACAATTCTTATCCATTTTTAATTGCTTCATACAACTTACCTTTGTCCCCAATGCATTAAAAAAAACAACCCCTGCCTTTATGAAATGGTACACCAACATTGTACAAGAATAGCACTTGCTGTGAACACAGCTAAAGGCCCAGCCCTATCTGGATACTCTGACATTATATGCACACTGGTACATCTGGTCATATTCTAAGCCTGGCCAGTGAGGTGGGGAGATGGGAGAAAGTGAGCCATGGGCTGCCAGTACAGCTAACCGGGCAACAAGGCTGGCATCCGTGGCAACCATGTTACTGTCTGACCACCATCACTGACTGTGGCGCTTGTGCTATGAAACTTGTGCTGTTTCCCTTCACCAAAGTCCCCCTTTGAGGGACTGGAGTGATATAGCCCCATGCTGCATGCCCTGTGGTCTGACTGTATATGTTCCTCAGCAGGGTTTATGTGCGGGGGTAGGTGTGCACTGATTGGCTGCCAGATGTAGTCTGTATCCTATACTTTCTGGTGTAGGTGAGGCAGTTTCAGAGGTTGAGAGGTGTTGTGGTTTTCTGGTATATATGACCTCTGCATGGTTCCCTATGAGGTTTCTTCTAATCTGCGCCTGGCCTTTTGCTGGCATAGCAATTTTTGGACAATGGGGCATGTCCACCATGCAAAGAGGGGTTAGGGTTTATCATCAGTCATTTCCACGATGCTTCTTCCACATCCCACCCACACCCTGCCCTACAAATCACACACTTTCTCCCCACTCTTGACCAAATGCAAAGGGGTTGCCATGTCAAGACGCCATGCTGCTTTAGGATCCCTGGGAATTATATCTTCTGCATTATTATTGACTTTTATTTCACTTCCCAAAACTAATTTGCCAAAATGAAACTGCGAAAACTGGATACATGCGGCATCGAAAGAAAGAAAGAAAGAAAGAAAGAAAGAGCAACATATACAGTACTGTACGAACACTGTTGTTTTGTTTACTTCTGGTGGCTGAGGCTTTAACTAGATTTAACGTGGTGATTTGTACTGGTATCCTCAAAATGTTGTGAGTTTTATTTTAAAAATATAAAAAGTAGCCTTGGGAGGCTGTGATTCAGGAGACTGAGGAAGGATAGTTAACCCTTTAGTTGCAGATCTAATATCTGTGAATTTATTCTCTGTGCTGTAAATATCTGAAGCTATCAGGATAGTGATAGTCTTGCAAGAATTTTTGTAGCCTACTAAAACAATGTCGAATTTCCTGACACTAAGAAAGTGCTTCATGTTTATATATCATAATTGTGTACATTTATATTGTCACCCCACAGTATGACAATGAGTGTGCAGGACACACTAATGGGCAAGCTCTAATGTTACATATTCATCCGGTCAATTCCAGAGAAACTTGTGATTAGTGGGAAAACTGATACAACTGGAAGGTGTAAGAGCTCATATTTTAACAAAGTCCTGAAGGCTTCAAGCCTGAAGGTGATTGCAAGTAACTTAGGGAGCATAGCTCAAATAATATCCTGATATATTTCTGTGGCTTAACCACACAGCTTCCCCTTCTCCCTTTAACATGATGGCAATTACCCTGAGAATGTGTTGCTGACTGAACTGTGGTCAGAAGTTGTATGAGAGCCAGAAAGATGAAAACAAAACAAACCTTGACTCATCCATGGCTAAATCAGTCTGTGCTGCAACTAACAAGAAGGCTTGCATCAAAAGTTAACAGAGCTGTACAGAGAGAAATGGAATTTATAGCCTTGCGGGCAACTATGGGTTTTTTTTGGTCCCGATTTGTATAAACGAGGTAGAGAAGGTCTAAAAACATCACTTATAATGAGAGAAAACTCTGTCTTTGGGAGACTCTCTGGTCATTATCACAGGTGAAACACACACACACACACACACAAAAGGACTTTGCCAGCTGAGCATGTTGCTAATACCAGACAGAATTCAGGAGAGTAACTACATGTACATTCCAAGCCAATGCAGGCTTGACATTGACATTATGGGCCAAAACCAAACCAGCCATTTAAACCTGGTGTATGAAAGTGCCTTGCATCGTTTTCTTTTTCAAAACTGCAGAATTTAGCATCAGCAATGATCTTTTTATTAAGACAATGTTTTAAGTGGTTCTTGTTCTTATGTCTTCAAAAGCAGTTTGATCTGCGTAAGTACAGTATACAGTATTGGCAACCTTCAGTCTCGAAAGACTATGGTATCGCGCTCTGAAAGGTGGTTCTGGCACAGCGTCTAGTGTGGCTGAAAAGGCCAATCCGGGAGTGACAATCCCTTCCACACCGGGAGCAAGTGCAGTCTGTCCCTGGTCTGTCTCCCTGGCTATGGGCCTTCCTTCTTTGCCTCTTAGCCTCTGCGTAAGTAAGCTGGCAATAATGCCCATAGAAGTTGCTAAGCCTCTTCAACCTCTATTCTTTTTTACAAGTACCACCTTAGTTACTGCTTTTATGATACCACTGCCACCAGAGATAGCTGTTGTGCCCAGTAGGTGGCTTGCCACACCTGCAGTTAAGGGAGAAGATTCCCTGGTTGCTGCTGCCTCCTGATCATGCATCCTCCTTGCCCAGGTTCCTTCTCCTTTGAAGGGTTGCAACTTTGCCACAGTGTCAAGCTATCTCCACCTCTGGTGGACTCAGAATATAGCGTCACTAAGGCAGTGGAGTCAAGAACCACTGTACCAGTGACCTGTCTTAGTGGTACTTCCATACCATGAGTCTAACTGCTGTGCTAAAAGCACAAAAATAGGCCAGGTAGTTTTTTTCCTACCTGTATTCGGCAAGTTCATTCTATATGTGAAAAAATGTCAATACAGTGAAAACCACTGATGTTGTTTCTAATCAAACTGGGGGCATAAATTATGTTATTAGTAGTGTTTAACTAGTAGGAAAGAATTGTGAAAATAATTCAGATTAACACATACATAGGACAAAGGTGTGTTTTCTTGCAGTGGTTCTGAACGTCCCTAGTGCTAGTCCTTTCTGCGGTTCCATCTCTATGCTTTTCCTACAGATTGATTCCTTGAGGGTTCTGGAAATTTGGAATCCATAATTTCTGTGAGAAAGGAATCAGAAAATGCATTTAAAATGAGGAACATAAGAGGGGATACAAATGGCAGCGTGCAATTTGGCAGAACTTGGTAAAAATTAGCATTGGTGCTGAGTAACGAAGATGCTGTACACAGGATCCAGCATAAGGGTCTTAACACTGGAGCACAGGGCTAAAGCTGGAGAACTTTGTTGAACCCTATTGTGATTTGAAAGAGGACTCACTGCTTGGGGTGTGTACATGCGTTCCACTTTTGCCTCTGCTAAAAAAGTTTTGCAGTTTTTATATATTTACTAAAACCTCTTTGTCCAGAGGTGACTATGGGGGGGGGGGGGGGGAAAGTGTATATGTCATGAGAAACAAAATCTCTCAACCTCCTCCTCAAAATATTGCCTGCCTTCAGCCTAACTACACCTTTGTACTTTGACTAGTATCTAGTCCAACTCAGAAGCTGCTGAGCTGGTACAACCTCTCCTATACTTTTGTTTTTCCACATCTTCTGACTATTGTGATGGTGAGCTCATGGGGAAAGGAATCTTTACATTCTTCCTCTCATAATATAGGCTTCGTGCAGGGAAAGCGTCCTACAGATAGACCACAGCTGCGATACAAGGACATCTGCAAGAGGGATCTGAAGGCCTTAGGAATGAACCTCAACAGGTGGGAAACCTTGGCCTTTGAGTGTCCCGCTTGGAGGCAGGCTGTGCAGCATGACCTCTCCCAGTTTGAAGAGACACTTGCCCAACAGACTGAGGCAAAGAGGCAAAGAAGGAAGGCCAGTAGCCAGGGAGACACACCAGGGACAGACTGCACTTGCTCCCAGTGTGGAAGGGATTGTTACTCCTGAATTGGCCTCTTCAGCCACACCAGACGCTGTTCCAGAACTACTTTTCAGAGCGAAATACCATAGTTTCCTGAGACTGAAGGATGCCAATGATGATGAATATAGGCTTGCTGTTATTTGTGCAAAGCATTTGGGATACAATGTAAGTTAGAAAGAAGGAAAGGGAAAAACTACTGCCGCAAAAAAAGAAGTTTGAGTTGAGGAAGGACTTCCCAAGACTTCTCCTTAATGCATCCTGAGGTGGCACGCAAAATGTTGCCCTCTATACCCAGCTCTCTGCTCCTCCCACTTTCCAGTGCTCTAACTCAGCACTCCCTTCACTTTCTTCCTCCTCTCTGTCCCTCTTTTCCTCTTCTAATTCAGAGTGGAAGGGGCAGTGGTGGCAAGTAGATGGACAGAGATAGGTGCCCCCCATCTGCTCTATGCTGCTAGTTGGCCTCATAGATGAGCTGGCCCTGGAGATGACACAGTTTCACTGAAGAACTAACGACAGTGCTGTATCACAGCTGAATTAAAATAATATCTGTGCGAACAGGGCTCCCAAACCCAGTATCCATGGTGTGGGGAAGAATAAGACAGTCCTTAAGAAACTTCAGCTTACTCAAGTAACCTGAGAAATAGGAAGATAGGCAGTCTTCCATCTATTGGCCTATTTCTAAAAATCCAGATCAAAGCAACCCTGGCCCCTATTGCTTAAAATTAAGAGTTTAAAAGTAGATTATGTTTCATCAGTGAAATGCTGCAAACATTCTCTACCTTTGAAATGTCATAATTATTTGGCTGGAGACTAATTTTAAGTTACTTGAAACTGGGTTGAGCTGAAGAAAGGCACACTACCTGCACACTTATTTTATCTTATTGTCGCTGGTCAAACTGACTTGTCACGAAAACCTGCTTGCCAGAGGCATGTGTGGGATGTGCGCACACTATGAGCAGCAATTCCTATTGCAAGTCTTCCAGCTTTCTGGAAAATAAAATCTATTATCTATCTCCAGTGTTTATTTTCATATTTTAAAAATTATTATCACCCTCACTGAATGATATTTGTTTCAATATTTAAATTTGCAAATGCACACACACACACACACACACACACACAAAGACAAAGTATCAAACAAATAAACATTAAAATCAAATAGTTCTTTGGAATTTTGTTAGTTCTTCAAGTAGTACTGTAACTGTTATCATTTAGCAAGATGCAAATTGAAAATTTGAGGCAGACCTGCTAAAAAAAGTGGTATCTTAGGACAGCATCTATGGGTCAGAGAGGCTCTTTCATACTGCTAGAAATTACTTTGCAGCTTTTATCAGAAATGGTTATGTGGAAAGCCACATTTGGTGCCTCTATGATCCCCCCCCCCAAATCCAGGACACTGGAAGTCTGTTGGAGATTCTGGAATCTGAACGTAGAGATTGAACGTCTGTCAGATTTTTGTTATTCTTAACAGCACAGTAATTTCTGCAGGCTCTGCTAAAGCCCTTTCCTTTGCCTCATTCTTATCTCTGATGCTCTCTGGAATTATTTACTTTGGCTGGGTCTCCTTGCTGGATGGTCTGGGCTCATAGGCATGGATAAATATTTTTATGCTACAAAGAGAGAACTTCAGCTCTTGAGCTTTCCTGTTTTCTGTGAGCCACAAATAATATTTAGACGGGAGCAGAAGCCCAGCAAGAAAGAGAAGCCAACTCTAAATTGTTAAATGCCATCTGCATTTAACCCTGGGAGAGATACGTAAAGCATGCCTGCATCAGAGAGGGGGACACACACACACAGCACACGTTCATGTCATCACTTTACAAACAACATGTGCAAAAATAAGTAAGGGTCAAATTGAGGTCAGCTGTCTACAGTTGCAGAATCGGCACCAGGGATTGTCTTGTAACACATACAAGAAGAGAATATGCTGCTTGTAATGGCTTGGGATGTATCTATTTATATCTACTGCTTTGTTTTCACAATACATTTCTTTCTTTCACTGCCTTAAAGAGTCAAGGTGTACAAATGAGATTTCTCCTGCACTTCTTCCGATCTTCTTGGGTGCCAGGCCTGTGCAACAAAGGTGCTTCTGTAGCAGTGGGCCCTGCTTTGGCAGTTTTGTGTATATTAATGAGCACACTTTGAGTTCTAATAGTGGACAAGGTATTCAATTGGAACTAATTCCAATTCCAACAGATCACAGAGGCCAACTGTTTATAGGTTCATTTCAGAGCATGTACAGAATAGTCAGAAAGGGCAGGCATATATATGGAAAAATGCAGAGTAAGGAACACACCCCCTCCCTCCTGCTTCAGTTATGTGAAGTCTAGATTTTGTATAAGAATCACCATAATGCAACCTGCATAAATGGGGTCTGTGAAGAGAACTGTGTTCTTTCAATGTGGAAAGGCACTGCAAGCATCTTGCCTGAGGGGGCCAACTGAAATCTGGAGACTGCTTAGCCTGTAGGAGAAGCAGGTGTTTGAACATGGAAATACCCGGCAATACATCAGAGCTTGCCACCAACGGAGTAGAGGAGAACCGGCATCTGAAGTGTGTCCTGCCAAAAGTGCTTGTAGGACCCCACCCCAAAAGTGTAGTAACACACCCTTGTAGTAGCACTTGTTCAAGCAGATGCTCTTACAGAAAGAGCACAAATAACTTACATATCTCTTTACCAAACTGTATCTTGAGGCATGGGAGGGAATAGTTACATCTCATTTATAAGGAAGCAATTATCCTTGTATCTCACTGCCAGTAAGAGACAAAACTAAAACTTAGCATCATTTTCCCTGAGGAGGTGGACATGGCACGCCAACATTTTTGCCTCAGTCAGCTGTGAGGCACGCTGCTATGTTTGATCAACTGTTTTATTGAGCCAGGTCTGCACCCCGGGGTGGCACATTCTATAATAAGAACATAAGAACAGCCCCACTGGATCAGGCCATAGGCCCATCTATTCCAGTTTCCTGTATCTCACAGCGGTCCACCAAATGACCCAGGGAGCACACCAGATAACAAGACCTGCATCCTGGTGCCCTCCCTTGCATCTGGCATTCTGACATAGGCCATTTCTAAAATCAGGAGGTTGCACATACACATCATGGCTTGTAACCCATAATGGATTTTTCCTCCAGAAACTTGTCCAATCCCCTTTTAAAGGCATCTAGGCCAGATGCCGTCACCACATCCTGTGGCAAGGAGTTCCACAGACCAATGGCAGCCATGTATTGTGGACCTCTTAACTGCTTGATAACTTCCTAGCATATGCAAGAATGGGGTTATCTCTGGACTATATGCACCTGAAATGATATTTTCACAGAAGCTGCTGTGACTCCTCTGATGTTAACAGTGCAGTGCATCCAATCTCTAGCATTATTTAAGATATTTATATCCTTCCTTTTGAGTTAACACATTTGAAGGTGTCATACAACAATAAATCCAAACACAAAAACAGCAACAAAACACTGCTTTGAATATTAGAGAAACTGGTACATTTTTCAATAAATAACTAAAGCAAAACAAGAACGAAAAATTTCACCAATGTCTTTCTGAAAAAAAATCACCAGGAGTCAGTGTCTGGCTAAAGACTCATGTTTAACACAAATCTTTGAAAGACCAGCTTTTGGCTTTCTTTTTTTGATCCCCAAAGAGCAAAGGTGATACTGAAACATTATGGTCTCAGTTCCTTTCACAGGATTTCCTTCTGTATGAAAGTGCAAACAAAAATCCCCATGTTGTTTAACCCACACAAAGGAGTCCCTTAAATGTACATTTGCCTGACCTAAATATTTTTGCTTCTATCATGTGGAACACATCCAGACACCTCTTAACAAGGGAGCACTTTATATTTCTCTTAATAGGCAGTCCTATTGGGACAGGCTAAACTACCACAGAGCTAAGCCACCACCAAAGAATTTTGAGTTTGTCTTTTGAATGTATTATTTTTTGTTACGGTTGTAAGTTGCCTTAGAGGCCTTTTTGAATGAAAGGCAACACACACTTTTAAAGATAAAATAATACCTCTAATTAAGGTAAAAATAGTTTTAGTCATGTATAGGCCTGTGCTTGCCTCCTAAGTTTCTGGTCCTGGGCAGAATTATTGCCTGTGTGGCACAACAGCACTGTTTTGAAGTTCAAGGTTCTGTAACAGAAACTGAAGTGGAAGGAGCCAGCAAATCTCTCAACAGCACATATTTCCAAGTGCATTGTCCTACTGGGACAGCAGCCAACTTACGTGGCAAACAATACGTGAGCAATGTCTTCCAGGAGGCCCTGTTGGGTAGCAAGTACTGTAATTGTTTTGCAGCATGTAAATCATTAGGTGATTTTCTGGGGGCGTTGGCTTATGCATACAGCTCTAGGAAATAGGATGCTGACATGACAAGAAATATCACAGGTATTCTTGCCTGGGCTAATGCAAACAGAAGAGCTTGTTATAGACCACATCAGTAGTTGCCTTCTGGTTCTCCTTTGCTTTTTAAGAAAGTCAATTCTGACTCAGGAAGCACACAGAGAATGCTTTGTCCCATGTTGCAGTTTTCAACCAAAAAGTGAAACCAAAATTCACTTATTGGTGCCTTCTGTCTGATACAGCAACAGCAATTAGTGCCCTCAAACAGGCTGTAGCACAAGGAGGAACTATTGTGGAGGATGAGCATGTCAAGTATAAAATGGCCTTACACCAATTTGCTTTGCAGATTGCAAAGGTGATTGCTTCCTCTGACTCTGCCAATATAATCTCTTAAAATTGGCAGTGGCTTTCCAAGTTCACAGCAGGGCCAGTAGCCCCTAGCCCTACTACACAAGCCTACTACAACTGGGGACATCAGCAGCTTCACCTGGAACCTCCTGAATGAAAAATGTGTGTACTGAGCTATGGCCACTGTCCATCTAGCCATAGGACTGTGGTTTTCAAACTCTCCAGGAGTTTGAAAAGTGCAGTAAGTTTTTCTCAGGGGAGGGGAGGGAGGCAGCGATGTGATCCCCAAGATCATGTCGCTCAGGGGGGCTGCAGGGACTGGGATGCACTCACCAGTCCCTGCAGCAGTGACCTGGGGATGTGGGGAGCCCTGCATGAGAGTCTGCAGGGCTCCCCAGCATGCAGAAAATGAAAGCAGAAGGATCACACTCCACTTCCAGTTTTCCCCCTGCCCCCACTCCTTAAGGGGGAGGAGGCCAGGGCCTTCAGGCTGGGGCTTCGCAACGCCATGTTTGAATACCACTGCCATAGGATAATGCATGCTGAACTGCTGGCATGATTGCTTCTGAAGCCCTTGACAGTGATCATACTCTGCACTTGTGTATTATTTAGCCTCTTCTTCTAAGCCTTAATAAAGAAGAAAATGACCAATGCACGAATGTAGCAAAGGGCTGGATGAATCAAGCAAGATCACTTTTCAGAGGGAATTATTGTGTGGCCTGTTCTTCTCCCTCCAGGAAATGTAAATTCAAGCATCTTAATCAATGCTGAATTTGCATGACTGATAGCCCAAGCTTGTGCATGTCTACCCAGCAGTAAGTCCCATTATATTCAATGCGGAGTATTCCCAGGTAGTGGCCAGTGCATCATGGTATGTATGGTATGTATGGATGTACGGGAGGCCAGCGTATCACCCCCATGATGGACCTCCTCCTATGCAGCGGGCAGGGCAATGACCCATGTGGTGGGCATGGTGATGTACCACTGCCCCGTCCTGCTGGTTTTTTGGCTATAGCTTTTGATAGAACACAGCTATTTCAACATGGTTTTTTTTCATTAAATTCAGCTGTAAATTACTCATCGAATGGTATATAACATGATGGTATTATTCCTACAAATTATGATTTTAGTGATCTTGGTCACTAGTGGTGTCACACATCCTCAGGGTGTTACCTACTGGTTCCATACTGTGTCATAATAATATCTCATTGGCTGTTCAAACAATCAGTCTCATTGGCCTGTTTTGAATTAAGGAAATGTACTTTTTAGTTACATAAGACACTTGCATTTTTGTTTTCTGGTGTTTTGGTCTTAACTTTTGATAGAATGGAGATATTTCACTCTGGTTTTCTATTGCATTCCTCTGTAAATTATGCATTGAATGGTTTATAAAATGATGGTATTATTCTTACAAACTACAATTTTAGCGATTTTGGTCACTAGTGCACATCACCCCCCCATGCGCGTAACCCAATGCCCAGTGTCACCCCCCAGTGACACCACTGCCAGGCAAGTGTGGAAAGGATCACAGTCTGAGTCTGCAATCCCATGCCCACTTAGGGCCCAATCCTATCCCATTTTCCAGTGCTGGTGCAGTTGTACCACTGGGGTATGTGCTGCATCTTGTAGTTGAGGGGCAGTCACTGGGGCCTCCTCAAGGTATGGGTATATGTGTTCCCTTACTCCCAGATCAATGTGGATAGGATTGCAACCTCAAAGCACAAGCCTATACTTTTCTACTCATAAGTAAGTTCAATTATCTTTAGTGGGGCTTACTCTCAGAAAAATGTGCATAGGATTGTAGCCTCTGGGCCCAATCCTATCCAATTTTCTAGTGCCAGTGCAGCTGTGCCAATAGGGTGTGCACTGCTTTCTGTTGGGAGGAGGCAGTCATGGAGGCCTCCTCAAGGTAAGGGAATGTTTGTTCTGTTCTCTTGGGGCTGCATTGTGGTTGCATTGGTACTGGAAAGTTGGATAGAATTGGACCCTCAGTCTCCTCGCTGTGGCTGAGAAATCAGAGAGTACAAGCCTTTGATTTCATAATACTAACGTGTTCATAACTAATAAAACTATAAGCAGACAGTTTAGTATAATTTAACAAAAGTAGGTCTGTGATTTTGTTTATCTAAAGACCAATACATTCAAAAAAGAGTTGCAAATTAAAGGAATAAATGTTTTCAGTTGTGTGCCAACTTTCACAAAGCTAAAAATACAGATATTTACTACTCCTTGTTAAACTGAGTTCATAGGACCCTAAAGGTCAGTTAAAATTTAACATATGGCTTTTACTACAAGGCTACAATCCTAGATGCAATGTCCAGAGTAAAGAAGGTGTTATCTGTATAACTGCACTGATTTGTGAATGGTTAGTGGGTAACCTTCAAAAATTGCCAATATAAATGGTTTTGTCTGATAAAACGTACTTTGATCCAGATGACCTATTCTTTTGGACCTGTTTCATTGGACTTCTGCCAGGATAAGAAGGAAAGAAATCAAACCCAGATTTGATTTTTTTGTTTTGCCTAGTCACAAATTAAGCACTCAGGAGTGAAATATTGAATAAGATATGATGTTGACACTTCAGTGTTTGTGTGTGTGTGTCTGGAAATCCTGGTAACTCATGTATTGTAACTTGGTGAGATATGGTCCTTCTCCCTCAGTCTACAGCAGTGATTTTCAACCTTTTTCATCTTGTGGCACACTGGCAAGGTACTAAAAAGGTCAAGGCACAATATCAGCTTTTTGACAATTGACAAGGCACACTGCGCTGTCAATAGGGACTCACATCCCCCAATGGTCCTATTAATAAATAACGCTCTTCTAAATTCCCACGGCACACCTGGGGAACATTCGTGGTACACCAGTGTGCCACAACACAGTGGTTGAAAATGGTTGGTCTACAGTAATGGTCCTACTTGTTACTAGTTATGGGTAAATTCTCCTTGACTCAATTTGGAATTCAGCGTGGCAAAATTAGCTTCTTTCCCCAAAAAGTTGAAATGTAGTTTGTTTTTTGAATTCGGTTTCAAGTTCTGAGAGCCAGTCACACTCCCAATGCTGTGACTAAGACTATTGTGGGTTCTGACACCTCTGCTGATGCTTTGGGCATCAGAGGGAAGCCTCCTTAGAGGCTTTTCCTCTCACAATTGCTTTTTCTCTCACTATTGTCCAGTAAGATTGGGGAAAGGTAAGGGGGTAGGGTTGTCAACTAAAATTGGAGCTATTCCTAGAGTCCCACCACCACCACCCCCCATGTTATAAAGTAGTTCATTTCTGAAGTCCCTGTTCCAATCTCCAGGATGGTTTTTATTTGGCACCTGGAAAATGATGCTGATTCTTGGAGACTGAGGGCAATCCTGGAGGGCTGGCAATTCTACAAAGGGAGGAGGGGATGGAGAAGAGGTAAGCACTGAAGCCCAGTAAGAGACAGGCCTGAATTCAGAAAGGTCTGGTCTCAGCTTGCATTAGGATGAAGCTTTTAAAATGTGGAAGTTCATATTCTGGACTTCTAGGAATATAGGTCCCAAGGCAGGTCTGATAGGACATGATACAGTCATTTTACTGAATCTAAGTGGGTCTCAGTCTAGTTAGTGTCTGGTTGAGTGACTCCTTGGGAACCACATGTACACTGTCTTGAGTTTTGTGATGGAACAAAGGCAGGATATACGGCAAATAATTCCCATTCCTAGTTGTGACTATGTTGTACCCACTTCCGCCTGCAGCTAGAACACTTTGGGGCAGAGATGCCTCTATATATATTGGTACCGAAGGGGAAAATAGGACATCCAAATACCCCCTCCCTGTGGTGGTAAAAATATAATGATAAATGAAGTAAGTGAAAATTTATTGCCTTTTAACGTATCCCTGAGTCTGCCATCTGAGGTGGACGGTCTCATTCTGCCAAATGGTAGCTTCCTACTATAGTTTCTGCTGCTACAATCTGTCTCTGAGATTGTGGAAGTTGCTACAATCAAGTAACTCTGGTCAGCTGGCTCTGGTGGTAGGTATGTGCATGCCACTGCACACTTGTGGATGGTCCAGACAACTCCTACAACAAAGCAACATGTCTGAATTGGCCCAACTATGCAAGCTAGAGCAGGCAATGCAACATGACTCCCTGAAATAGCTCTGTGAGAAACGTTTGGGAGCACAATTCAACTATCCCAAGAGGAAGGAAATGGGACTGATAAAAGTTGCATGCCAATATAATTAGATTTGCTTATGGTTAGTATTGGAAGTAGACTTTAGCCTTTGCAAATAAATATGGGGAAAAATCATTTCAGCGGCACTAAGTAACTCATTCTAGAAAAAATGTAATGCTGAGTAAAGATTAGAAGCTTTTAGAATTATATTTTGGATGATAGCTAGATATTTTGGTTTACAGCTGCCAAATCTACCTCCCTTTTCCTGTCAGGCTCTGATATATTTAGTCTCATTGTTTCTGTTCAGTTCGTTTTCAAAGTTGACTAACATCCTAACAGCCTAACATCCATACCGGGTAAGATGGTGGAATGCCTCATCAAAGATAGGATCTCAAAACACATAGACGAACAGGCCTTGCTGAGGGAGAGTCAGCATGGCTTCTGTAAGGGTAAGTCTTGCCTCACAAACCTTATAGAATTCTTTGAAAAGGTCAACAGGCATGTGGATGCGGGAGAACCCGTGGACATTATATATCTGGACTTTCAGAAGGCGTTTGACACGGTCCCTCACCAAAGGCTACTGAAAAAACTCCACAGTCAGGGAATTAGAGGACAGGTCCTCTCGTGGATTGAGAACTGGTTGGAGGCCAGGAAGCAGAGAGTGGGTGTCAATGGGCAATTTTCACAATGGAGAGAGGTGAAAAGCGGTGTGCCCCAAGGATCTGTCCTGGGACCGGTGCTTTTCAACCTCTTCATAAATGACCTGGAGACAGGGTTGAGCAGTGAAGTGGCTAAGTTTGCAGATGACACCAAACTTTTCCGAGTGGTAAAGACCAGAAGTGATTGTGAGGAGCTCCAGAAGGATCTCTCCAGACTGGCAGAATGGGCAGCAAAATGGCAGATGCGCTTCAATGTCGGTAAGTGTAAAGTCATGCACATTGGGGCAAAAAATCAAAACTTTAGATATAGGCTGATGGGTTCTGAGCTGTCTGTGACAGATCAGGAGAGAGATCTTGGGGTGGTTGTGGACAGGTCGATGAAAGTGTCGACCCAATGTGCGGCAGCAGTGAAGAAGGCCAATTCTATGCTTGGGATCATTAGGAAGGGTATTGAGAACAAAACGGTTAGTATTATAATGCCGTTGTACAAATCTATGGTAAGGCCACACCTGGAGTATTGTGTCCAGTTCTGGTCGCCGCATCTCAAAAAAGACATAGTGGAAATGGAAAAGGTGCAAAAGAGAGCAACTAAGATGATTACGGGGCTGGGGCACCTTCCTTATGAGGAAAGGCTACGGCGTTTGGGCCTCTTCAGCCTAGAAAAGAGACGCTTGAGGGGGGACATGATTGAGACATACAAAATTATGCAGGGGATGGACAGAGTGGATAGGGAGATGCTCTTTACACTCTCACATAATACCAGAACCAGGGGACATCCACTAAAATTGAGTGTTGGGCGGGTTAGGACAGACAAAAGAAAATATTTCTTTACTCAGCGTGTGGTCGGTCTGTGGAACTCCTTGCCACAGGATGTGGTGCTGGCGTCTAGCCTAGACGCCTTTAAAAGGGGATTGGACGAGTTTCTGGAGGAAAAATCCATTATGGGCTGCAAGCCATGATGTGTATGCGCAACCTCCTGATTTTAGGAATGGGTTAAGTCAGAATGCCAGATGTAGGGGAGAGCACCAGGATGAGGTCTCTTGTTATCTGGTGTGCTCCCTGAGGCATTTGGTGGGCCGCTGTGAGATACAGGAAGCTGGACTAGATGGGCCTATGGCCTGATCCAGTGGGGCTGTTCTTATGTTCTTATGTTCTTGACATATATATATATATATATATATATATATATATATATATATATATATATATATAAAGTGGTGGCAGTAGTCCACTCCTCCTTGTGGTGCCACTGGAAACTTCTGATGACATTGCTGCCCGGCTGCTGGAACTTGGTTGTTCCTTCGCTTCTTCAACCAGATCATTCTTCGCTTCTTCAACCAGATCATTGCCGAGATCATTGATCATTCTTCAACCAGATCATTGTTCTTCGCTTCTTCAACGAGATCATTGCCGAGCAAAAGACACCTGCCAATTGGCAACGAAACATGACCATCCCGATCTGGAAGAAGAAAGGTAGCCCTGCTTACTGTGCAAACTACCAGCCAATCTGCCTCCTCTCTCACACAAAGAAAATCTTGCAGAAGGATGTCGCACCTGCGACACCATCCAACTCATGACGAACCAAGCAGGCTTTGTCAGTAGCTGTGGAATGACAGACGCAGCGCATGCCACCCGTCTCCTACTCAAGAAGCACTGAGAGAAGCAAAAGCCACTGTATGTTGCCTTTATTGACCTTGAAAAGGTGTTTGATCGCATGCTGCAATATGTCATCTGGTACGCGCTGCACAGCCAAGGAGTGCCAGAAGAACTTGTTTGATGGCTGAAGCTCTTATACAAGAACCCAAAGAGTCGTGTGCAGGGCGCGGTTGGAACATGGAAATACTTCCACATTACTGTTGGCGTCCACCAAGGCTCGGCGCTCTCTCCACTGCTATTCATCACGGTGAAGGACGTCATCACCCGTGATATGCAGAAGCTGGTGCCACGGACACTTCTCTATGCAGATGATGTTGTTCTCACGTCTGACAACCAGTTGGACCTCGAGCAGCAAATACAAGCTTGGAGTGACTGTCTTGCATTGTTTGGCCTCCACCTCAATGTCAAGAAGACAGAGTATGTGACAACGTACCCCAATGAGCTCGGGACAATCCACCTAAATGGTATCAACCTACCACATGCTGAGACTTTTTGATACCTCAGCTCAACTATTGTGTCTGACAGCAGCCTGAGTCACAAGACCACTGTGCGAGTAAACGCAGCCTGGACAGTGGCGCACGATAACCAGTGTCCTTTGCAACAAGAAGTTCAGTGACCATCTCAAGTCAAAGATCTACAGGATGGTCATCTGACCAGTCGCAATCTGTGGAACTGAATGCTGGCTGCCGACAAGAGAAGCCGAACATCACCTCACTGTCATGGATGCTGCGTTGGATCAGTGGTATCACTCATTTTGACCATGTGTGCAATGACAACATCTGGGAGCGGTACAGCATTGCTCCAATCACCAACAAGTTGAGAGAAGCCCAGCTTCAATGGTACGGTCACGTTCTGCGCTCCAACAGCGATACGCTGGTGCAGAAGGGCCTTCAGTTGGAGGTCAATGGCAAGTGATCAAAACAAACTCCTAAACTGGCTAAAATATAAAGGATATTAAAAATAACATATGAAATGTTCAGTCAAAACAGTGTAATTTTATTCAAGCTTCCTTGGGAGTATGTCCCACTGAACAAACATGTGACTTACTTCTGACTAAATGTGCATAGAATTGTGTTGAAAGATGCTCTGTTCCTTATTTAGGCTGCACTCCTATGCAGGCTTCTTGGGAGTAATCTCCACTGAACACAGAGGGACTTCCTTCCAAGTAGACATGCACAGACTTGGTCCACAAGTATGTTTAACTGTAAGATATGTAGTAAGAAAGAACAAAACTTCCACTTTACTGATAACAGTGTCCTCTGATTGTTCTTTAGCTTTGTACTTATGTCACCAATTTCATTATGTTTATACAGGTGGAGACCCAGAGGCTAGAATGGACTAACTTTGTGTTTGCTTCTGGAATTGAATTTCCATACTGAGAAAGAACATAATTTTGAAAGAATATCACAATCACTGTTTTCTTTCTCTCTAGCCAGCACAGATTTAGGTTTGTGGGGGCCCTGGGCAGTTTGAGGCCTTCAATTACTGCAGTTCTCCCATAGTATCGTAAAACCTGCCTGCTGGGGTATAGTTTGAAGAAGGTGTTTTTCAGTGTTCAGTGTTCAATGTTTCTATGGCTGAAAGAAAACCAACAAAACCAATTATTAAAAAAAGAAGGCAAAAGTCATAATTAAATTCAAAATTGGACTTCTAACAAATGTGTAATGTTACAGTGTTGTAAAACGACAATGTCCTTCCCCAAATTCATTTTGGTTCTTATTAGAAAACTGTAGTACAGGGCAATTGACGGTGCAGGTTTATCTTTCCTATCAAGAAGAAGAACCTATTCAATTCAACTATATAAATACAAAGCAATTTCATGTCTTGGTGTTTTTCCTTCAGACAAACTAAAAAGAAACATCTTTGTTGTTGTGTCAGGCTGCAATACTTGAGAATAAGCTCCATTGAACACAGTGGGACTTACCTCTGAGTCAGGGTGGATCCAAGAGGGGGCCATGGGTGTGTGGCCCCTCCCAAACTGTTGCGTCAGCAAGAAGGGCACCCACTGGGATGGGAAGCAGGTAGATTTGGGGTTCAAGTCTGGGTGGGAGCCCAGGTCTACCCACTCAGCAAACCTCAACCACAGAGGCTGGTAGATCTGGGCTTCAGGTCTGGGCAGGAGCCCAGGTCTATCCACCCAACAAACCTCTGCCACAGAGGCCAAAATTCAACTAGGAGACTCAGGGCCCTATCCTATCCAGTTTGCCAGTGCCAGTGCAACTGTGCCAATAGGGCATGCACTGCATCTTGTGGTGGGGCAGCAGTCACAGAGGCCTCCTTAAGGTATGGGAACAATTGTTCCCTTACCTCGGGGCTGCATTGCGGCTGCACCGGTGCTGGAAAATTGGATAGGATTGGGCCTATAGTCAACGCGCCCGGATGACCTGGGCTCTGGAGTTCAGGTAGTGCTCATGGCCCCCCCAAACGCAAACACTGCCCCTACTCTCACATGCATAGGATTGTTCTTCCAGTCTCCTAAATAAATTCCCAATCTAATTATATTGCTTATGAGAAAACAGTTTTGATGTCATATCGTTAGTTATTACATCACAAGCTTTCTTCCCATCTGTTGCCAATAATAGAAAATGCTGTACAAATATTTATCTTTGTTGAAAGCATCAGAACAATAATGGATTCTGGTTGAATTCCAGTGATTTCATGTTTATTTGCATTTATAGTCATGCTAACTTAATGCAGATGATCTTCAGGTATGGCATGGTGTGACTTGTGAATCAGGTGTGCTTCCTGAGATGTCTGAGTGTGACTTCCAAGGTGTCAAGAAAGTGAGCAGAATTTTTAAGAACATAAGAGCAGCCCCACTGGATCAGGCCATAGGCCCATCTAGTCCAGCTTCCTGTATCTCACAGCGGCCCACCAGATAACAAGAGACCTGCATCCTGGTGCCCTCCCTTGCGTCTGACATAGCCCATTTTTAAAATCAGGAGGTTGCACATACACATCATGGCTTGTAACCTGTAATGGATTTTTCCTCCAGAAACTTGTCCAATCCCCTTTTAAAGACATCCAGGCCAGATGCTTTCACCACATCCTGCGGCAAGGAGTTCCACAGACCAACCACACACTGAGTAAAGAGATATTTTCTTTTGTCTGTCCTAACCCTCCCAACACTCAATCTGAGTGGATGTCCCCTGGTTCTGGTGTTATGTGAGAGTGTAAAGAGCATCTCTCTATCCACTCTTTCCTTCCTGTGCATAATTTTATATGTCTCAATCATGTCTCCCCTCAGGCGTCTCTTTTCTAGGCTGAAGAGGCCCAAACGCTGTAGCCTTCCTCATAAGGAAGATGCCCCAGCCCAGCAATCATCTTAGTTGCTCTCTTTTGCACCTTTTCCATTTCCACTATATCCTTTTTGAGTTGTGGCGACCAGAACTGGATACAATACTCCAGGTGTGGCCTTACCATCGATTTGTACAATGGAATTATAATGTTGCACGGCTGATAAGCAACTCAGAATGACTCGATACTCAAGGGTGAAGGTTCACAGACTTTTATTTGAATTGTATACAATTGGCCCACAGCACTCATGTCACAAAGCATGGAGCCCCGTCTGAATGCTGTTCCTTAACCTTTATACCTCTTACAGCGCTTTGTCCTCAATTCTAGACTTCTCATTCGCTGAAGATTTGACATCATTGATGGGGCTAACCCTTAATAGGCTAGAGATAACCTTAGAGACACCTCATAGGTGAGTTTCAAGTTACAGGTTTCCAAAAAAGGTGAAATTAAACATATTGAATTAAAAAGTTTTCAAGAACCAGCAGGGGATGCTATAATATAATTTTATCCAGTACTGACCCAGTACTGACCCTTACTTGCATCCATCAATCCAGTTAGGGGCTTCCTTGACAGGTCTCCTTACCATCCTCATTAGAGAGATGACACAATGTACTTCAATTGGTACCATTATCTCTTTCTGCATGCCTTTCTCCTATGCTAATGTCAACATAGAAACACCTGTGAAGCCTTTCTGCAATGTTAAAGCTTTTGTCTGTTCTTAAGACTTTTCTAAAATCAAGCAAACCTTTGGTTCCATAAGAACTACTTCTATGGCTAATTCTATATAACTATTGTGACCCTTTTACTTTGGGTACATACTTTGGTTTGGTATCAAAGGTTACTTGGTCTCCATATGTATACTTTGCTCTTACAGCATGAAAGTATGAAATCTAAGAGTTACAGAGTCTCTCTAGTGCATTCTGGCATTAAGTGTATTTTCTGCCAAGGTCGTGTAGTGAGGCCCATCTCTCCTGCTGGTACTTGCTTATCTAAGTTACAGTCCAGACTTTGAGGCCTAACTGCTTCTGTAAAACTTCTGTGAAACTAGCAATTTTGCTTCAAACAGCTTTTCATTATTCTCTGTGTTTCCATGCTTTAGCAATGTGGCTTTTAATCTTTTTGCACATGGTATGTTACCCAGGTTGCTGTCACCCTGGTTATTCTGTCACCTTCTGTCATATAACACAGCCTTACACAGGCCACATATAACACAGGCCCCAAAGTCAGTCAGACTAACCTTATTGCTTTTAAAATCAAGCAGCTCTTTACCATTGTGTGTACGCTATAGTATTACTGGGCTACCCAGTGGCTCTAGGCTCAAAGGTCACCGTGCCTCAATAATATTAGATGTTTTGTCCTCAATACCTTTTCTAATGATCCCAAGCATAGAAATGGCCTTCTTTACTGCCGCCACACATTGGGTCGACACTTTCATCGACCTGTCCAAGATCTCTCCCCTGATTTATTTATTTTTATTTATACAGGTATTTATATACCACCTTTCTTTGGTCATCAGATTTCTCCTCAGACTTTAATCCAAGGCGGTTTACATAGGCAGGCTGTTCTAAACCCCCGTAGAGATTTTTACAATTGAATAGTTCTAGTCTTTCATAGAACTCCTTGTTCCAGCTGGATTCCTTCCCGGTCGGGCCTCTCTCTGGCCCTTCGCCTCCCACGCTCCACTTGACAGCAACTCCTCTCTGCCACCGAGGGTCAGCTCATCAGTATATCAGCATGTCGTTGGTTCTCGAGTACTTCTGGTTGTTTTGAACTGGCAGCCTCAGATCTTCAGGCATACAAGGTGGCAGCTCTACCAGCTGAGCCAGACCGTCACAGACAGCTCAGAACCCATTAGCCTATATGTGAAGTTTTGATTTTTTGCCCCAGTGTGCATGACTTTACACTTACTTACATTGAAATGCACCTGCCATTTTGCTGCCCATTCTGCCAGTTTGGAGAGATCCTTCTGGAGCTCCTCACAATCACTTCTGGTCTTCACCACTTGGAAAAGTTTGGCGTTGTCTGCAAACTTTGCCACCTCACTGCTCAACCCTGTCTCCAGGTCATTTATGAAGAGCACCGGTCCCAGGACAGATCCTTGGGGCACACAGCTTTTCACCTCTCTCCATTGTGAAAATTGCACATTGACACCCACTCTCTGTTTCCTGGTCTTCAACCAGGTCTCAATCCAGGAGAGGACCTACCCTCTAATTCCCTGCAGCCCCCAGAGTGGCGTGATCCTGGGGACTGCGCCACTGCCTCCTCCCTGCCCCTGGTTGCCCCCACCCCTTAAGGGGGGCAGAAGGCAGTTTGAAAAGCCCTGCTATATGGAAATCCACATCCAGAGAACCATACCACAATGAAATCAACCTCCAGTATTTTTGTACACTGGGGAATTGCCAAGGTCCAGGGTGAATATTATCAACACGAAAGACCTTGAAGCCTGCAAGAAACAGCCAGGGAAATGACCACTTTTGAAAAATGATTCCTTTTGGTTTGCAGACGCTACACCTGTGCTAACATATTCGAAATGTAGTACTGGAACAATAGCAACACACTGTATTCACTAGACAGGGGAACTTGAAACCCCTTTCTTTAAAAACATACATTTATTTCAATGGCCAGGTACATTGATTTCATAAAGCTTAGTTAGTAATTACTGACTAACTTTGAAAAGCCCGGTAATAGGGGCACCACTTGGGGGACAAACAGAAAACTGCATCTATCTCAGAGCTCAGACCACATGCACTGATTCCTCAAAAGCGCCAACACCTGTGTTTATAATGATATAAAAATGAACTATCCCCTAATGCTCTAGAATACACTTTGATTTGACTATATTCCAACAGAAGGCCTTGCATCTTGCACCTGAGCTACTGAAATCTCTCTATATCATCCCCCCCAAACCCTGTGGATCCTGTCTGAGAGAAAATATGTTTCAAGGAATGATGGCTAAGGCAGGGGTTTTCAAACTGGGGTGTTGCGATTCCCCAACCTGTGGGCCCTGGCCTCTGCCCCCTTAAGGGGTGGGGGCAGGCAGGAGGCAGTGACGCCATCCCCAGGATCGCGTTGCTCAGGGGGCTGCAGGGGCTGGCTGTACTTACCAGAGCCTCCTGCAGCCTCCCGGGGGTGCGGGGAACCCCACATGTCAGTCTGCAGGGCTCCCCAAAGCTTAAGAAGTGAAAGTGGAGCGATCGCGCTCCGGTTTTATGGAAGCAGGATGCGATCGCTCCACTTTCACTTTTGAAGCCTTGGGGAGCCGGGCAGACACACAGGGCTCCCCTCACCCCCGGAGGCTGCAGAAGGCTCTGGTAAGTACAGCAAGCCCCTGCAGCCCCTTGAGTGACGCAAATGAGTGAATCCTGAGGATTGCGTCGCTGCCTTCCCCCTGTCCCCGCAAGGACTTAGAGCGGCTCAAATTCTCCCTGAGAGTTTGAAAACAGCTGGGCTAAGGTAAAGAAAGTATATTAGTCCATCAAAAAGAAAACAAGAGTTACTCAGGTATTCTGCTAACTTTGTCCTCCTTCATCCAGTCATGGATCTCTGTCACCTACAGCCCCGTCCTAGAGGTCTCTAAGGGCCCAATCCTATCCAACTTTCCAGCTCCGGTGTAACCACAATGCAGTCCCTGGTAAGGGAACACATGTTCCCATGCCTTGAAAAAGCCCCAGTGACAACAGGATGCAGCACCCACTGCACTGGCACAACTGCATGAGCCCTGGAAAACTAGATAGGATTGGGCCCTAAGGCTACTGGAAATAGTGTTCCAGCAGCAGTAGCTGCTTTACGGCTGTTGCAACTGGCACTCCAGCAGTGCATGAAATTGTGCACTACTGTAATGCTGCTGGGGAGGCTGCAGCAGCCCCTTGCATGGCAACAGGGTGAGGAAGGCCCACCGACTTAATTCAGTTGGTGAGGAGGGCAGAATGGCTTGGGGGGTGGAACAGGGGGTGGGAGGGAGACATGCCAAAAGCAGGAGGGGGTGGAACCCAGTGTGGGCAACTTGCACTGAATGCTATCCCTTTCCTAACTTCCGAACACACCCCCTTTGTCTACTTGGACTTGCACCAGCTGAAGAACTGGCACAGCTACAAGGAGCCCCATTGGTGATCAGGAGGATTATGGAGGGAGGTACAGGAAAATATTTTCTCTTTCCCCTCCCAAGCCTTCCTATCTGCTTCACGCTGCGGCATGGAAAAGTATAGAACTGGATTCTTAATCTGGATAGGAATGCAATACTTGGAAATTCAAATGTCATTGGACAGTCTTGAATCCCCCTCCACTTTTTCTTCAACATAAAGATTTAGTTCTTAAGTTTGGAATTTCATATACATGAAATTACCGTTCAGGGTATCTTGCATAAAACAACCACATAAAGCCAAAACAAATGTACTAGAGCAGTGCTTCTCAAACGTTTTAGAGGCCCTAGAGCAGTGATTTTCACCCTTTTTCATCTCACAGCATACTGATAAGGCACTAAAATGGTCAAGGCACACTACCAGGTTTTTGACAATTGACAAGGCACACCATGCTGCCAGTGGGGGCTCACATCTCCCATTGGCTCTATTAATAAATGCCCTTTCCCCAAATTCCTGTGGCACACCTGTGGACCACTCGAGGCACACCAGTGTGCCACAGCACAGTGGTTGAAAATGGCTGTCCTAGAGGCTGCTGGCTATAATGGTGATTGGGCAGCAGCTTGTTTAACCCTTGATGCACATAGCCTAACCTGCCTTGTCAGTTTTGTAGACCACCAAAAATTGAGGCATGACCCACTGGTGGGTCCCAGACCTACAATTTGAGAACCACTATAAGTAACTAGTAACTAGTGTAATAATACTTTGCAGTTGTATACAGCACTTTGACTGTACAAAGCACTTCACATACATTATCATGATGCTGTCCTCACCACAACAAACCTTTAAAGCAAGTATATATCACCATATCACCATGTTGCACCTAGGTAGCTAAGGCTGCAATCGTAACCACACTTTCCTGAGAGTAAGCCCCATTGAACAAAATAGGACTTCTTCTGAGTAGACCTGGTTAGGATTGTGCCCTATGGCTAAGAGGGAGCTGCTTCTCTAAGGCCACAAGCATCCAGGCAGTGCTAGCTGCCTTTCAGGAATCATAAAAAGCACTCCAACCATGAGCAGAGGCGACGCTGGCAGATCTCCCTGACCCTCTGAGGCAGGTAAGGTTGTGGGGGAAGAAGGACGGAGTGGAGGGAGGGCAGACCAGGGACAGGGAAGGGCAGAACAAGGATGTGACAGGAGCAGAGGGAGGGCAGACTGGGGAGACCATGGGGGCAGGGATGGTCAGATTGGCTCTGGGAAGGGAACAAGTTCAGTGGCAATGGCAGATCCTAGCCCACTTCCACTCTGATCCCTCTACTTGGGTCCTTGCAGACCTACACTAGTGAATTTGCTAGCGCAGGTCTGAGTATAGATCCTTCCATGCTGTGGAGGATGACCCCCTTTGCAACTGCCCTTCCAGTAGCTATTTTGGGCTTGCTGCATCCATGGGGGTGGAGGATTAGGCTGTGAGTGAAAGCATGGCCCATCCACAAGGCCAGCTGAAAAGGCTGCTTCCAATGATGGGCTGGGGTCCCCTGCTAATTGGGTAAGAGGCACTTTTTCAAGTGGGTGCTCCTCTTTTATTTAGCAGGGGGAGAGTAACTGGCCCACCTCACCCCAGCAGTGTCTATTCAAGTGGCTGTCTGCTGGTGTTCTTTTTGCATCTTTTTAGATTGTGAGCCCTTTTGGGACAGGGAGCCATTAGTTATTTGATTTTTCTCTGTAAACCGCTTTGTGAACTTTTAGTTGAAAAGCGGTATATAAATACTGTTAATAATAATAATAATAATAATGATGGGCTGGGGGAGGGGGTAGACAAATGGGAGATGCCTAAACCACAGCAGAGATTTGCAGTCTAATCCTGAAACCAATCTATTCTTTCAAGAGTCATGTGCTAAAATGTCCATAGTAAGGGCTTGGGAAACAGTGCATCTCATAGAAGTTTCAATTATGTGTTGAATTGGAGGGAATACTGTAAAGTGACATGTTTTCCATCCCCCCAATGTGATAGACATGTGGGTTCTAAATAAAAGAAGAACAGATGTCTTGTGATAACCAAGTAGCTGAATTCCAAACTATCTGTAGGTGGTTTGTACTGTACTAAGTACATCTACAGTGATTTTTTTTTTAAACTGATTTAGAATGATTTGCAATTCTGACACATTAGTGGAATCAGATGACAGATTATACAGACATACACATGGTAATGATTCTAAAACCTCTCCATTACACTGATTACACTCATAACTGTGTGTCAAGACCAACTTCATTTGGGCTAATACAGAAACTGGTGTAGAGAGTTGCTTTCCCAAATCTTCAGTGTCTATATCAAAAAGCTGCTTGACACTTGTGATGAATGCCTTTCTTCTCCTACTTTTCCTTTATTTTTTGGACACCTTTAGTCCACCAGAAATGTCTGTGCTAGGTAAGCAGCCTAAACATACTGGGACAAGCTCCTGAAGCAGTCTTTGTCCTTTTTCATATCTGGGCTAGCCAAGCTTTCTATTGAGACTGGCAGGTGCCTACTGATTGGGCAGTCAAACCATCTTTCTCAGTAAGAGTGGGATGGAAGAGTGGCCAGGTGGCAGGGTGACTGGATGCAATGGAGGGCAGAGTGCCTCTACCTTTAACCATTGCATTGAAGAGGGAATTTTGGCAGGTGCAGCTTTTTAAACCAGTCCATGTTGAGCTGCACCTGCCAAAATTCCCTCTTCTCTATAATGGTAAAAGTTATAGGCACTCTGTCCTCCATTGTATCTTTTCACTCTGCCAGATGGGTCCCAATCAGGTAACTTGATGCCATCATCAAACCATTAAGTTCAAGCACAGGGTTGCTCATGTGTGTTTCTGCCAGGTCTCCCCCCCCCCTTTGTTTGACTCCCTTTCTTTGTGGCTTTTAAAAAATTATGTCTGTTTCATATTCATGGGCAGTTCAGTGGTTTGTCACATCTGATTGCTTGTGGCTACTACTATGATCTAATTTTAAATAAGAATGCTGGGGTTTTGTGTTTCCTGAGAGGGATTTTTTCCCCAGAAAAAATGCCTTCTCTGCCTGGGATCTGCAGCCTGGGATAGTGGCAGTGGACAGAACTACCAGTTTTGCCCCATTCAGCGGAGAGGAGGAACAGCTGCATGGGCGTGAACTACTAGATACTACTCTCTTTGTTGGTGTGCCTTTTCTGACCACCTTCTCTGACAATGCTGCTTCCATATGTTAGCTGTTGTATGCAACAAATCACTTGTGGATGTGGGTTGACCATGCACATTGGCCTCTACCATATGCCTTGGGTGCTAGGGTTGCCAGGTTGCAGCTCAGAGACTTTGCTTTCCTCTGGTTATGAAGTTGCAGTCAAGGGTCACCTTCCTAGTTCCTCCTTCAGTCAGTCCACTTGGCTCTGCTTTACTTTTTCCTCTACCTCAGCCTGCAGCAGTGAGCTTGAGCTCTCTTCCATTAGCCCCTGCACTGTGTAATTTATGATGTGGATGTTATGCTATTAAATTATTTCTAATTTATGTGAGGGTCAGGCAGCAGATTAGAGAACTACAAATAGCTTCAAGTAATAGTATTTCCACCTTTCTCTGTTACACACACTGTGCAATTTAGTTTAGAGAAAGTTCTTACCTAAAATACCATTTCCTTTTATTCTCTTCATGCTGGCAATGGAACAAAGACTCTGCAGTAAAGTGCTGTTTGACAGCTAGCATAAAAAGCTACTGTTGGAATAGTTTTGTAGCAGGTAGTTCAAACTCTTTGCAGCAGTCTAGAAATATCTCTGACCTGGAGTTCCCTCTTCCAAACATAGTACTACTGAGAGGGCTTCTATACGGGGACTATTCTTGCTAACTGGCTTGATAAACCATCGAGGCTTTTTCCTCCCCTAGCAGTCACTTGGCAACCGTAATTCTTCCCAGGGTAGCTTTTGTCATCGGGATGGGAACACTTGGCAAAATTGTTCCATAAAGGGACCTTTCAAAGACACAGCAGGGTTAGTGTCAGTGGGAGGTTTTCCTCAGGGTTAAAAGCAGCAGGATTGGGGGAGGCATGGATCAGGACTGGATAGGGTTAAAGCCCCCCCCATCCCCACCATAGTCCCAATTTGGCTGCTACTGATTAAAGAAAAATGCCTAGCTAAATATGAGTTCGATAGCGCAATTAGGTCTTATGGGGTATTAGCTTTAACTATAAATCGCATGGTGGGGGAGCAAACTGGACAAAACCATGGAGAGTGGGGCCATAGTAGTTTTCCACTGCTATGATTTCGACCATATATAATTCCACTGGTACGATTTGGACCATTTATATATATGGACCATTATATATATATAATATTAATATATATTTATAGAGCAAATATTAATAAATGTATTTAACCAAAGCCAGCAAGGGCAGCTTCTGCCAAACTCAGTCCTAGTTTATTAATTGACAGCATAATAATAATTCAGAAGCTCTCAGTAGAAAAATAATAATTCTAATCAGGATTCTGTCTGCAGGAATTTTAAAGTAGAATCTGGCCGTTGTCATAAAATTCTTGTAGAAAATGCTAGATGGGTGGAGAAGAGAGCATTGTAGCATGTCAGGCAACTTGCAGTCATTCCAAGAATCATTGATAGTTGGGGAGAATGTCAAGTTCTTGGATCCTGAGTAGTTTTATAAATAGATGGCCTTGGCATGGGTCAAGCTGACCCAGGTTGCAGCCTGGCATAGTAGATGTGGAGAAAATAGTACATTGGCTTGAAGACTGTAATTGCAAAGCAAAGATGGTGACATTAAGGAAAAAGTGAAGTAATTGGGCAGCTGAAAAGAAAGAGGCTACACCACTGTGTAATTTTCCCAGTGGATGGGAAAGCATTGTGCAACTGACTTGGCGAGAATTGCTTTCTGATCACCAGTATTTCAATTTAAAGGAACACAGACTTTTACAAGCGTTGTTTAAGAGATCTATAAAATAACCAGCCATATACATTACGATATCTGTCATTTACAGGAAATAGAAAACAATGGCTAGTTGAATGATCTCTATTAAAATTCATTAACAAACAAAATTGCAAATTCTAAAACAGGGGGCCCCCCGTATCTTGCATCCGCAGTTTCACTTATCCATGGATCGGGTCTGCTGTCCAGTTGGGCCTCTAATGCCTTACAAGGCATTAAAAACATCTTTTCTAGTTTTTTGAAGTCACCTTTTTCTTGCTATAATTGTCATTTGAGTGTCAATTGAGTGTTGGGAGAGTTAGAACAGACAAAAGAAATTATTTATTTACTCAGCGTGTGGTTGGTCTGTGGAACTCCTCGGTGACGGCATCTGGTCTAGATGCCTTTAAAAGGGGATTGGACAAGTTTCTGGAGGAAAATCCATTACAGGTTACAAGCCATGATGTGTATGTGCAACCTCCTGATTTTAGAAATGGGCTATGTCAGAATGCCAATGCAAGGGAGGGCACTAGGATGCAGGTCTCTTGTTATCTGGTGTGCTCCCTGGGGCATTTGATGGGCTGCTGTGAGATACAGGAAGCTGGACTAGATGGGCCTATGGCCTGATCCAGTGGGGCTGTTCTTATGTCATTCTGAGGCTGGCAGAGACTGTGGGCGGCCTCTGCTGGGCTCAGAAATCCATCTGGAGGCAAGGGGTGCTTAGCTCCCTGCAGATATCAGAGCATGCCTGTACTAATTTTTAGGTCACTGGTAAACATTATATCATTATGAAGTCAGATATAAGACAAGATTTCTGTATTTCTGAGCTAAAAACCATGCTTCTTAGCAGAAATGTTCTTACCATCCCCACTGGCCTAGTCTTTATTAAAGATGCCACCTGTTTCTAATTCAAGAAAAGCGCCACTTGTTTGATTTCAGTGTATCAGGCATAGGCCAACAGAAGACTTACCCTGGGATAAAGGAACAAATGTTTCCTTACACTGAGAAGGCCTTTGTGGCCCTGAAAGTCCCCCACATTGACATCAGTGGCATACGAAGGTCATTTGGCACTTGGGACCCATAAATTTTTGACATCCCCCTCATATGACAAAATTAATCTGGGCTCATGTCCAGGTGGGAGCCCGCATCTACCTGCCCAGCAAACCTTGGCCACGGATGTCAAAGTTAAACCTGCAGCCCAGGTCTAACCACCTCGAAGAGGCAACTCCAGAGGGTAGTCAGAATGGGAGCCCAGGTCTACCCAGCAGGCCCAAGTTCAACTGGGAGCCCAAGTCTACCTGCCTGTTTGACTTGGGCTCTGAAGTTAAGATAGTGCTCATGCCTGTCCCCAATACACACAATGCATCTGTCCCTGACTCAGTGACATACTGCCCCTGGATCTGGAGGTTCAATGTAGCTATTATGATTAATAACCACTGATAGACTATAGTCCACCATCAATGCTTAGAATCCACTTTAAAAGTAATCTGAGCCAGTGTACAACACCCAACCTTCCGACTAATAGCATTACTAAGGTTGGTGTCACCTGGTCTGATAACTCATGGTGTCACCCCCATTAAATTTATTTATTTTACTTTAGAACAGTACATATTACCCAACCAATCAGTAACCAACAAAAAAAGTGGCCAACTTGATGGCACTCACACAACTCAATAGTAGTTCGAGTATTAGTTCTGATACGTGGAAAAGAGAGCTGACTCATAACAACATCTTCTTGGTTCCATGCTGTGTCATCATAACCTCTCATTAGCTCTCAAGACACTCAGGGTGCAATCCTAACCCCTTATGTCAGTGCTTTCCAGCACTGGCATAGCAGTGCCAATGGGGCATGTGCTGCATCCTGCAGTTGGGTGTCACTCCCGGAGGCCTCCTCAAAGGGAATATTTGTCCCCTTGCCTCAGAGCTGCATTGCCCTTATGTCAGTGCTGGAAAGCACTGACATAAGGGGTTAGGATTGTGTCCTCAGAATCATTGTGAGTTATGGAAATCCACTTTTTGTGGCATAAGGCAGTTGTCTTTTTCTTTTCTGGTTATTTGGCTATAGCTTTTGATAGAACACAGTTATTTCAATGCAGTTTGTTTCATTGCATTCTGCTGTAAATCACACATTGAATGGTATATAACAAGATGGTGGTATTCCTAAAATTCAAGATTTCCAGTTTTGGTCACTACTGGTGTCATTCCCCCCCCCCCCCAGGATGTCACCTTACTAACTCCTTATCAGTTCCATGCTGTGCCATAATAGAATCTCATTAGGTCTTTGAACACTCAAGTCTCATTGATCCATTTTCTGAGTTAAGAAAATGTACTTTTTGTTACATAAGACCGTTGCATTTTTGTTTTCTGGGTATTTTGGCCGTGGCTTTTGATAGAATGAAGATATTTCACTCCAGTTTTTTTCATTGCATTCTGCTGTAAATTATGCATCGAATGGTATATAACATGATGATATTATTCCTAAAAACATGATTTCCACAATTTTGGTTACTAGTGGTATCACCACCACCACTGGGTGTCACAGTACTAACACCTTATTGCAATGATTCTCAAACTGTTAGCACTGGGACCCACTTTTTAGAATGACAATCTATCCGGGACCCACCAGAAGTGATATCTTGGCCGGACATGACATAATCAAAGAAATCAAAATAAATATAAAGTAAAACAAAAATAAAATAAGGGGAAGCCAGCCCTGTTCCACCAAGTGAATTTTCTCTATAGCCCGCCTGCAATCACAACCCCCTCCCCCCAAAAAAGAATCAGTTAAGATTTTCAGCCCTACTCAGTGCCCAGTTCAATTTAAGTTCTTCTATTTAAACCATATGACCATCAGGACACCCCTAGCATTATAAGTCTAAAAAAGAAAAAAAAATTAATCTTACCAACTGAAGTCTGTTTTATTTTTTTCTTGGGGGGGGGGCTGCCTTTTGGAGCATTTGTTGAGCTTCACTTTCACCAGATCGGGACCATTCTGGTGGTCTTGCATTCCTCTTTGCCTGACCTGACCACAAGCCAAGGCACCTTTGCTTATTCGTGAGTAAACACCAACATGGAGCTTAGTTTCGCTTTCCGTAGGGCTCTATTGGTTAGCTTGGAGGCAGGGACTTCCTTCTTGTGTGTATTTTGGGGGTTCTGTTTATCGGATCAGGACCATTGTGGTAGTGTTGGGATTCTGCTCAGCCTGCCCTTTCCAATGGACTATGGCAAGTTCACCTACTCATGAGTAAACATGCAATATGGCTGATTTTCACTTTCCATAGGGTTTGATGTATTTGCCTTTTGTTACAATTGCCTTTTTGTTTTTTTGGTGATAACGTTTGATAGAATGCAATGAAATAAACTGGAGTGAAGTATTTCCATTCTTCTGTAAACTATGCATCCAATGGTATATATAGCATGATGGGGTTATTCCTAACCATCGTGATTTTAGTAATTTTGCTCACCAGCGGTGTCACCCCCCCCCCCCCGAGGGAGGCACCTGGGGCCCACAGCCTCCTCGGCCCCCCTTATTATGCTAGTGATCAGCATGGCTGCATTGCTGCAAAGGAGTTAGATTAGATTGGGCTGTTGCTGTAAAATTAGCTAGCAGTGGAATGTGACAGCCAGGAAAAAAAAAAAGTTAGTTCACTTCCTCCCGAGTGAACTTAGGCCAGGAAGGTAAAGCAATAAGAGCACAAGAAGTTTATTAAAAGGAGTGAGTAATGGTGGTACCAGCAGTGCTGCTATCCTATGCACCTTTCTTGGCCTCAACATGCCCCCGTGTTCCCACTCCAGCTGGCCTATCTGAGTAGGCCCATTGCGGACCATGACATTGCAGAGCAGGCAAGTAGAAAATCATTTTACTTATCTCTCTGTTGCATCACAGCCCCTAGATAGCTCATAGCAGGCAGCAGAGCCATGCCAATGCTGCTGCATGCTATAGGCTTGCCAACGATAGGTATTATAGCCCAATCTTTTTTTTTTTTTAAACCACCTAGGATAGTGGCAATCACTGTATTTTGTAGCAGTAGGTTAAACAAAGACTAGAACATTTGACACAGTTTTTATTACATTTACCTTTTTATAAAAACTTGCTCAATTTATTTTAAACCTTATGTAAAAGGGTTTACAATATCAAGTTCCTAATTAAAAGATGCATAATTTTAAAATATCAAAAATTACACTTCTTGTGTGAGAGGTGACATATTTTCTGGCAAGTAAACAAATCCAAATTGACCATTAACCATTTCATTTCTTTCTTTAAATTACAGATACAAAAATACAACAACAGCTGAACTGTCTAGCTTGCTGCCACTCTGATATCATAAACATGCACATGATTTAATATTTAAAGTTGGTCCATGGATCTAGATAAATTTAAAATAGCAGCTTTTACATTCCTGTACAATCAGCTCTGTAAAAGCTGAATATCTAATATTTTAAAACCTGTATTTTGTAAAAAATAAATCTTTAGCTGTAAATGGCACTATCAAAATCATATTGTCCCACAGGCAGTTATTTACATGCTTTTAAAACAACTTTTTGTTGTTGAATTATCCTACAGCTGTTATTTGCCTCAGCATGAAACCACAGCCACATGCCTCGGGTTAATGGAGGCGATAAGCTTTGCTGTAGTGTGTGCTGATGGAAGATTATCATCATTGGGTTAGGTAATGTATATTCCACTGGGAAGCACAACATATAAATAATATATTTCTTTGTTATTTAAAGCCCAATGATACACTAACAATAAAGTACTCTACGATGTGAGCCATCTGAGGCAGCTGGCACTGGCTTCCTTGGAAGTCCTAATCATCTAGACTAGGCAAATATGTGTATATTATCTGACAAGTACTGCAAAGATTATGAATACTGTACAAAGTTGTTTTTCCTATAAGAAAGCCATAATATATTTCTATACAGAAAATGATTACTCTCTTCCTTTAAAAAAATACATACATCAACTCCACACAGTATTAGGTAAGACTATCACAGTATTAAGAGAATGGAACATGAAAAGCTCAAAAAGGCACAATCAGAGGAAAGCAAATGCTACATCTGCTAGTCTTTTCAAGACTTCTTTATTCTAAACCAAAGCCTTCTGCATTTGAAATTCCAATTGTCAACTTTTGCTTCAGCTCCTTTTTGGTCTTGTAAGGAGGCAGGCAGAGCTGATTGAAACAAGTGTGAGCAACAGGTAACCTAAAAAATATTGTAAGACAACATTTGTATTAAGAAATAATCCAGTTAACTAATTTAAACCATCATCCCAATCCAATGTTGCATTAGCATGCATAGAATAGGGTGAATCCCATACAGTTCAATGTAAGGAAAGAATTTTTATTCTAAAGAATTCACACAACTTGGCTTCTTCTGCTCAAGAAAATAGTAATGCTGATCTGAGAAATGGAAATGCCATGCATGCATGGGAACCCTGGGTACAGAAGGCTTGAATAAATCACATGCCTATTACTTTTAGCAGTTTACCACAATTTAGATTTTATTTACCTTTCATCTGGAACCAAATAATCATTATGCTCCTGTAAAATCTTTTTTTTTTTTTTTTAGCAACAATAAAGAGTCAAGAAATCTCCTATGGCTAAAAATTTTCTACTTTCCACGAACATTGAAGATTAAGGGCCAAATTCTATCCAACTTTCTAGCACTAATGTAGCCACAATGCAGCCCCAAGATAAGGGAACAAATGTTCCTTTACCTTGAGAAGGCCTCCATGACAGCCCCCCCATTGCAGAATGCAGCCCACAACCTGTTGGCACGGCTACGCTGCATCAGTGCAGGAAAGTTGTGAATCAAGTGAAATACTTATAATAAATTAATATTTATTGTACATTATAATAAATGTATAATATAATAAATTGAGAAGTAGTGGATATATTTATAATATAATACATTTATATTATAATAAATTTTTAGCAGAATACAAACCAAGCCCCCCAAATTAGGGAAAGGTAAAAAAGTATTTACAGTCAGAATGATAGAAGGTGACAGAATGACCAGGGTAATATGCCATTAGGGTAAATGCTTAAAAGCTTAAAAAGCCACACTATTTTCATTTAGGGGAAAGCTTAAAAATTGAAAACTGGCTGCTCTGCTGAATTGGCAAGCTCTGTTAAATGTCAAAGTTGCTACTGGCAAGAGATAAATTTTAGAAGAACAACACATACTTTAGTTGGATAAGGAGGCGAGAAAAGAGGAAGAAATAGAAAATACCAGGGCAACTTCTGCCTTTGAAGGCTCTCTGTTTGAATGGCAAACTAAAACAGATAACAACGAGCAGATGGGCATTACATGGCAGAAGAATACCCATCTTAGCAAAGACAGTTTACAGTTTTAAAATTGTTATTCTTTCATGCTTTTTAGAGCAAAGGACAGTGTCATTGTCTTAGCTAGAAGCCTTACATTAGAACACTGGAAGAATTATTTTAGAAGCTGTTTGCTATTTTCACAGAAGTCTCACAGAAGTGTCAAGGATATCACCATGCTTAGCTGACAGTTATTCTTCCAAGCTTTAAAATAGTATTTGTCTATTAGTAACCAACATATATGGAGATATGGTAGCCATTAAAGTAAGTTTTAACTGCCTGATTTTATTAAAGGTCTGACTAAAGCATAAAGGCATATAGAATAGTGAAAGCCATTTCATCTGAAAGAATCATAGTTAGTATCACAGAAAAGCTGCTTAGAAAGCTGTTTTGCTAGTTTCACAGACTTTGGAATTTGGAAAAGGGAGTTGTATCTCAAAGATAGATAAAACTCCTTCTTGGCAGAAATATACGGCCAGCCAAGCTGGGAAAACACACATATATGCAACATTGTAGTAAGAGATTATCAGTTGGCAGGCTGAAATAGGGTTTAGCTAACTGGACATAGACACCTGCAGAGACAAGTTTAGAAAAGAATACATTTAATTAGATAAGCAAAAACATTCTTGAGAAAGCCTGTTTGAGTTGCAACTGAAATGGAGAAATAAGTGCTAAAGGGGGCTGGTGAAGGGAAAAAGCCGTTTGCCAGACATGTAATGTGTTTAAAGGTAAATGAGAAAAGGATTTCTTAAAAAGAAATCCTATATGCAGTGAAAGCTTGGCTTGTTTTATGTTAAAATATATGAAAAAAATCACAAGAAGCTGGCTGCCTTAAATGTACTCATAGAATAAATGTTCACATAGAGTAAAACTGTTAAAAAGGGAAGTTAAAAGGACCTTGCTTAACAGAGGTTGGCAGAGAGCCCCACAGTGTTTTGCTGAGAACAGGAGAAGGAATGAAGGAGAGATAAGACAGGTGGCTCAAGCAAGGCCATCCTAATCAGGAAGGGAGATGTATGCCAAGAAATAGGTCTGAAGTCTTGCCAAGAAGGTCAGTTCTGAATAAAATAGGGTTATAGCACACTCTACTGGTTCTTGAAAACTTTGTATTCAATATGTTTAATTGTTAATTTTACCTTATTTGGAAACCTGTAACTTGAAGCTCACCTATCAAGTGTCTCTAAGGCTATCTACAGCCTATTAAGAGTTAGCCCCATATATGATGTCAAACTTCAGCCAATGGGAAGTTCAAATCTTCAAACAAAGGACCCAAAATGTTATAAAGGGTCTGGTTAAGATAGATACTGGCTCTCAATGCTTTGGACAGGAGTCCCATGAGATGCCCATTGCGAGCAACAAAATAAAAGCTTGCAGATGATCACCCTTGACTACCGAGTCTTGCTTTTGAAACTTGCAACAAGAATATCTATGGGAACAAACATTACTTACCAGTTTGTGGATGCTTCACTCTTTGAAATCTTGAAATTCAAGTCAGCCATACCCCCCACAGGTACTCTGTCACTTCCTGTAGCAAAATGTAGAAGCTTCTTTTGAAGCTCAAGAGAAAATTCAAGTACTACTTCCCAGAAATATCTACAATACATAAAATCCATTTTAGTAGTAATTCACAAACGGTTCTTATTGTAATTCTATATAAATTAGGACTAAGAATCAAGGAAAAAAATATATTTACCGGATAGTAAGATCAGTTTTCTGGTAGCCATCATATTGAGTATGTTTCTGAAGAGCATGCATATCCAGTTCAGGACTTCCACAAACTAGAATTTCAACCTCTTCAGGACGAAGCAGCTGTCAAATCATTGAGTTTGAAAACCACATCACAAAACTAATCAAGAAGTATAGGATTTAAGTAACTTAACAGCGCAATCCTCCCCTCTCCCCAATGCAGCAATGCCAAAATGGCTTCTGCTGCATCCTGCAGGAAGAGTCTCCTCTGGGTAATGGAACATTTGTTCCCTTACTCAGGGGTAAACCTCCATAGTATGGAGGTGTCTTCTTGGACTTGCAGTACCAGAATCAGGTTCTGGGAAGGGGCTAGGATTTGGTGGCCACTACTGCCAATGGAAAAGGTGATTACGCTTGGAATGGGTGGTGGAAAAAGAAAGTCAGGTTGTCAAAGAACAAGATGGCTGGGCACTATCAAGACTGACATTAATCAGAACATAGAGCAACTGAATAAAATGGTTCAAGACTGAAAACTTTGGCACCACTTAGTCCATAGGATTGCTGAAAGTTGGACCTGGCTAAATATGGCTTGAAAGACTGCCAATGAACTCACCCCCTTCTGGACCTGATCTGTCCTTTCCTGCCCCATTCCACCCCCCACTCCTGTCCTGCATCCCCTGCCATGCTACCTGCTTTGGCAGGTCCTCTGGGAGGCATGGGAAGGCTCTGCCCTGCCTGCTGGCATTCCTGCAGCACGCAAATTCGTGTGCTACTGAAGTGGTTTTTTATGACTGCCGCAAGGCAGCCTACACCGGCAGAACATGTGTTTCGCCAGCATTCAGCCTGAATAGGATTGGGCTGTTAGTCCCACTCACTGCTTTGGACTTAAATATGTGTCTAGATTAATTGTAATGTGGAACCAGCTGTAAGTATCAATGTATTAACAACTTTATTTATACCCCGCCCTTCTCCCCAAAGGGACCCAGGGCGGCTTACAACGGTTAAAAACAGATTAAAACATGATTTAGCAAACAGATAAAAACATAACACATTAACTGTGTTACTGGCAAAGAAGCAATTGTCTCACAATGCGCATAGGTGCAACGCTACCCCTTTCCACCAATGCGGAATGCCCTAAGGAGTCACTGCTTAAAACCCTTCCTTTCCCTGAAGGGCCTATGCCCTGACTACAAATGGAGAAGGGAAACTGAGGAGACAAAAAAAAATTAGACTTTAAAATACTTGTGGGTGCCCAGTAACTGACATCTACTCCCCAGCAAGATAGGGTTGGGCTGGGGCAACAGTCAACCCTCATGCAGAGGAGACCAAAGGCACTATCCTAACCAGGTCTACTCAGAAGTAAGTCCTGTTTTGTTCAGTGGGGTTTACTCTCAGGAAAGTGTGGTTAGGACTGCAGCCTTAAGGTTGCAACTGATGCTACCTCCACCTGACATGAGATTCCCATACTGTAAGGAATTCCTCCTTCCTCTGGCAGGGAAGAATCTATAAGTAAAATCTCAACAGTTTGCAAAGTGTTCCTTCTATTTATTGTTCATGTTTATCCCATTCTCTTTTCAAGAAGTAGAATAGCAGTATATTTGTTGTTTCCTATGTCTATGACACCACACAGGTTTTTGTAGAGTTTAAGAAAAAACAAACACAACACATCCTGTTATTAAAAGGAAATGTGTTATACTGCTGTAACCTCTGGAAAATCATATTGCTCATAGAATGGCTATGTCTTTGCTTGATCTTTAAAGCTTCAAGGTACCAAGAAAGGGTGCAGTTGCTATGCTTTCCTCTTCATTCCTCCACTATTCTCCCTCACTCATTCTTCTCCCTAAATGCAAGGAAATTTTTTGTTGAAAATTAGGAGAAGATCTCTGCTGAAGTGGAAAAACAAAACCTGTCACTCAATGAGCTTGCCAACCCTCTTATACACACATATGGGGCTTTGATATATTTCAACTATTTCCTAGCCATTAATGTTAACTGTAATGTTAAGCATTAATTCACCACCACTTGTTTCTTTTCTGGGAACAAGCTTTTCAAAGAAGCCTGTGAATTTTGTATCACAGATTTGCAATGTCTACAGTATATATTATATAAGCATCATCTCTAGTATACATTAGATTTTCTTCAAATGTTTTTTGCTGAATAAGTATCAAGAAAGATTTTTTTAAAAATATTCTTACCATCAATGCATTTGAAGCACAGACACTGTGAAATCCATAATAAAATGCTTCAAACTGTTTGTAGATTGACTTGTTGAGAAGGAAGTCTACATAAAGTTGTACGTACTCTAAACAGAAGATTTAATGTGTGACAAAAAGAAAATCAAATTATTGCTTATTGCATCACAATGTGCTACAATAATACACTAACTTCAAATATTATTAGGAGTACAATATTTGTGAAAATTAGTTAAATAAAAATGTAATGTTTAATGTAAAAACAAAAACCACCTTAAAAGCTCAACACTTACAATTTAACTATGTGGTCAATTTACCTTTTCTGTTCTGATTAGTAACTGGAATTTTATCACCACCAGGCTTTAGGCTGTAAGTTTTTATGACTCCAAATTCTTCTTGAAAAACCTGATGAGAAAATGTAACCTCTAAATAGTGCTATTTGAAATTGTAATTTGAAATTCTTTTGTGTGAATATCTGTATAGGTAATGGACACGTTTTCAGTAGTTTCACAAAATGGTGAGTAGAGCAAGAGCAGGAAATCAGCTACACCTGAACAAAATAGGAGGGAGTCTTGAGAGCTGTTATGCAGTCACTGCCGACAGAATTATGGTTGGAAAATTAACCTGTCCATATCTTGGAACAGATTCACTAAACAGACCCCAGCTGTTGCCCTCAACTCTCCTGTGATCGAAGTTTTGGCCCTCATCCTCAAAACAGACTTCTTGGTTGAAGTATGAAGCTGCTTATGCGTGTGTGAGTATGGGAGGGGGGGTATATAATGACAGAAAAAGTGCAGCTTAAGGCCGTATGGGTTTTTGTTTATAAACAGAAAAGGTCTCTCCAAGTGTTAGAAGTCCTTTGATACACTCTTTAGAGTGCAGTTAAAATGCTGTCTGGACCCTGACTGAGGAGAAGATGAGGTGGCTAACCAAGAAGGTTCAGAAATTTTGCTAGGTGATGGTAGAAGCAGCAAAGTCTAGTGCTGAGCAGGAGAGAGTAGGTACCTGTTTCTGTTGAGTTCAGTGAAAACAAGCAGATTTGTTGCTTTTTGGAGGGAAGAGATAGGAGTGAGATTATACATAAAATGAGCCAACAAACTAACTTGCTATCCCATTCTCAACCCACAATCCTCTACCATACATGGAAAATTAGAACAGAAGAAGCCAACAGAGCTTCGGTACTCATCCAGAAGCGCAAGAATGACTTGCTTGTCACTTCAGAGGTGTGAACAGACTAGAAATAGTGGGAACATCATGCCCCTATTACCAGGTGAAGGCTAATCCGCTTCATCCCTGGGCTGGGACATAGCTACTGTCCAGCAAGGACAGTTCAGCTGTCCAGCAAGGAAGACCGATAAAGCTAAATGCTGTAACAGCAAATGCTGACATTTAGAAGAAGCCAGGGTTTTATTTTAAATTAAATTATCACTTGCGGCATTATTTTTATTAAGTTAATGCACATTTAAAATGAAATTTTGTTAGAAAGGGTATAGAAAAAGCTATTAAATTATACATCCTATTTTACAGTAATTGTATACCTATTGTACCTGAAAGGTTGAATAAAAGTCTTCCTCAACATTTCCCTCATAGGAAAGAAGTTCATTTAGCCCATGAGACAACTCCTGTAAGAAGAAAGATTTAAAATATACAGAAATTAAAGTTGGTTTGTTAAATCAAAATTGTGTTTGGGTGTGAACATGATCCTAAAAGGTTTCAAGCCCATTTAGAATATAAGCTCAGAAGGCTTAAGGCCACTACAACAGAAATTGCTGTTCAGCCCAATCTTAACTAAACCCTCCCCATGCAGATGCAGAGTGTGTGCTGCACCTGCCCAGACCCAATGGGTCACCTCAGATCGGTGCCAGCTACCTTGCTGGCACAGGTTCGAGGTGAGTAAGAAAGAGGAAATGGGAAAACTAGGAACAGGATATGGTGCAAGTTGCTGCTGACAATCTGCTCCGTCCTGCCCACCGTTCCACCCTCTCCCCTTTCAGACACTTCGCTATTCCTGCCCCCCCCCCCTGCACTGCTGACTTACTGGCTTGGGAAAGGGCTGCAGGCTGTCAAAATGGCTGCCAGTAGCATGCTATGTGCACCATCAGCAGCCATTTTACGACAGCGGAACCCATCGTAAACCTGCCTCCATGCTCCAACCCAGTTCAAGTTTAGCCCTTTGCTTCCAGCAGCCCCTTTCTCTGTATGCTCACAGTGCTTACGTTAGTAGATTATTTGAAGTGTGTACTGCAAAGAGGAACTGCCATTCTGCTCTCAACTATGAACTTTCTAAACATGGCTAAAGTGTAGTTTTAGCCTGTGATAAAAGATCAGATAATCTATTCACTGTAAGCATAAAGTAAACATGACTGGCACAAACACAGCAACCATATGCATCACTGCTTAACTCACCTCTGAGGTATGCAATGTACTGCATTATACTGTGACCCTCTCAGAGCTTTCTAGTGGCAGCCAGGCATTGTTTGCAGAATATGAGCTGTATATTATGTAAATGCAATCCAAAAATGCCCACTCAAAATTGATACTGAAGAACATAAAAATCTGTTTGAAAACTTCAGAGTTAGCACCACAAGAATTATTTGAGTGTTTGTTTGAAATAATGATTTATACGTACCGGCATAACCTGACATAAGTCATCTATTGTAACATTGCCAATTCCTACGGGTGTGTTCTGGTCACTGGGTACAATGGGAGGACTAAGCAGCTTTTTGTAGCAGCATGGTGGGAATCGAATATCCAAGGTGATACTGTTATAAACAGCTAGTCCCATAAGCTAAATACTGGAAGTTAAGTTTAAATCATAGGATATCACATTGTATTGTGATGAATTTTGAAATTTGGAAATCACAGATCACATGAAATTCAGAGACCACTCGTAAATAATACTGACAACATTTAGATTGAGAAATTATTTAAGTTTAAATTTTTTGTACTAATTAAGAATTTGAACTCTAATGGCTAATTAACTGATAGAAAGGAAAGCATATTAATATAGTGAGAGCCCAAGAGTGAGCTCTGTTTACTGCCAGTGCTGCTGATCAGTTCCGGCTCTGCATGTCATTAATGTGCTGTAAAGCACATTTACGGCACCCAGGGAGTAGGGAGTTCGGTGCTGGGCCAATGCCAGTAGGTGCTGTGCCTCAGCGCTGGGAGGATGGCTGGCCAGAGCTAGCCAGCGGTGATTTTTTTTTTTTTGGGGGGGGGGGGAGGTGGTGAGTGGGTGGAATGGGCGGAGAGAGAGGATGATTGGGCCCGTGAGAGGGGTGAGGACAGCAGCAGCCTTTGCTGCGGAATCCTAACCCCCTGTCTGAGCCAGGCGGCGCAACACAGGTCTCCTTGACTCTGTGCCCATTCAAACACGGGTGCAGAGCCATGGAGATCTACTGTCACCAGCTGCTGTCTGCATGTTGGAAGGAAGTAAATGGTAGCTGCAGCACCCACAGAATCTGGCTGTCGCTATTTTAGTGTTGCCAGGTGCAGGATTGGGCTGTAAATAACCCTACATTTTATCCCTACAAATCCCTAAATATCCCTACAAAACTCAGGTAATTTGAAAACACTGAATGTAAAATATGTGATATCAACCTTTCAGTTTGCCATTGGATTTAAAGTGGGAAGCAACTCTCCTTAAATCTAGGAGATCTAGGACATCTAGAAAGCAAACTGCAGTTGCACCTGTCTCTTCTGTGGAAAATGGTCCCAAGCTTTACAAAACAACCATTGCTTATACCAATATTACAGAAACTGTATTTACATAGCAACTGTATTATGTATTTGCTACAGGAGCTAGTGATTCCTGTAGCAAATACATAAAATGATAACAAAAATATGAGTTCTTCAATGAACTGGGTACAAACACAAAGGCAGCCATAGCTCAGTCAAGGCTACCAGACATGTGTACACTGGTATATATGTGGATATTCCTGCTGTTCACACTTCATGCTTGCTGCACGAGCACTAGTCTAATTGCAGTAACCATGACTGCTACAAAATATGTACAGTCTTCCTCATATGACCCACCTGCTGAAGACCCCTTCTATAAATTACGCAAGGATGGTAACAAATTTCCCATAGTAATTCTATCTTTGGATCTAAATTTAGCCTTCCACAGCAATGCTTTTGTTTGAAAATCAAAGCCAACATATTTTGTGACCTCTGAATGTAAAATGAGATGGAATTACATGCTTCATTTATATGAGCAGTGGGTAATTTCTCCCCCCCCATGGGAAAGGTGAGCATTTGATTGGAAATATGACTATATTGACTTCTACTGTACTGTACTGTACACAGAATACTTTGACTATTATAAAAAATTTTTTAAAATTGCTGCAAAAAAAAAGAATTTAAAAAATCAACTATGACGGACACAATATGACTGCTGTGTATATAGTGCCTTCTAGTGGGCAGTTAAGGATACAGCTCCAACCAATCGAAATTCAGAGTAATTGTCACAGTTGAAGCTGCTAAACCAATGACAGTGGGAGTCCTTGTGATACGTAAACATGCCTGTAGAATAGAAGAAACATTTTCCAATTAAAGTACTATCATTATTATCTTGAATTCAGAATGTGATTCACCCAGAACTAAGAACTTTTACAGTACAAGGATTTCTAATAGCCTTAAAAGCACTCGTTATTGACTGGATTGTCAGCCCAATCCTATCCACACTTTCCTGCGAGTAAGCCCCATTGAACGCAATGTGACTTACTTCTGAGTAGACATGCATAGGACTGGGCTGTGTGTCCTCAGTTTGTGTGTTCTTATTCAAATGATGGCTTTCAGTGACTCAGTGCACAAGTTATCAGAGCATTAATTCCTTTAAATAGTTTTCTTTGACTCATATGCTGTAGTGGTTCCTTTTACTTCAGATATTTTTTCTGAAGATATATTTCATATCATTACATTTCATTATTATTTTTACTAAAAATATAAGTTCACAATTTGTAAAAAAAAGGTAAAGCTGCAGGCCATTTGAGAAATAGAAATAAAGGGAAACAATGAAGACAGAATAATGTTCTTTTTTATTTTAAAATATATTTTTATTATGTGTTTTGACCCAGACAGGTCCACAAAATAAGCTTACAGAACTGCAGCATCACCATCAATACTAACCAATAAAACAAAAACATCCAGCAAAAGCATTAGCAGTTAATATAATTATGCCTCTCAATTAACCTCACGTATCTCTGAAATGAAAAAACACAACCCCTTTTCACCTAACTTCTGAAAATGGCAAGTTCTATAATTTCAGTGGTGTCATTGAAAAGGTTTGTTCCTTAGAGGAGGAACACAGGCTCCCCATAGATGACTGAAGTGCAGGCAGCTTTGAATGAATGTAAGAGTCCCTAAGATTTCAGCACTAATTAACTGTTTGGTGTAGTGCTGGTATGAGGTGTTTTATCTTATTTAAAACCCATTCAATATCAGTTGATCTGTACATTTTTCAACTTCATCTCATTTATGTGAACATTAGAAGTGCTGTAGTTTAAAATACTCACCATAATCAGGATGAAAAATCTGTCGAATTAGAAGAAGAAACCATTCTTTTGTCAGGCCACCCATATCAAGACCAGCTTCCCCTACAAATGTAACTTTCAATTTCTTTTTCAGATCTGCCCTCTTCCTTGTCAACTGTTTAAAACAGACACAAAAACTACAGTAATTATTTTGCTATAGAGTTATTCTTGGTAACTGAGTTACAAAATTCTATATTTAGCATGAAATACTCATATAATGTACTGTACTGCGTGATCTAAAATTCAAAACATACCTTATTCATAGGGAAAAACTTGAATGCTATAGTTACTGGAGCATCTAATGTTTCTGGCAAAGCATAAAGCATATTAGGGTACAACAGGGGTAAACGGGCAGTCTGTGCACATTCTTGCTTCTCTTATGGGGTCACAGTTTAATCTCCAAATGAAAGAAATACTTTCTTCTGCTTTTATAGTTAATAGTCATGTTTTATTCTGAATCAGTTCTTTTGGTGTAACAGTGTCAGTATTTGGTTAGATAACTAAAAATACATTCATATAGAATCTCAAATTATAATTCTTAAATTATCTTAGTGTATGCTCCTTCCAATGTTTTCAGCTGAGATATGCACACGGAGGTACAATATGTAACAAGTTGTCTTGCTTCCTAAAAATGTTGCATGCATGCTGTTCTTTCATTTACCTTCTCATGGTGCTTTAGATCTTTTATTAGAGGAAAACTAGAGTTTCATTGCCATGTAGTCTGTGTATCTCTAGTTAATCTTCGAAATGTTGCCCAACAATTAAAGGACAGACCAAAAGGCTCTGATGCAACATCTACTACATCCTGTGCGCAGACCAGGAACTTTGGCATGATGGAGAGATAAGTAAACTACATTTTTACTTACTTAAAAGTAAGTAAGTACTTTTACTTACTGTCACACCATGGTCTCCAATGGGTTTACTCAGATCTGTGCTAGCTCTTTGGCTGGCAAGAGTGGACTCAAGGGGGTGTGTGATGAGGCTGGACAGGGGGACAGCACATGGCAGAGCTGTTACCACCACTAAGTGACCCCTGCACTTCTCCACTCATCTCCTGGAGGCCTCAATCCTCACTCTCCTTGCCCACTGCCCATCCCCCGTGTCAATTTACCACCATCAGGGGAGCTGGAACAGATGCTGCCAAGCATGCAGCACTGCTTACAGCAGTGGTCAGCATTGTGTGACAATGGCCCAATGGGTAGGCTTTCATGCCACTAGAACATGCCCTGTGCTGCTGGAACGCAAGTTCTGGCAGTGTAGCCCATGGACAGGATTGGGCGGGAAGATTAATTTCTTCAAAATACTGTACTCCAATATCAATTTGAATGAGGTGCAAAAGTAGGAGACTAAAACGAAAAATAAAAATAATTGCAATAGTCTCTTCTAACCAGAAGTGTCTGATCAAGATAGCAAAGGAATATGCTTCAGAATTTACTTAATAGATAAATTATGGACAGGCGTGCCCTGGTATCTGTGGGAGATAGGGTCCTGCCCCCCCCTGCAGATACCCAAAACTGTGATAAAGGGGGAGCCCTAAGTATAGGGTACCCCCCATTGCCTTACTTTGTTCTTGCTTTACTTACAAGTCCTAAACAGGAATATGAAGATTTGTTATTTATTATTATTTACAGGATTATTTATTATTATTTACAGGAATACGATGATTATTTTTTATTATTATTTACAGAATTTATATCCTGCCTTTCTCCCACACCACAGGGGACTCAAGGCAGCTAACAATATCAACATAATATAAAACAATATATTAAAAACGATTAAAACATTAAAAACAATTAAAAAGTTACTTACAAGTCTATCACAGGAATGTGATGATTAGCCCGGCAGGAGGCATGATTGAGGCAGAGGCTACCAGAACTTTAACAGCAGCTTCCTGTTGATGTTCTGGCAGTCTTTCACTCTATCATGCCTCTGACTGCACAGAAACAAGTACATTTGGGAAAAGTAGATATATGCACAAGGTATCAATCTGAACATGACAGGAGTTCAAAGTGTTAGTCAAATAATTTATCCGTTACTACAGAAATGTTTTGTATACCTCATCCAATGAATCACTAACTAGGTGCATTCTTCTCACTTTCACGTTTAGGAACAACATATTCATATCGGGTCTCTGCCTCCGAGAAACTTTGTCAACGAGGCTTTGCTGTTTAGAGTTCAGAAAAAAAAATTAATATATAAAACCTTGCCTACAAGCTACTTTGTACTGTTAGCCAGTGTATCATGTAGCAGTCTAAATTAATTGTTAAAACAAACTTCTAAATTATCTAATCATTGTAGCTTACAGAAGAACGTACTCGCTTGCATGGATGATCTAAATTAACTGCCTGTTCTGCCAAATTCCCAATCCAAGCTCTGCCTGGAGAATTATGCTCACATTTAGCTCATTAGCACCCCTTTTTTACCCAAGAATGACCCTGTTTCTGCCCTGCAGTACTGCTGAACCCCACCACCAGGGTAGCTCGCCTGTTTAACCTACAGAGGTCCTCCTTCCTGCCAGCAGCCTCCCGCCACTACAGCAGCCCCTTGGTCCTCAGCAGGTCTTGGGCACAGCAGTCAAACACCAGTCTTAGTGTCTCCAGTAGTTTCTGCTCCAGTAGCTTCCAAAGTCCATTCACACATCAGCCCATTAGCCATCAGTTCCTCAATCCAGTCTGTCCTTCCACAAGCTTTCCTCCTTCTGCTGCCCATACCAAACTCTCCCTTCATCAGGTGCTTTTATGCCTGAGGGCGCTATTGCCTTCAAGTGGCTGCAGCTGTACAGCACACTCTGCTGGATGCCCAGGCCTTACCCTTAAAGGGGCCACTGCTGATACCACATCTACATCCTCGCCAGATCTTCCGTGATTCCAATACACTGCCCAATCCCCACCATTGGTGCCAATCCAACCACGATGATAGAACATGCATCCAATGATAGGGAGGGGTGCAATCAGGAGGGCTGCCAGAGATAAATAAAAATATTTTTATTTAGCTCTATGTAGGCCAACTGATGGCCTATGGGTTTCCTCAGACCCATGGCAGCTATATGGCTGGCATAAGTCTGAGGAGAGAAAGGGCAAGAAAAAAATGGGGAATAAGATCCAGCATGTGCATTTGCTGCTGAGATCTTCCCTCTCTGGTCCACTCCCTGTACCCTTCCCTCCCCCCTCTGTCTCAGGATACCCCTGAACCTCTGCTTCCCTTCCCACCGCCAACTTACCAGCACCTGTGGAGCCTCCTGCAGCCACTTCCACACACACTGAACCTCTCACCATTTGAGGCACTGGCCCAGCAGTGCACAGCAGCAGCCTAGGTTTCACACTGCTATGAAAGATCTTGCACTGCTGGAACAATAACTTTCCAGTCCTGATCCTAACCAACTTTTCAACACTGATGCAGTCCTAAAGTAAGAAAACAAATGTTCCCTTACGTTGAGGACTGCCCCACTACAGCAGGATTCAGTGTGTGCCCCACTGGCACAGCTGCATCAGCACTGGAAAACTGGTTAGGATTGGGCTGTTAATGTCTTCTTTTGATAAAGAGCCAAATCATAGCTCTGCTGGGTCTGGGAGACTCCTCTGTGAGCCTCCCCTCAGCTGCATAGAGCTCTGATCAGTAATTGGAGCTCCAATCGGAAACCAGAAATGGGCTCTGATCCATGATTGGAGCTCTGTGCAGCCACAGAGAGGCTCACAGAGGTGGCTCAGCCTCTCAGACCCTGCTGGAGGCCAGTGTGACCCTCCAGGTAAAGTTAAATACCCCTGGGTCACAGTGCAGCCACAATTGCTGGGGTGACATCAGGGCCTACTCCCTGCCCCCCCGCCCACACTTACAATGTTCTCATAGTTCAAGTAGAACTTTGAAAACTGCTGATCTGAATTATAAAAGTATTGCAAGTAACTCAAGCTTCATACTAGAAGAAAGTTAAGAAGTTATTGCAGTTCAATGGAATTAGAACCTAAAAGAATTTAAAAGGTTTGTAGGTGGGGTAAACCTACTAATTTCTCTCAGCCTCAGCTCTCTAATGCTCTGATGAAATGCCCACTCAAATGGCCTTAGAAGCTGTGGGGCAAACTGGAAACACTTTTGCGAGGCCCCCTCTAATTTTGCAGGGTTCCTTCTACAAATTTTTTAGCTCTTAGCTTGAATGGAGCCAGACCAAAACATCTGTTACTTCTGTGCAGGTGGATACTCCTGTACCTTTAGTGGTACAGTGCACTCCCAGCCCACAGCGCTCCCCTTCTCTCACCTGTCTCCACCCTGTCTGTAGCAGCCCACTCCAAAGAGAGATGGGGGAGAGGATGGTGCTGGGAGCTGTGATGGCAGGGAAAGAGAGAGGCTTATCATGCTGCTGCCTGCATGGCACCAATTTTAGGCCAATTGAAAGCAGCAGTGGGCGGGAGCTGCTTCTGAAGTGACCCAATTTCTGGCCAACTGGAAGTAGCAGGGGGCAGAAGGGCAGCTCAGGGGACCCCACCACACGCGAGGCCCAATTGGCCAAAATTGTCCCAATTGCCTAAGATAGCCCTGACTCAAATGCACAGCAGTACTAAATACTCATTGTACTAAGATCAGTATATTCTTAATTAACAAAATAATGCTTACCCGTGCAATGTTTATCATTTGTTGTTCTGAGTCTCTTTGAATAATAACTTTTTTTGCTGCTATAGAAATAATGAATGGACATTGACAGAAGGAAAACCTGAATGTTAAAACAAACAGAAATATAATCTGTTCCAAAATAATCCAGTCAATATATTGGATATTGAATCAATATCAATAAATAAACAATGTAGGGCACAATTCCAACCCCTTATGTCAGTGCTTTCCAGCACTGACATAAGGGCAGTGCAGCCCTGAGGTAAGGGAACAAATATTCCCTTACTCTGAGGAGGTCTCTGTGAGTGACACCCAACTGCAGGATGCAGCACACGTCCCATTGGCACCGCTATGCCAATGCTGGAAAGCACTGACATAAGGGGTTAGGTTTGCTCCCGTATTGATTTGTTTTGCTATGTAAACTGTTTTGTGAACTTGTTTGTTGAAATTGGTATATAAGTATTCTTAACTCTTAATACTATATAAGTATTCTTAATACCTATAACTTAATACTTATAATAGTTAAAAATTCATTGCAAAGTTTAGAGTTATTTAGCAATTCAGAGTTGCTACTATGCACACACACACAGAGCCCACTCCTATCCTCTCCCCCCCCCCCAGTGGTACAGCAGTGCCAAAAAAGGTGTGTGTGGGTGGACTGGGAGGCTTTATTTATATCCCCTTATACCTCTGTAAGCCTCCTGCTCCACAACAGGTCTCCTTAGACCTGTACTAGCGATTTCACTAGTGCACATCTGAGGAGAGAAAGGGGGCAGGGAGGCTGCAGAAAAGCGGGACAAGATCCGGTACATGATTTCACTGCAGGATTCACTCTCTTCCACAGTCTTTGGTTCCCCATTCTTCCCACCTAGTCCCCCTCCCCACCCCTGTTCCTCCCTTCCTCGCCTGCCACATTACCTTCCTTGTCAAGCTGCTGGGGATCTGATGGCACAAGTGGGAAGGCTCTGGTCTCCCCACCACCCTCTCAGTCTGCCCCCATATGCCTTTTTTGGCATGGCTGTACCAGTGTGGGGAGGAAGGATAGGAATGGACTTCTTTATAGCAGTCAAAGCCAACAGAATGTGAGTTCCACTGCCACCTGGGCCCATTTGGATTGGGCTGACAAACACACAAACTGCCAAAAGCACGTTAATAAAGATTTAGTCATTTAACAAATCAGATATCTTCAATTCAGATATCTTACAGACACATGCCCATTTTAATGCAGAACTACATGATATCAGCCACAGTTTCGGTGCTGAAAAAGCTGAATAAGGGAAAAGAATGGATTTTTGGGGAGGCAGAGCAGGTAGGTATCCTATTCTTCCACTATTCCTTGCATCCCCTTTTCCCACAGGTTGTGCCCATCTTCAGCCAGGGTCACAGACTAGAAATAAGACTGGCTGAGAAGGGGGAAAAAAAAAGCCTGGTGGGAAGCAAAAGTAGGGAGAATAAAAACATGAGCAGCCCCCTTTTTTCTCTCCAGAAAAACATTTTGTTATATAGTCACCTATAAATCTCTATTCTCCAGAAGAATGATTATGTGAGAAACCATTCTCCCTAAGATTATAAATAAGTGATTTTCTCCCAAGGGACTTATTTACAAATCAGTATTTTGAAGCCCTTTTCTGAGAGGGGGGAAAAAACCCAGAATAGAAGGTTCATTTAACAATATTTATGTACTAGTTTTCACCAAAAAAAAATGTCATAAAGAGGTTTCCATAATAAAATATGTGAAAAGATGGTTCCCTGTCCCTAAAGGGCACACAGTCTAAAAAGACCAGGAGAAGCAGCAGCAAACAGCCACTGAAAAAGGTGCTATGTTGGAATGAATAAAGACATATGCTATCTTCTGGTTAAATGTAAGAGGAAAACCAGTTGAAAAAATGTTTCGTCTAGGTACTTTATTAGCAGACATTAGGAAAAAGTGCCTCTTTGTCCAATTGGAGGTGCTGCAAGTGTTTACTGTAAGTTGTTGTGTTTACTGTAAGTTTAACACCACTGTAACAGTAACTGGGTCTCACTCCCTGTAGCAGGAATACATTGTAGCAGTGACCTGTCAATCACTGTGAAAGTTGAGGAGAACCTTTGAAAGAGGGTAGTTGAGAAGAGCTGTTGAGGAGAGAGCTGTGGAGAAAGAGAAGTTGCTGAAGAGCATTTGAGGAGAAAGAACAGTTGAGGAGGGCACTATGGAGAAAAGAGGAGAGCAGTTGAGGAGAGTTGAAGTGAGCTGATAAAAAGGAGGATTGGTTACCTCAGGAAGACATTTTTGGAAGATTTAGGGAAGCAGTTGGAACTGGCTGTTCTGTTGAATTTGTTGATAAAATAAATTATATTCGTACCACTTACATGGTCTCTGATGTCTATCCAGTGCCCACATTACAGAGGTCTTTCTCCTTCAGGACAATGGGACCCTGAAGTTTTGGAAGAAACTAGCTACCTTTCCTATGAAATTTTTGCAGCTATATGAATGGGGTAGATGATTCTCTTGTAAGAAGATTTATGCCTCTTATAGCATCAGGAAGAAAGTATCCCCTACTTTTAGGAGGACCATCATGAATTTCTGGAGGAATCACAATTTAGCCCCTTCCCTCTGATTTGCTCTTTTGGTCTTTTCTTTCACTTAGATAGCTAAGAGCCCAATGCTGAGCTTGATGCGCTGGCTTACTGCCAGAGTGCACTGTTGCAAAAGTGCTATAAGGCATGTTTGCAAGCCTTACTGCTGGGTAAGTGCCTGTGCTATGTCCAGCACTGGTCGGCGCTGGGCTAGCACAGGGTGGGTGCCGGGCCTCTGCCGCTTGGCGGTTGCACAGGCCGCCGAACCATGGCACGGTGAGGACGGGGGGCAGGTGGGGAGGAGACATTCTGGGGAGGGGGGAGGCAGGAAGAGGGCGGAGAGAGGGCGAGGAGGCGTGATGGGGAGGCGAGCGGGGAGGGAGGGAGGCGGGTCCGGTGGAGCTCCTGTCTGTTTGTGTGGGCCTTGGCACCCTACATGAACACTTTTACCATTGCCACACTTTTACCCATTGTGGGGCTACTTCCCTTACTCAGGAGAAGGGGACAAAAGTCCCCTTCTCCCGAGGTGCCGCCCACCAGTGGTGCTGCTAGGGGGTGCGGGCCGCACCAGGTGACGCGCCCTGGGGGGTGATGCGCCCTGGGGGCTGACGCACTAAAATCGCGCCTTTATGAGCTACTGCGTCATGCCATACACCATTGGATGCAGAATGACCAGCGGAACACAAAAAACCCCGTTGAGATAACTCCTTTCGTTCAAAAATTATGGCCAAAAAACTGGAAGGAAAAATGCATGGAGCCCTATGGAAAGTGAAAGTGAGCCGTATCGTGTGTTTACTCGTGAGTAGGCGTGCTTGCCTTAGTGCGTTGGAAAGGGCAGGCTGAGAGGACTCCAACAACGTCAGAATGGTCCTGATTCAATGAGTGCAGCCCCCCAAAACACCTGAGGAGGAGGTCCCTCCCCCCAGATGCGAGTGTATGGAGCCCTATGGGAAGCGAAGCAGCCTCACATAGCTTTTACTTGCGAGTAAGCAGACATGCCTTGGCTGGTGGTCAGGCCAGGCAAAGAATGTGAGGACACCAGAATGGTTCCAATCCGATGCGACTGGAGTGCAACAAAAGCCACAGAAGGCAGCCTCCCCTCCCACTATAAAGGACCAACAAAGAGACTTGAACTGGTAAGGGGAATGTCTTCTATTTTGCACTTGAAAAGTCAGGTGGGAATTTATCTTGATATGCCTGAAATAGAAGAACTTTAAACTGGGCATTGGGGAGGGCTGGAAATCTCACTGATTCTTTTTGGGGGGTTGTTATTGCAGGCAGACTACAGAGTAAGCTCCGTTGACCACTATGGGACTTACTTCAGAGTAGACATGCATAGGATTGGGCTCACAGGCTGCAATCCTACCCACACTTTCCTGAGAGTAAGCCCCACTGACCACAATAGTACTTACTTCAGAGTAGATTCACTTGGTGGAACAGGACTGGCTCCCCCTTATTTAATTATTTCTTTTATTTCAATTTAATTATTTATAATTATTTTAATTTGCTTGATGATGTCACTTCTGGCCATGACATTACTTCCAATGGGTCCTAGACAGATTGTCATTCTAAAAAGTGGGTCCCGGTGCTAAAAGTTTGAGAACTGCTGCAATAAGGTGTTAGTAAGTTGACACAGGGGTGTGTGTTTGTGTGTGTGTGACTCTACAAGTTTTCAAAATCACTAAAATCAGAATTTGGAGGAATAATCCCATCATGTTATATATCAATCAATGTGTAATTTCATGCAGAATGCAATGAAACAAACCACATTGAAATATCTGTGTTCTAACAAAGGTACAGCCAAAAAACCAGTGGGGGCGGGGCGATGGTACATCACCACGCCCACCACCTGGGGCGTTGCCCCCCCCCACTGCATGGGGTGATGCGCAGGCCTCCCGCACCGGGTGATGCGATTTCCTAGTGACGCCACTGCTAGGAAAGGAGAACTTTTGTGGTGGAATGGCAGTTAGGGAAAAGCAATTGCAATGGCAGTTGGAATGCTGGGAAAGAGCAGTTAGAAGAGGCACTTGGAAAAGAATGTGCATGTGTGAGAGACAGACAGATAAACAGTGGCTCTGAAGAAAAGCAACCTAGCAGATGGTTGGGAAGTGCTGAGGTATATGAAAAGTATTCCCTGAAAACAATCTGGAAAGTCCCACTGAGAAGCAAACGACCTGTAGAGAAAGTGGTAATACTTACCTCACTGTTCTGAAGTTTATAGTAAACTTTTAAAACAAATCCTGCTGTGTTAGTGTTGTTTGATAGAGACCAAGTGATAACCTGATAAATCCAATGTTATAGAATATGGCCACAGTAATGTTACCAAGTGACAAAAAGGGGGTTTCAGGATCCCTTTCGCATGACACTTACCTTTGAGAATTTCCATAACATTGCCAATTATGATATTCTTCCATGAGATCAATATGATCCAGTGTAGAATTATAGAAATCCATATATGGAATTATGGGAGGGTTAGACAGACTATTGGCAGTATCTGCAAAATACATATTTAAATAAATGAGTTTTTGCAAGTGCTTCTTGGCAATCAGCATTATTTAGAAGCAAAGGAAATTAAGAGTGCCAAACAACTGGTTTTCATTTACTTAATGATACACAAATCACTATTACTATACTATGGGTTAAAAGGTTCTTATCCAAATAACAGTGCATAACATTAAGGACCAATTTATTTATTTATTTATTGGATTTGTATTCCGCCTTTCTCCCCGAAGGGCACCCAAGGCAGCTAACAATCAAGTTAAAAAATACAAGGCAGATAAACATTAAAAATACAACACACTTAAAAACAATTAAAAACAGATAAAATACATGGCAGCAGACTGAAAGCATGCAGTAAAAGACATAAGTTATAAATTTATAAAAACAGCACTTATGGTGCCTCAAAGGCTTTCCTGAATAAAAAAGTCTTCAGGCCCTGCCAGAACGCTAATAATGAGGGAGCTGCTCTTAATTCAAAGGGGAAGGAATTCCATAGTACAGGTGCCACCACCGAAAAGGCCCTGTTTCTGGCCACCATTCCCTTCACCAATGACGGCACAACCAGCAGGGCCCCTTCTGATGACTTTAAAGAACGGACAGGATTATACGGAAGAAGGCAGTCTCTCAAATACGCTGGTCCCAAGCCGTTTAGGGCTTTAAAGGTCATAACCAGCACCTTGAATTCCGCCCAGAAGCGAATGGGCAGCCAGTGCAGTCGCTGGAGTAGCGGCGTGACGGAGTCAAACCGCTGACCCCCAGCAACTACCGGAGCCGCTGCATTCTGCACTAGTTGTAGCTTCCGGACCGCCTTCAGGGGCAGCTCCACGTAGAGTGCGTTACAATAATCGAATCTTGATGTCACTATGGCATGGACCACCATGGCCAGATCTGCCTGAGACAGGTACGGCCGCAGCTGGCGCACCAGCCGAAGCTGGGCAAAGGCACTCCTGGCCACAGCTGACACCTGGACATCCAGGCAGAGCTGCGAGTCCAGAAGAACCCCCAAGCTGTGAACAAATTTGTTCTAAGATCAATGCAAGGAGCAATCCTGGTGAAACAGGCATAAATTCATAGAATGTTAGAGTTGGAAGAAACCTTACAGGTCATTCAGTTCAGTCCCTAGCTCAGGATAAGTGAGTGCATCCTTGCATATGGCCATCCAACTTCTGATTGAGAACTTCCCGTGAAAACTCACTGCTGCGAAAGACAGACTGTTCCTGTGCCAAACAGCTCTTACTGTTTGGGAAATTGTTAGGAACTGTTAGGAAATTATTCCTCATGTATAATAGTCTACTTCCCTGTAGTTTCAGTCCATTGGTTCTACTCCTGCCCTAGGGAGCCACAAAGTTGCCTCATTCTTCTGTGTGGTAGTCCTTTAGGTATTTGAAGATAGCTATCATATCACCCCTTAGTCTTCTCCAGGATAAACATATAAAGCTTGTTTAACTATTCCTCACAGGACTTCGTTTTCAGACCCCTCACTATCTATGCTGCCATCCTCTGAACCTGTTCCAACTTATCAATGTCTGTCTTAGAATTTGATGTCCAAAACAAGGCACAGTATTATAGCCACTGCAGTGAATCCCTGTGATCATCTCTCACACATTACTTGGTGCTTATAGTGCATGAAGCTTAAGAAATGAGTCTGTCAGTTCCCCAGTACTGTTCCCTTGGCTTCCCGAGACTGTATAAAAATGTAAGTTAGCAGGGCTGATCCACTCATGAGGACAGGTGTAGAGATTGCTTTGAGTAGCAGGCTGCAGGAGATGACAAACTGGTGGGAATGCCTCACATCCTGCACCTGCCTGCAGTTCACCCAGCCATTTTACTCTATGTTCCAATCCTCTTCTTGTTTGCTAAGGTATAGAAGAGCATTACAACCTGCCTCTTCCTCCAGAACTTCTGCCATAAACAATTGACTGCAGAGATGAGACTAGAAAAGAAAACAGTGGGCTGCTATTATCCTGTTTCAAGACATTGATCCCAGTTTCCCAGAAACAGTGGGTTGCTACAATCCCATTTCAGGACACTGATCGCAACAAGTCTGCTCCATTGCCTTTTCCTTGCTTGTCCAGGAGTTTCTTCAAAAGAGACTAGGAAAGCAGACTGGACTGAAGGAAGATTTTATGCTCTGCCCAGCCTGTTTTGAAGAAGCACTTGGTCAGTGAAGGCAGAGGTGGGGGTTGGGGCATACGCACTAGAGTGTGTGCAAAATAAGGGGTGGGCACATAAAATTCTGCTTGGGCCAGGGCTATTGGGAAGAAAAGGTATTAAGTTCTCCTGTGGGCTCTCCATGGCAGAGTCAGTCCTCCACAAGTGAGTAGCTCCTTCTTCTCAAGAAGGCAGGTCAGGCAGAATTGTGCTGCTTGCCAGCCTAGATGATCAGTGCTTTCTTGATTCCAGCAGGGCAAATAGCCTTCTTCCTTCACTCTAGGAGTCTTGAGGCTCCTTTTTCCAAAGCGCTGCTCTCCCTCTGGGACCATTTTCCTTTAGGTCTCTGTTCAGCATGGGGCTGGTCATGGCGGCGATTCTAGGCACATGACCACTTCCGCTTTTGCTCTGCACTGAGCTGCCCACAGTGGCCATTTTAGGCAACCAGAGGCATATGCCTCTACCACCTCTTGAGGTAGAGGTGTGGGTTGGGGCATACACACACACACTCGAGTGTGTACAAAAAGAGGGGTAGGTACAGAGTCAGATCCAGGAAGTCCTTGGCAACCTGTCCTCCATGGGCTCCTTTTTACCTCCCCCCACCTTCCAAGAGTCATGGTGGGGCTTCCTTTGACAAATGGGATCAGAAAGAGGGGGCAACAAGGGAGCTGAGACACTCATTTCACCACTGCTGCACAAAGTATGCTGCTATGAGCATAGAGGTGGTCTCAGGAACTGTCAGCAAGACCTTCTGGGCATCTGGATCCTTAGAACTTGCCCTAGTGTGCCTGTCTCAGCTGTCAGCTATCATATATTGTTTACAAATTTTCTGTTGAGGTGGAAGGTGTCAGCAATAGAATGTTGAGGAAGAAAGCAGCATCTGAGAGGAAAGTGAAACATCTGTTTAGATGAAAAACTTTCCATCCATCTTAAGTGAACGTTATCCACTAAAGTATGGCTAGAGAAAAAAGTCCACATAAAGCTCAAGGATGGCAGTGTTGTTACAGCTGTCAAGAAGGTAGTACCAACAAATAAGACCAGGATATTGGGCACTCTGGTAAGAAAGGCAACACATTAAAAAAAACAAATAGAAGCATGACCTAAAAGTCATATCACTGGCTGAAGACTTCAAGTTGCACTGTATAGTAAAAATTGAATACTGTGTAGTGAGAAAAGCATATATTAAAAGAGAGAACTAAAATTAATTGCAACTGGGGAAACCTACTAAATAAAGATAATACTTTGGTTGCTGATGGAATCCACCACGTACACTTCTCCAAGAGAGGTAATTCTTCAGGTTTTGCAGGAAACAGACGTAATGAAATAAACTGTAGTAAACTATCTACCACCTGCTTGAATCTCTTCTGAGGCATCCTAGAAAAAATATATTGATGTTATTTTGATGCCAGAAAGTTAAAGGTAAAATGCTAACAGAGCTCGTTTTTTAATGAAAATATTACAGATTAGTTATTTGATTTTCTTGGTAAACCGCTTTGTGAACTTTTCATTGAAAAGCAGTATATAAATACTGTTAATAAAAATAATAGACAAAATTTCATATAAATTGTGCTGCAGTGTGTGCATGGAATATACACTGTAGACAGCATTAAATAGCAGAATCCTTTCCTATGAATGAATTTTGGCTGATGGCTGTGAACATGATGTAAAAAAAAAGGCTACTGAAGAGTAAGAGGAAAAAAATCTGCCTTGCTCCCTATCTGATGGTGTTCTGATGCCAGTAATACTTCATGTATTTCAAAAAGCCTAGAATGTGGCTTCCCAAACTTGCGTGTGCTAGTTTTAATGTTTTACTGTATTTCAGTTTTAATTATGTGAATTATAAACTACTTGTTGAGTGTAACAGAAAGGCAAGCTATAACTATTGCAAATAAATAAAATTTACCAATACATTCTTATGTCATTAGAACAAGTGAATGATTTCCCCAGATATCTTGCTTCCAAGTAGTTACAGACACATGCCCTGTTATTAGAAGTATTTTGAAAATGGTGTTATTTATTTTACTCAGAAGTAAGCCCACTGTGTTCATTAACACTTAGGTTGTAATCCTATCTTACTCACCAGAAACAAACACCTCTAAGAACATAAGAATAGCCCCGCAGGATCAGGCCATAGGCCCATCTAGTCCCGCTTCCTGTATCTCACAGCAGCCCACTAAATGCCCCAGGGAGCACACCAGATAACAAGAGATTTGCATCCTGGTGCCCTCCCTTGCATCTGACATAGCCCATTTCTAAAATCAGGAGGTTGCACATACACATCATGGCTTGTAACCCGTAATGGATTTTTCCTCCAGAAATTTGTCCAATTCCTTTTTAAAGGCATCTAGGTCAGATGCCATTACCATATCCTGTGGCAAGGAGTTCCACAGACCAACCACATGCTGAGTAAAGAAATGTGTTCTTTTGTCTGACCTAACTCTCCCAACACACAATTTTAGTGGATGTCCCCTAGTTCTGGTGTTATGTGAGAGTGTAAAGAGAATCTCTCTATCCACTCTATCCTTCCCATGCAGAATTTTATATGTCTCAATCATGTCCCCCCTTAGGTGCCTCTTTTCTAGGCTGAAGACACCCATCAAAGCTGAAGGGGCCCTAGAGGCCTCTAGCTATTATGAGTAGGGAACACATAACTGTGTACTGTGTGGTGTGCAGGAACATTATCATGTGTGAAGGAGCCCATTCTCTTAGCCTCTCTGTAAAGTTAGGTAATACTAAAGTTAGGTTAGGAAGAGAAAGACGGGATAAAAATATGGTAAATAATACACATCCTAAAACTTTGCAAGTGGGTAGGGTTGAAATCAAAATAAAAGAGATCCACAAAATGTTTGCTTGTAATTCAAAATTAATTGCTCATAGCTTAATTAAGATGTAACAATATGATTTAATAATTGTCCTTACTCTAAGCCTCAAAGCCACAAATTATGCAAGAGTTCTATGATTCCTTTCCATGAAAGTTTTATTTCTTTTTTATTTTTTACCCAAAGCAACTCAGTTCAACAGTGAACCTGAGTGTAGGGAGGTATGTAAAAAGGCTGCTTAACCCTTTGTATTGTTCCAGCTCAAATAATCTTCCCGAAGTTTTTTGTTTTTTTTTAAATCAGGTGAACAAAACCCTCCCAGCTCTTTGATATTCCCCCACAAGTGAAAAGCAGCTTAAGAAGAATGCTTTAAAATGATCGAAGGGGAAAAGGTTGAGTAGTTTCTTCCTTCTACTAAGCCATTACCTATCCAGGTTGCTTTGATTTTTAAAAAAGGTGGAGGAACAAATCACATAATTCTGCATAACACACAGTGTCAGTTAAATAATACTGCCTCTGTCTTCATATTATTATTATTAACAACAGTATTTAAAAACCACTTTTCAACAGAAAGTTCATAAAGCAGTTTACAGAGAAAATTGAACAAACAACTAATGGCTCCCTGTCCCAAAAGGGCTTACAATCTAAAAGGATGCAAAAGAACACCAGCAGACAGCCACTAGAAAAGACAGTGCTGGGTGAGGAGGGCCAAATTATGGTACCTACAATGTTATGTATTTCCCAAATACACTTAGACTACAATCCTATCCACACTTGCCTGGGAGTAAGCCCCATTGACTATAACAGGACTTACTTCTGAGTAGACATGCATAGGATTGGGCTCTCAAACGGCTCCTTAAGAAAAAGCACAATTAAATCTAGCATGTACCTTCCCCTTTATTATTCTTTTTAATTATTTAAAAAGTTGAGAAACTGAGAATTGTGAATAAATCTTTTATTTTGCCTTACTGAATAGGAGCCCAATCTTGGGCTCGGTGTGCCGGCTCACCGCCAGTGTGCAATGTTGCAAATGTGCTGTAAGGCATGTTTGTGGGTCCTACTGCCGAGCAAGTGTTGGTGGTAGCCCAGTGCTGGCTGGCGCCAGACTACCACCAGGTGGGCGCACCACCTCCACCACTTGGCGGTTGCGCGGACTGCTGATCAGCAGAGAGGTAAGCAGAGACGTGGGGGGAAGCGGGGAGGAGGCATTCCGGGGAGGGGGAAGTGAGCAGAGAGGGGGAGGAGGTGTTACGGGGAAGTGGAAGGCAGGGAGAGGATGGGGGTAGGCATGCTGGGGGAGAGAGTGGGGAAGGAGGGAGGTGGGACCAGTGGAGCGATGCTCCACTGGATCCAAAGCCTCCATGTCAGGCTCACCGCCATACATGGAAGCTCTTAATTCACCACCGACCTTTAGGTTGGCGGTGAATAGAGTAGACCCATTATGGGGCTACTCTATTTACTTGGGGGAAGGGGACAGAAGTCCCCTTCTCCCAAGGAGCCACCGGCGGCTGCCCAACGTGTGTAGGATGCAGCGGCAGCCATTTTCGGCGCTGATGCATCTGTGCATCCCAGGCAGCTTAGGATTGGGCTGTAGAACATTAAAAAACACTATGAATAGCTATTCTATTTCCAAACTTATAAACTAACAGCTATTATCTACTTAAATATGACAAGATCATGAACATGTAAAATTAGCATACTATTAGTTTTCAACCCAAAACAAACAATCCAGATATACTGAAGAGAGTTATAAGCAGACTTCAGTTTGCAATTACAATTGACACAGCAATTGACATGCCAATAAAGGTTTCAGAACAGACAGACAGACAGACAGACTTCAGCATAACTGTACTGATTAGCTTGTTAGAATATGAAAACTAATTACAACATTGCATATGGCACTGCTATGTAAAACACTATAATGATACATTTTAGAGTTACTGCAAATACTGAGCAGTGTTTAACAGCTGCCAATATTTCAATGATTTTTAAAGATCCTTTAAACTAATTTTTTAATCAGTCAAAGCTGATCTATTATCGCCACCAACCCAAAAACCCATTGTCATTGAGAGCACTGAATTTGTGATCCTAGAGTAGACAGAGAATAGTTACTTTTTAAACCAGTGAATTAAGAAGCGATGATCGCCTTCTGTTAAGGCAGCAATCTGTCTTAACAAGTGCGCATAAATGACATATGTTGATGTGTTACTAAAAAGAGGATTCTGAAAAAGATGAAAAACATGTTGTTAGTATAAAAATAAATTTGACTTTTCCAAGTTATAAAAAAAATACTATTACAAAAATTTTCATAATTATAGCACTTGATTATGATGACTTCTAGTCAATGGATACAATACTTCTCAGCTGTCCTGTGCCGATAGCTGATCCTGCTTCTTGCACTGAAGCCACAAACAACATTGATATCCAGATGGTCACTAAAGTGTCATGAAATAAAGTATGTGACCAGCCACTAATATACAATAGCACTTATACATGTCTCAGTATTGCTGCATTAGACATACAGCCCAATCCTGAGCTGCCCGGCATGTGGGGCTGCAGCAGCACCAAAAATGGTTGCTGCCGCTCTTGCGCGCTCTGGGCAGCCACCGCCTGCTCCTTGGGAGAAAGAAACTTTCTTCCCCTTACCCCGGGTAAACTAAGTAGCCCTGCAATGGGGCTACTTGATTCACCGCCAACCAAAAGGTCGTGAATCAAGAGCTTCCATGTTGGGTGGTGAGCCCGACATGGAGGCTCTGGATCCAATGGAGCAAAGCTCCACCAGTCCAGCCTCCTTCCCTCCCTCCCCATTCTCTCCCCCAGGAATGCCTCCTCTCCGCCTCCCCAGTCCTCCCTGCCTCCCCCCACGCCCCTGTTTACCTATTCACCGCTTGGTGGCCCTTGCGGCGGAGCTCCGGTGGCTGCCTGGTGCTAGCCCAGTGCCAGACAGCGCTGGGCTACCAATGGCACTCGCCTGGCGGTATGTCCTGCAAACGTGCCTTATGGCATGTTTACGACATTGTGCACTGATGGTAAGCCAGTGCGCACTGTTCAGGATTGGGCAGTTAAACGTGTTTTTCTTGTCTCCACCAGAAACATAATGGATAGTGCTGTAAAGAATTACTTTATGTCATGTCATGATGTTCTACCATTCTGAGAACTTTCCCTATGGGGGGTATGTTTTGTTACTCCAAATGTAAATAAGTTAAAGCAGCTTCCAAGGTTGGCATGAAAGCAGGGTAACAAGTAGTCTTTCAAGCGACTGCAACACCAAACATACCCTGTGGATTGGTTATCATATCTGTTCCTCCATCATACATAGCATAGTTAACTACTCCAAGTAGTTAAGTTCGTTATGGCCCAGTCATATTCAGGGCTGGCCTGCATGGTGCAGGAACACTGATGGAGCACCCCACTGCTTCCTGTGGGTTGGCTAGGGAACAGGCTGGCAGAGAGAGGAGGCATACCAAGCCCAGAAAGGGAGCTCCAGATCCTGTGGATGCTATTGTCACTGAGATCAGCCCCCAATCCACTCCAGCCCAGTCTGATTCCCATCCCCAATCCTCACCCCCACGACTGTGCAGACAGCTGGTCTGTGTGGCGCTACTACCAGTGCATGGCCTCTCAGCCTTTGTACTGGCGGCTGCACTCCACAGTCCACCAGAGAGATGACTGTGATTGGGGACCATGGAATAAGTCGGTGGACTTATGGTCTGGCAGCATATTCTACAGATATGATTGTGCTGGCATTTTACAACATCAAGGGTTTTACAGCAGCAGAACAGTGTTCTGCTGTTCTAAAATAGCTGCTGAAAGCGTACAAAGCACAGTGGCAGTAGCTATTTTGTGAATGCCACGGCAAGAGGTTGCAGCACTGCAGCCTCACTGCTGGAGCCCACTGTTCCCACTGGACCCAGTAAGCCAGCACTGGGGGCTAGGAGAATTGGGGTGGCCAGAGGAACAGGGCAGAGATCAGAGTGGGGAGGGGGGAGGACCAAAGCTGGGGAAGGTGGTGATATTGGTGGCTGTGGCATCGCTGATATCCTATCCCTCTTCCTGGCCTTGATCTGCTTTCTGGGTCCACTTAGCCTTGCACCAACAAAAGAGCAGGTGCAGGTCCGAATAGATCCACTCGAGTAGCAGAAGCTTACCCCAGGGCAAGGAAGCAAATATTCCCTTTCCCAGAGTAGACCTCCAGGACCGCCCTCTAGCTGGATGCAGTATACACTCCGGTTGCATGGCTGCAATGGTGGGGTGGGGGGAGTTTAGTTAGGATTTGGCTGTTAAAGAGCATTCACGGGCAGATAAATATTCCTTTGCAACTGCATTTGTCTTTAGTAATTCTCATATTACTCGGAAGGGCTAACTTCAAGTCTAATTTCTATTATAACACTGACTAGTGTTGAATCAACAAGTGACACTAACTTCAACTCTAAGGTTTTGATTGACTGAAGGGGTCAAAGGAAGATCTTGCTTCTAAGAGTGTTATTTTGAAATGCGAGGGACATTATTCCTGTCTGATGAATTACACATCTGAAGGAAATGCTGTGGAGACTATTACTAATGCCATATTTAGTAATGAACTGAAGTTGTTAGGGCTGGTTCAAATGACCATATCTCTGGATCCCTTATCCACAGATCTCACTTATCTGCAGATCTGCACCTCCTGGCCTCTCTGAAGAGCCTCCAGAGGTGGAGAGTGTCCCTTGTATCTGCAGATTCCCCATATATGCAGAAGGGGGTGTTCTGAAACTGAACCCCAGGAGGCACACCTGTATATTCCTCTTTTGTTTTACTCATAAAACCATCTTTTTGGTTCAAAGGCCTAAATTGGCATAACTTCACCAGTTCAAATTTAACCCCATGTGTGTAGATGCTTGAAAAATATGCTTGGACAGGCATGAATACTAGATAAGGATGAAAAAACTATGCATGGTGAAAATGAGAGTAACAGACTTTGAGAACGTTGTCCATAACTATCTCCCCTTTGGGGACTCCCATCTTGTGAAAAAAATAGTCATTTAGGAGGTCTAGTGGCAGTTAATCAGGGCCTCTGAGATAAATCTTCTCAGGGGGTGTAGTTTCTTTTGGGCCCCTAAATAAAGAAGGAGGTGGAACAGAGTAGGGGTGGCAGTGGGGGGGGGCAGAAGGGGGCAAAGTAGGTGGGGGAAAGTGGCAACAGCCGGAATAGTCTTTGGAGCCCAGGTCTACCAGGCTTCCCAATGCAGAGCTCAGGTCTACCCGCCTGCCTGGCGCTAGTAGCTTGATACAGTAATATGGCAAACCCAACACACTCCAAAGTCTCCCTAAAATCTTTCAAATATAGAAAATCCTTGCAGGAGGTTAGTAGCATTGGATTTAGGGTCACCCTAAAACAGAAAGGGTCTTGTGTATCATGGTAAGTGCATCCACAAGCCAAAGAGCAACTGTAGCAGATCCGTTTTCTCCCAGATGTGACACTGTTAAGGAGTATATGTATTCCTGGGCCTGGTGTGTATGGCAGTGGTCGTTGCCATGTGCCCACGGTAATGTTCCCAGCATCCCGTGTGGGCAGTAAGTCTGGGTAAGATTGGAAAATGGAAGATCCCAGGAAATTTCTGGGCCCCCTCCTTCGGCTCTTGGGCCCCCTTTCTGACTCTGGGCCCGGGTACAAATTACCCCCTTTACTCTCCTCTCCTAGGCCCTGCAGTTAATTATATATAGGATATCCCTAGAAGAAGAGATTTTAGGGTCTTTCAGGTTTTGGCAACATAAAATTGAGAGCTGAGTCCACCCTCATGTGATCAGTATTGTGACTGTAAGTGTTATACTTATCTGTAAATGTGTTTTACACAATTAATTGCACCTGTGTGTCAGTTCAAGCAGAAAGCTGTCATGCCTACCCACAAATAAATGCACTTATGAATCAGTATACCAATACACCATTTTGTTTGTTCATTCTTGAGTCTCTCCTCATTATTGCAGTGTTGCTCTTCGTGGATAAGTACTGCAGACATTCAGAAAGTAGCACATCAACAATTAGGAGTGAACCAAAACAAAAAACTACAAAATGAAGTACAGCAGAAGGACTCTGGGTACACACATTCCCTTTTAAATTAAAAAAAGTTTTATTTCTTCCTACCTGTAGAAGTATAAAATATGCTCTAAGATCATCTTTTGTTCGTGGCCTGAAAACAAATGAAAAGGAATAATCTGAGTGACTGTGTGTCACAAGTTCACTGAACATGCAATGCCAATTGCTTTTTCATCAGTCAGAGTTTGAGGGTGTACACAAAAATGATGCTAGTCCTTTATAAGATTTTTTCCTCCCAGGTTATATATAAGGGTCCATCACTTAAGCAGCTGCTGCCAAACTGTCAAATTACCAAATGTACTACTTTATCAGCAAAACCAAGAAAAGAGTTCCAGCCAATTATGTACAGGTTAAAGAATTCTTTAATACTTACAACACTGATTGTATTTAAGTATATCCTAAACAGTAGAGAGCATAGGTATTAGTAGTTATAACTAATTGTTAGTTATAAACTAACAAAACTAGTTGTTCTCTGGATTATGGCCTCTATTTGGAACAAAGCTAGCTATGAACTAAAAATGTACAGATTAGGAACAGAAAATATTCCAAGAATAAATGCAAGTTGACAGGAACATTCTGATTATAAAGGAAGATATATCAGTACTTATGTATGTGAGCCTCCAGTCACCATACTCACCTGCTAGATAGACAACTGTAGACATTTTGTATATATTATTATCTGAGAGGCCATGAAATGCAAGGGGTTATGGCTCTGTTACATTTCTATAACTATATATAGAAGTTACAGAATGACCTATTCACAACAGCAAACACTGGCGATAATACAGGCAGGTCACAATTTATGTGGGGATTATATTCCTGGAAATCTGTGGGTATGTTGAAAATGTGTTAATTAAAAACATTTTTCTCATTGGAAATAATGAGATTGCCCTGGAATAAAGTGTCATTTAACACTCCTGCCAACACATTTTGTTTGCCCAAGATGGCGTAGGAGGGAGGATACTGTGAGTGAGAGTGGCTACTGATGGCTAAGAAAGCAATGAGGAAAACAAAGATGCCTTTCCCATCCACAACCCTTCCTCTGAGGCCAATGCTCCTGTATGCTTGGATTTCCCATCTCTGCCTCCTCAGGAATCTGAAGAGCAGTGCACCCTTACCTGAGGACTGCCGGCCTGCTTGGAGTCTCCTTCCTTACATTTTTCCTTCCTAGCAAGCTCACAGTTGGGCACACAGTTCATCACTTTTGTTGCCACACTCCCCTGGACTTCTAGCAAAGAAGGCGGTGGCAGTAGGAGGAAAATGACAGAAAGGCACACACATGTTGCTCATGCTCATCCCACCTGCCTACAGGGGAGGAGGGAGGGAAGAGCAAAACACCTGCAAAGTTCTGGTTCAGGGTTAGGGAGCTGAGTTAGGGAGTTGAGTTTGGGGTTAGGGAGAAGAGAAGGAAGGAGACTCCATGCAGATGGGCAGCCCTCAGGTAAGGGCGCACAGTCGCAAAGCTCTTTATGATGCTTTTGCACCAGCACACGCCCGTGGAACACATATACTGCCAGCATAAAGGATGAGTAGGATTGGGCCATAATAGTCGTTCACCACAGGATTCTGTGATTGCTACATTACATTTTTCAAACCCCATCTTAACAGAATGTGTAAATGACTTGCATAATATAAAACTCATGGAAAAGTTACTTATAATTACCCTTTCCATTCCTGTAATAAGCCATTAATTATTCCCTTTAGGATACACTTCTGAATATCTTGAGGCTGGAACAAATGAAGAGACAAAGCACTTTCAACTAATGTTTACCATAGAAACAATTTCTACATTTATTATCACCTTGAGGCTAAATCATGAATCAGCCATGCTCCTACTCAAATTGGGAATTATTTTTATTTTTCATTCACAATTAAGAACAACTTCTGCTGCTGTTCTCACACAATACAACAACTGTATTGTGTTGTACTCACGCAATACAACAAAACAAAATAAAATGGCAATATAATCCACATTCACAACAAAATAAAACACTAATATAAGCTAAATTCATAGTAAGTCTATATCCATTTTTATATTTTTATCAAAATATGTCTATGTATTGGTAGTCTCTTTTCTAATATCAGAATTTCTAATTTTTTTCCACACGAAAGTCATCATAACATCCGCTCTAATTTTCCTGCCTTTGTATCCTTTCCTAACTTTTAGGGGGGGTGACACATACATCCGATGCTTACATTTATCCAAATGTTTAGTGGGGCAGGATCTGCAGTTTCTGGCTCTCTGTGCACTTGCCTTAACAAAAATGAGATAGGAATTATTAAGGAGATGTCAAGTGGTAATGCTGGAGGTAAGGCCAAAGAAATCTGTTCAGCAGGCATTATATTTTGGCTCAGAAAGTTAATTCCCCACTGCTATCACCTCATATACTCTATAGAAATCTTATATTTTTAATTTTTTTATATTTTATAGTCTAGAGTTAGAGCAGCTGATCCTATTTGCTTCTACTGAATTGCAACATTTAACTAGGCAGTTTAACTCAAGTTTTTTCAACAGAACTCGGGCATGCCCAAGTCTCATCTAATTGCATTCACTATGCTGATACTGAAAACTAGTGGCCCAATCCTAACTGGGTTAGACTAACTCTAATTCTGCAGGCTACTTCACGGTAGTCAGAAAACAAACTTCACTGGCATGTGCTGCCAGGCTACTGGTGGGAAGGCTGGAGTACGTGTTTACATGCTGGCAGATGGCCAAAGACCTGCGAGAGCAGGTAAGGCTGTGTGGGGGTGGGGTGGGAGGGGGAAGTCAGAATGAGAAGAGGGGATGAGCAGAAAGGGGGAAGAGGGGATGGGCGATGATGGGGCGAGGAGGCAATCAGGCCTGGGAGGGGGGTGAATATGGTGGTGGCAACACATACTGAATCCTGACCCCCTTGCCAGGCCTGATATGCCTTCACGGATCAACTTGGACCTGCACCAGCGATTGAGCTGGAGCAGGTCCAAGTTGACCCATAGTGGCTGCTGGGGGTTAACCCGGGGCAAGGGAACTAAAGTTCCTTTACCCCAAGGAGGCTTCCAATGGCCAAAAATCTCCCATGGGTTATAGTGGAACTGGTGCCGCTGTGTCATCATGTGGGTTTTTAAAATAACTGCTTACAATAGAAAATATAAGTGGAGCCTGTTTATCTGCAGATTTTATATCTGTGAATCTGGTTTAATGCAGATCCCATGGACTCGAGTTGAGACAAATTTGGTGAAGTTGAGCCAAACTAGTGAAGACCAGAAGTGATTGTGAGGAGCTCCAGAAGGATCTCTCCAAACTGGCAGAATGGGGAGCAAAATGGCAGATGTGCTTCAATGTCAGTAAGTGTAAAGTCATGCACATTGGGACAAAAAAATCAAACTTCACATACAGGCCAATGGTTCTGAGCTGTCTGTGACAGATCAGGAGAGAGATCTTGGGGTGGTGGTGGACAGCTCGATGAAAGTGTCGACCCAATGTGCGGCGGCAGTGAAGAAGGCCAATTCTATGCTTGGGATCATTAGAAAAGGTATTGAGAACAAAACAGCTAATATTATAATGCCGTTGTACAAATCGATGGTAAAGCCACAACTGGAGTATTGTATCCAGTTCTGGTCACCACATCTGAAAAAGGACATAGTGGTAATGAAAAAAGTGCAAAAGAGAGCGACTAAGATGATTACTGGGAAGGGGCACCTTCCTTATGAGGAAAGGCGATGGTGTTTGGGCCTCTTCAGCCTAGAAAAGAGGCACCTGAGGGGGGGATATGATTGAGACATACAAAATTATGCATGGGTAGAGTGGATAGAGAGATGCTCTTTACAATCTCACATAACAGCCAGAACCAGGGGACATCCACTAAAATTGAGTGTTGGCAGAGTTAGGACAGACTCAGCATGTGGTTGGTCTGTGGAACTCCTTCCCACAGGATGTGGTGATGGCATCTGGCGTAGATACCTTTAAAAGGGGATTGGACAAATTTCTGGAGGAAAAATCCCTTACAGGTTACAAGACATGATGTGTATGTGCAACCTCCTGATTTTAGAAATGGGCTATATCAGATGCAAGCATATCAGCATAACAGATGCTGCCAGAGGGCATCAGGATGCAGGTCTCTTGTTATATGGTGTGTTCCCTGGAGCATTTGGTGGGTAACTGTGAGATATAGGAAGCTGGACTAGATGGGCCTATGGCCTGATCCAGTGGGGCTATTCTTATGTTCTTAACCTGAATCCTTCGAAGGCAAATGGAGCACAGCTGTAGATGCCATTGAACGGCTTTCTGAAGCCATGTATGTCCACTCACAGCCTCTGTGGGCTTTAGAATGGCCCTTACGGGCAAAAAGAAAAAGCGCTACTTCTGGTTACATGTTTACGCCTTTTAAGACATTCGGAGGGCCTGGGAAAGCTCTGTTGTAAGCAGTTATATTTAGTGCTCCGTTCATAGTGGTTTTAAGGAGATGGAGTAAATTGACACCCCAATCCTAAGTATATCCTTGCATGATGAAGCACCAGTTCCGCTGTATCCCATGGGAGATTTTTGGCCACTGGATGCCTCCTTAGAGTAAAGGAACATTAGTTCCCTTGCTCCAGACGGCTTCCCCGGGCCTCAGAATGCCTTAAAAGATATAAAAACATCAATTTTCTGCATCAAACGGTCATTGGTATTGGCCTGTGGATAATTTTTGGACACATTTGACTTGCCAAACTATCTTGGGCACCATATCTGGAGCTCCAGCTGAGCTTTCACAAGCCTGGCGATGATATGTCTCTATACGTCTCTAGAAGGCAACCTGAGGGCTGCTTTGGGATTGGGGCTAGCCCATGGAAGGAGCCAAGACTCAGGTGGAGGAGCAGGATGGGAGGAAACCTCTTTGTTGGGCCAGTAACCTTCAACAAGTCGAGTGATAGCCAGCATGGAGAAATCGTTACTACCCCAACCTTCAATGCATCAAGGGATAGCTAGTGCAGAAGAGGAAGCATCAGATGCTGGAGATGTTGATAAGCCCTCAGTATCACTTAGCCCCACTGACTTCCAAGTTAAGATTCAGGTTCATAAAGTTCATAGAGTGTATGGTGAAGAGGGTCCCCTGGAACCTAATATCATTTTTCCCATAGGCTCAATGATTCAGTATCCGCCAATTCAGTATCCACTAGGTTTTCCAGGAACCTAACCCTAGCGGATAATGAGAACTGACTGTAATAAACGTTTAATGTCACAATAAAAATATAAAATGATTTCAACATGGAAAACAATGTGTATGTAATTTTTTTTACTTCCTATAATTGCAAAACTTAAATTCCTAGTCTTTATTGCTGTTCCAAAAATTGGAATGTTATGTCCGTTAACCATATTAATAAATCAAGAAAATTCTTTCACGTTGAAATACTATCAGATTCTAGTAAGGTTTGTTTTTGGAATCAGATAGCAGCTATGTAGTAGATGGCCTTTCTTATACCATTCACCCAAAGTCTGTTAGAGTAACTAATGCTTCTAGCTCAGTGCTTCCCAAAGTATGGGTTGTGACCCATTGGTGGGTAGCGAACTCAAGCACAGTGGGTTGCTATCTGGGGCTCCCACCCATTCTTGTATTAGATCGGCTCCAAATAGGAGCCATTCCAGAAGCACCATTATTTACCAAGGCTTTTCTTGACCTTGTGACCCAATCTACAGACCTCTGCAGAAAGGCCCTCAGAAGTCTCTGTAAGTCACTTCCAGTTCTTGGAAGCCACTTCCTGTTTGCTTCCAAAAACTGAAAGTGGCTTACGGAGATGTCTGAGGGCCATTCCTAAGCCTGCAGAGACCTGTAGAGTGGGTCGCCAGGCCAAGAGAGGCCTCCAGTACCAGTAGGAGCACTGTGACTCACCACAGAGGATGAGGTGGGTTGCAGCACTGCTGAGTTTGGGAACCCTTGTTCTAGTTAGATTGTTCCTGGAGCAACAATGCTTTGGTTACAAAGTACATGCAATCTGAGGTGAAGAAGGTTGGCCTACTTCCAAAGTTTTTGAATTTTTTCAAAATGTTTGTTTAATTTGGAGAGCACCAGCCTTTTCTAGACCCATGACCCATGACTCATTCTTAACCCATTTTTGCCTGGCCCATAGGTGTACACATTTGGTCCCTGTTGTGTATAAGCAACATTGGGCAGAAATGGCTTAACAACCAGACAACACAGGGCCCTCTTTTAATTGTGTACCTATTCGCTTTACCATTACTATACGTAGAGCAGAGATGCACACTCTCTCCTTCCTGGGGTGCCTGACATATATTCAATTATTATTAAAAAGAGCTTACTTGGAAATATTGCTAATAAAAAAAAAATAATACATTTTCAAATTCTTACTGTGATCATCATTGTGTTTCTACCTTAACAGCTTGTAAGGAAATGAGCAAAAATGTTCTGGCAAGAAAAGATTAATAGCTTCCAGGAGCTAGCTGGCAGGAATCACCTCAGTAGATGCCAGACAAGATATGAACAAACAGAACAGTCACTACTTCATAACAGAAGAATGAACTAGATTATATAGACTGAGAAATGCTAGGGAGAGATTTGCAAGCTATCCAAGAAAACGGATGGAGTCTGACCCTGATTCAGCTCAGATTTCCAAGGACAGCCAAAACTATGCAAACAAGATAACTTTGTTCCTTCTGAAAAATTGATATTAAAACGACAGCACACTCAAGATATGCCAGTGTATCTGCATAAACATACACTGTATGTGGATGCAATCCTAACCAACTTTCGAGCACTGACTTAGCTGCAATGCAGCCCCAAGGTAAGGTAACAAACATGCCCTTACCTTGCTACACCAATGACAGAACTGTGCCATTGTTGCTTGTGCACTGGCTCAACTCTGCCAGCAGAGAGGCCAAAACAGGAAGGAGATTGGAGTATAATGTAGGAGAGATTGTTGGAAGAATTTTTGTTTGTAAAGCTATGCTACCTTTTACGGTGGGCTCTCTATGGTGCGGTCAGCCATTCCAGATGGGTAGCTCCTCCCTCTCAGGAAGACAGGTCAGGCATAGAATCTTCCTGAGGGGAGGGGCTTCCCCTGCTTTCCCAGACTGACCTTGCCTCGCGTCTATTGGCCGGACAGCTTTAGGGCCTCCATTCTTTACTGCTCCCCTAACAGTCGCCTGAGAGGGCAGAAGGGTCACATTTATTGGCCTGACAGCTTTAGGGCCCCCACTGTCCCTCAGAAATCGTCAGGGATCAAGCCAGAGGGGGCCCTGGCTGGAGGAGAGCTGCAGACCCCCCCACCAATGGAGCTCTCCAGCTTCCCATCATCCTCAGGCACATGGCACAGTTTGCAGCAGTTACAACTGGCGGGAAGCCCAGGATCCAATCTGCAGACTTGGTGCCTGCACTGGGGAGTGTTCCTCAGGCCCTGCTGAACAGCCAGGCTGAGGATCTCCTGGTAGAGTGCCCAGGAGGGCTGCGGAGGGCCACACCAAGCCACCTATACTAGAATGAAGGCAGCTTTGGATCCTCTCTCTCTGAAGCTGAGGTTCTGGGTGAGTTGTTTCCTTGTCTCTCCTGCACTTTTTTATATGTTCCCCCACCCCGCTTCCACCTTCAAGGGGAGTATAGAGTGGCAGTTTGTCTATAGATGGCAGTTAAAGGGGGTGGAACACCCAAATGGAATCTTCCTGCTAACAAAAATGTGGTGGGTCTCCTTGCAGTGGGAGACCTGGGATTTTTTCTCATTGTGGTCAGTCCTTCTGGGGAGACCCCTGTGGAGGAGATCCGTAAGAGGAGACCCACAGGAGACCCTGCAGAGGAGTCCTTCTGGGGAGAACCCTGGGGAGACCCCTGTGATCTTGGCTTCTGCCTCCCCTCCTAATGTGTCATCGAGGTAGTTATTCATGGCTAGCTCCTCCAGGGAGGTTTCCGCAGTGTCCCCTCATTTGGACCTGCTGGCTGGGCCTCCTTCCATCAGCTGGGAGGAGCTTAATGCCACAATTCAGAGCATGTTGCAGGCCTCTGTCTTTGCTAGCATGGTCTCCGCCATAACCACTTTACAGGGCTCTATGCCTGCTCTGGGATCCTCCAGATCATCTGGTCCACAGCAGGCGCCCCTTTCCGCGAAGACTCCTCCTGCTTCCACCCCAGGACCCTCCAAGTTTGAGGTGAAGATCTCCCCAACCTCTGCCAGGAAGCAAAAGAAATCTGGGGTACCCAGAAGTCAGCAGATTCCCCCAACCGGACACCCCCAAGCCTGACTCCGACTATGAGGAAACCCTCCTAGATTCCCCTTATGAGGAAAGAGAGTTTTTAGAGGAGGCCGCTTCATTCTCTGATCAGTAGAGCACCCTTTTGTTTTCCCCTGAGCTTTTTCCAGTGACGTACCTGGGGGTCCCTGCCTCCAGGGCAACCCCCAGTTGCCATTCTCCTGAGAGCCAGTCGTTTGTGCAGGGGTAACAGCATGTAAATCAGACCATAAGTTGTTTGACTCGCCACAGTTGGTGAACCGAGACATGAGCTTGTTGTTACCTTCTCAGTTCACCCTCCACCTGGGAACAATTATAGACACAAAGGTCTGCCAGGGAGGAAGAAGGAACTCCATTGCAGATCAGCTGCAGGAAAGCAAGCAAGACCGCTGGGGGTGGAGCCTGTTGCCTGGGAGACTGATTGTTCTCCTCCTGTGTGCTAGGTGAATATCCCTCACAAAGGTCTGCCAAAGACAAGAGCCTTTGGTGCGCGGTTAAGGGCAAGAGCTAAAGGGCTCTTTACCCATGGCTCTTCACCTGTGGATCAGAGCATGTGAACTCCAGGGCAGAACATTTGGAAGTGGTAAGCATCTGGTAAACTTTCTAAGGATCCCTAAACAAAGATGCAAAACTATGCAGTCAGACAGCCAGCAGCAGGGTGGGGACTATTCAGTGTTTTCCACTAAGAGTCACATGTACAACTGTATGCCTCTGGGGCATAAGTCATTGGTGGGTCGTTGGTGCAAGGAGCTCCAGGGTCTCAGGGAACAGGTCTGCTCCCTTGAAGCCTTAATTGTCAGCCTGGAGAAGCAGAAGCAAGCAGAGAGGGACTCCCCAGCTGCCAGGTAAGAAAGGGTTGGAGGACGTCATTCTGGAGAGGAGAAAAACGATTCCCTAGGCCAGGGGTCAGCAACCTTAAACATTCAAAGAGCCATTTGGACCCATTTTCCGGAGAAAAGAAAACCTCGGGAGCCACAAAAGCCTCTTGACATCTAAAATGACGATAGCACTGCATATATAGTTTTTTTTGTCTTTATGCTATGTATAAAAAAACTATAGTGTGTTAAAATCAATGGGATTTCATTTGACTCCAAAGTGGAGTCAGGGGAGGGGAAAAAAACCCTACAGATGCTGCTTTGCGCTGAATCGAAGCAATGGGAAGACTTATGCAGGCTTACTCAGAAGTAAGCGCCTCTCTGATTTCCATGGGGCTTCCTCCTTAGTCAGTGTGTGTAGTATTAGGATCGTATCCTCCACCCTCAGACTTCTTTAGGGAAGTCTGCCCTGTTGGTTTCAGAGGGACTGACTTCCATGCTCAGGAGCAATGACCAGGAGAGAAATCGCACGAAGGCCAGAGGGGCTGATTCTGGAGTCGGCTCCCAATCCTAAGCACTCAGAAGTAAGTCCCATTCAGTTCAATGGGGTTTACTCCCAGGAAAGTGTGCACTCCCTGCAGGCACACTCCAGGGAGCTCCAGGGTCGGTCACCCCATCTTTTCTGCAGTGGGGGGGGCAACATTAAGGCAAAGGGCGTAATGAAGCCTGCCAGACTCAGAGGGATGGAGCCGAAGGATCCCCCTGTCTGCTCTGTGCCGGGGGGGGGGGGCAGCGCCAGGGTGAGAAGAGCCCAGCCTGGGCGCAGGGGAGGCGCACGCGCACCTCGGGCTGAGCACTCCAAGTTGCGGGGAGGGATCGGAGGAGGCTTCGGAGCGCAGCTTATCTGCCTCAGAAATGCCTTTGTATTTTTACATCGTAATTAGTTTAGCAAAGGGGGTGACAGAGAGGCGCTCTATCACCCCCTTTGCCACTTTCACCCGCCCTTCCCCGCTGAGCCCATGCGCCACCAGCTCTCCCTGCCCAGCCACAGGGGTCCCTGCAAAGCGCCCCCCGTGCCTGCCACCAGCAGCTCTGTCCCGTGGTTCAGCCCCCTGCTGCTGCAGGGAGAAGGAAGGAAGGGCGCAGGGAAGAGGTGCCCGGCTGCTCCCCCCGCGCCTGCTCGCAGTGGTGCGCCTGCGGGTGCCTGCTCGCAGTGGGGCGCAGAGAGCAGGTGCAGGAGAGTGCCGCTGCGCTGCCTGCCGAAGGAGCTGCTGTGGGCAGGAAGGCGCCCCGACCCCGCACTCACTAGCCACCAGTGCACGCAGCACATTGCGCCAGAGAGAGGCTCCCTCGGGGCTGGGCTGGCTGGGCGGCGGCCACGGGGAAGGTGCCCCGCTTCCAGCCCCCACTTGGGAGCCGCAGCAGACCGCTGAAAGAGCCGCATGCGGCTCTAAAAACACAGGTTGCAGACCCCAGCCCTAGGAAGACCCCTTCTTCAGGGGATGGCCCCATATCCTTTCACACTAAGGATACTCCTTGGTGGGAGGGGGGTCGGGGGCTTCTTGTAGTGAGTGATTCAGGTGTCAGGAACATTGAGTGGGGGATCTGTTACAGATGTTAAAATAAATTAAATTAAACTAGGCTCAAGGAGCAATGTAATACTGGGGCTGAGCTATCATCGTCCAGACCAAAAACATGAAGGGGACCTTGAAATGAGGAAACAGATCAGGGAGGTGTTGAGAAGAGACACGGTTGTAATCATGGGGGACTTCAATTATCCTCATATTGAATGGGTAAATTCATACTCTAGTCATAAAAGAGAGACCAAACTTCTTCACATGCTAAATGACTGTGCTTTAGAGCAACTTGTCATGGAGCCCTTCAGAGGACAGGTGACTCTGGATTTAATATTGTGTGGTACTCAGGACTCGGTTAGAGATGTAAATGTTACTGAGCCACTGGGGAACAATGACCATGCTGTGATTGCTTTTGCCACGCATGTCGGGGGAAGAGTGCCAAACAAATCTGACACAAAAACCCTTGACTTTCGAAGGGTGGACTTCCCTCATATGAGGAGACTAGTTAGAAATAAGTTGAAAGGAAAGATAAAGAGGGTCCAATGTCTCCAGAGTGCATGGAACCTGTTTAACACAACGGTAATAAAGGCCCAGCGGAAGTGTGTACCACAAAGGAGGAAGGGTTCAACTAAGTCAAGGAGGTTGCCTGCATGACTAACGAACCAAGTTAGAGAGGCTGTACAGGGCAAGGAAGCTTCCTTCCATAAATGCAAATCTTGCACTAACGAGGAGAATAAAAAGGAACATAAACTGTGGCAAAAGAAATGTAAGAAGGTGATACAGGAGGCCAAGAAAAACTTTGAGGAATGTATGGCCAGTAATATTAAGGGGAATAATAAAAGCTTCTTCAAATATGTTAGAAGCAGGAAACCTGCCAGAGAAGTGGTTGGCCCGCTGGATGGTAAAGGAGAAAAAGGGGAGATAAAAGGAGAGTTAGAGATGGCAAAGAAATTAATTGAGTTTTTTGCATCTGTCTTCACGGCAGATGTGGGGCAGATACTGCTGCCAAACAGCGCCTTTGGACTAAGGAATTAAGTCAGAGGTTAAAAGAAAAGACATTTCAGAGCTAATTGACAAATTAAAAATCAGTAAGTCACCAGGCCCAGATGGCATCCACACAAGAACTATTAAGGAACTGAAGAATGAAGTAGCCCATCTCTTGCCTAAAATATGCAACGTCATTTAAAACGACCACTTGTTTAAATATACTTGCTTTCTGGGTGTTGTTGGGTTGCCGCTAGACAAGGTCCTCAACTCCCCTTTGGCACTGATACTGAGTGATTGAGTTGGGAGTGATTTTTCTATCAGAATGACAGAGAGATGTGGGCAAGACCAGTTGGGGCTGATACATGGCATATCCTAACCTGCTTCAGACAATGGATACACCCCTGACACTAGAAAAATGCAACAACAATAGCAGAGCTGGCGTAGGTAGGAATAACCCCACAAGAAACAATGAGGAAAGGAAAAACAGCAGAAAAAACTGGAATTTCTTAACTGATAATTCCTGTACTGGGAAGAGGAAGGGGGCAGCAGGGCCTTTTCAGTTACAGTGACACTTTGTTGGTGAAGCGATTGAGTACCTCTTCCCACCCTGAAGGGCCCATACCCGGACTAGAGGGGAAAAGAAGAGATGGGAGAGAAAAACAAACTAGGAAAATGGGGGGGGGGGGAGACTAGAGAAAGGGCTAGAAGATTACTAGAAAGGGGTAAAGAAAAATGGAAGGACTTCCCACAGAAGCTGTGCTGGTGAAGGGGCTGAGCACCTTCTCCCACCCTAAGGGCCTATACCCTGACTAAGGGGGAAGAGAAGAGATGGGAGATGAAGACAGATGAGGAAATATGGGGGGGGGGAGACATGAAAAAGCTAGAAGATTACTAGAAAAGGGTAAAGAAAAATGGAAGGACTTCCCAAAAAACTGACCTTTTCTCTTATGGAGACAGAGCAAGGTGGGAGTTGGGATGCCCTCCAATGGACTTCCAACCGCCGTCCAACCCTGCCTCTAGGTGTAGGAGGGGCATTCTCACTAGTCAAGAATGCCCCCCTTCTCCTTCCAGAGAATCTCATCTATTGCTACCCTCCTGCCCCACTTTCCTACTACAAAGCATATACAAACATTTGGCAGCTAATCACAGCACACAAACCCCAGCATGTAAGTCCCTGCTAGGGAGACTACTGGCCCAAAACTATCCTTGCCAAATACCAGTGTGCTGCTACAGCAGTACAACGAGGGCCCTGCCATTGTGGCAGCCATTCCATTGTGAAGGACTGGGTTAAGTCAGATAGAGGTTAAGATAGGAGTTAAGTCAGATAGGAGTTGTCAGATAGGAGTTAAGTCAGATAGAGTTAAGATAGTCAGATAGAGTTAAGTCAGTTAAGTCAGATAGGAGTTAAGTCAGATAGAGGTTAAAAGAGAAGATGTTTCAGACCTCATTGATAAATTGAAGATCAATAAGTCACTGGGCTCTGATGGCATCCACCCAAGAGTTATTAAGGAATTGAAGAATGAAGTTGCAGATCTCTTGACTAAGGTATGCAACTTGTCCCTCAAAACGGCCACGGTGCCAGAAGATTGGAGGATAGCAAATGTCACGCCTATTTTTAAAAAGGGAAAGAGGGGGGACCTGGGAAACTATAGGCCGGTCAGCCTAACATCCATACCGGGTAAGATGGTGGAATGCCTCATCAAAGATAGGATCTCAAAACACATAGATGAACAGGCCTTGCAGAGGGAGAATCAGCATGGCTTCTGTAAGGGTAAGTCTTGCCTCACAAACCTTATAGAATTCTTTGAAAAGGTCAACAGGCATGTGGATGTGGGAGAACTCGTGGACATTATATATCTGGACTTTCAGAATGCGTTTGACACGGTCCCTCACCAAAGGCTACTGAAAAAACAGTCAGGGAATTAGAGGACAGGTCCTCTCATGGATTGAGAACTGGTTGGAGGCCAGGAAGCAGAGAGTGGGTTTCAATGGGCAATTTTCACAATGGAGAGAGGTGAAAAGCGGTGTGCCCCAAGGATCTGTCCTGGGACCAGTGCTTTTCAACCTCTTCATAAATGACCTGGAGACGGGGTTGAGCAGTGAAGTGGCTAAGTTTGCAGACACCAAACTTTTCCGAGTGGTGAAGACCAGAAGTGATTGTGAGGAGCTCCAGAAGGATCTCTTCAGACTGGCAGAATGGGCAGCAAAATGGCAGATGCGCTTCAATGTCAGTAAGTGTAAAGTCATGCACATTGGGGCAAAAAATCAAAACTTTAGATATAGGCTGATAGGTTCTGAGCTGTCTGTGACAGATCAGGAGAGAGATCTTGGGATGGTGGTGGACAGGTCGATGAAAGTATCAACCCAATGTGCGGCAGCAGTGAAGAAGGCCAATTCTATGTTTGGGATCATTAGGAAGGGTATTGAGAACAAAACGGCTAGTATTATAATGCCATTGTACAAATCTATGGTAAGGCCACACCTGGAGTATTGTGTCCAGTTCTGGTCGCCGCATCTCAAAAAAGACATAGTGGAAATGGAAAAGGTGCAAAAGAGAGCAACTAAGATGATTACGGGGCTGGGGTACCTTCCTTATGAGGAAAGGCTACGGCGTTTGGGCCTCTTCAGCCTAGAAAAGAGACGCCTGAGGGGGGACATGATTGAGACATACAAAATTATGCAGGGGATGGACAGAGTGGATAGGGAGATGCTCTTTACACTCTCACATAATACCAGAACCAGGGGACATCCACGAAAATTGAGTGTTGGGTGGGTTAGGACAGACAAAAGAAAATATTTCTTTACTCAGCGTGTGGTCGGTCTGTGGAACTCCTTGCCACAGGATGTGGTGCTGGCGTCTAGCCTAGACGCCTTTAAAAGGGGATTGGACAAGTTTCTGGAGGAAAAATCCATTATGGGGTACAAGCCATGATGTGTATGCGCAACCTCCTGATTTTAGAAATGGGTTATGTCAGAATGCCAGATGCAAGGGAGGGCACCAGGATGAGGTCTCTTGTTATCTGGTGTGCTCCCTGGGGCATTTGGTGGGCCACTGTGAGATACAGGAAGCTGGACTAGATGGGCCTATGGCCTGATCCAGTGGGGCTGTTCTTATGTTCTTATTTTCTTATGGGGACAGGATCTAGCGCACACAAGTTCTGCCAAGACACGTCATTCCTCCCTCCCCCCACCATCCACCACAAAACTCTACCTGCCTTCCCTCTCTCCACCCACAACACGCTTCCGCCGCCAACTTACTGACACCTACAGAAGTTTTGGGAGCTGCTGTTGCACATACCGCACCACTGCTTGTTTGCAGCAGTGGCCCAGAAGCACACAACAGCAGCTCAGCTTTCATGCCTTGCACTGCCAGAATGCTAGTTCCAGCAGCATAAGGCCATTGGGGTCCTAGTCATTCATTGCCACAATGCCTAAATTACCTTTCTTCTAGTCCAGTGCTTCCCAAACTGGTGAGTCATGACTATCAGCTTGGGAAGCACTGGCCAATGCCTCTTTAAGGGGTAGGGAGGGAGGAAGGCAGCCAGCCTCCAGGGGGTGCGGGGAGCCCTGAGGATGCCTCTGCAGGGCTCCCCAAGCCTCAGAAAGTGTAAAAAAAAAAAGATCGGAACCAACTTCCGGGTTCATGATAGAAGACCAGAAGTGGATTCTGATTGCTTTTTTAATACTTTCTGAGGCCCTGCACTGCCCTGAAGGCTGACGTTGTTCACAGATCTTAAGAAAAAACCCCTTGGTATTGGCATAATCCTGGGAATTGCACTGCTGCCTTAGCCCCGCCCGCACACCTTCTTAGGCGATCCCCAACTTCCTTGTAGTCAGCTCCACAGACAAAAGCAATGCAGTGCTTCTCAAACTATCTGACATGGTGGAATGGTAATTTCTTCCCCAAATGTGCCAGGGATGGGTACCGAATCTGTGTCATATAATGACTATTGTTTCTTTCCTGGAAATTCACCATAGATCAGCAGCACAACTTTGAGTAGCACTGAGACAATACAGAACTACTTATTTTGGCTGTCTCCTAGATTTCTTTATTAATCTCAAAATCACTTTCAGCATTTTGGCCAGTGGGAAAATAATGTGTTCCCTGTACTATAACCCTTTTCAGGTCTGCTATTTCCACCCACAGTGATTCCATTTCCTTGTTTTTTAAGAGACTATGACATATAGAGCAACATCACCGCCAAATATCCTTTCCTCTGCTTTTATAGCATCTGTATCCAGGGATAACCATATCCCTTTTGATTCTCTTTGTTCCACCAGGTTTCTGATCTGCGCCCTATTTCTTTTGCATCAGTAGAGTTCTCAATCAACAATCCTAAAGTGTTTAAGTCTTAATGACATGCAGATTGTTACAAAATTCAATCGATGTTTTATCTTTTCAAGGCTGCTCAAGTTTATTATGCTGTTAATCAGCTTGAGTTTTGCTGCAAAAGAAAAGTTTTTTAAAAGGTTTTATTATGTTGCAACTTTTAATATAGCTGCTATTCAGAAGTTTGTACGTGGATTTCCAAGTACAGTTTAAAAACAGATTCAGTAAAATTATTGACGATAGGTTTATTAAAGGGTATTTGCTACAATTGCTAACTGGAATCTCCTTATTGCTACAGAGCAAACAACGGGGGGGGGGGATTTTGACTCCTTGTCTTGTTTGTGAGCTTCCTTAACAACAGCGGGCAGGCTACTGTTGAAAAAAGTATGCTAGATTCTTTGTCAGATCCAAAAGGGCTCTTATGTTCATCTACATTTTACAAGGAATTAAAACATACATATATTTCAATCATAACATTTAAGATATAATTGTCTAAAATTATGGAATTACCTCTAACATTTCTAACACACCTCTATATAAGCATAGATCAAGCAGCATACAAGCAACAAAACATAATACACCACAGCAGCAAAGAAATAATAAGCTACAAATTTACAGCAAAGATTAAAAAGTAGCAGTGGTCATATTAAAAGCAATATCCTGGGGTAGCCTGCAAAAATAAAACTCTGGGACCAATCCTATTCAGTTTTCCAGTGCTGATGCAGCCATGCCAACAGGACATGTGCTGCATCCTGCAGTGGAGCTGCAGTTACGGAGGCCTCAAAGCAACATTTGTTCCTTTACCTTGGGGCTGCATTGCAGTTGCATCAGCGCTAGAAAGTTAGATAGGATTGGGCCCTTTGCTGCCTGCCAAACACCAGATATTTTGAATTACATATTTCTGGTAGATGATACTGATAATACAGATCTAGCAACATTATAATTACAGTTTATACAGAAATGGATTTGTATGTTCAAAGTATAAAACAGAAAAAAAATCATGGAATCATTTTACTTACTGTATTTAATAAGGCATCATAAACACCATTCACAAATTTAGTATCAACTCCACAGTCTTCAATAGAATTAAAAGGGGCATCAACGAATTTCTGGAATTGGAAATAATACATTCAAGAATTATACATTTTTCCAGCCTGCGGTCTGCTAGTGTATCTCACAGACAGAGCTGGTCTGTAACTTACATATGCAGTAGTTTTACTAGATAGTTTTTGGAACAAATTGCCTTGATTGCTGGTCTCACCTTTTCTGAAAAATCCTAGTCCAGAAAAGTCAAAGGGAACCAGAACTAAGGGTATAAGATATGGGCATATTTATTTATTTGAAAACATTCATATTGTACCTTACATGCCAAAGGTTATCTACTTTTAAAGGATTTGTCCATGGCATACACTTGTTTTACATGTCCTGTGATGCCAGAAGAAACACCTCTGGCAGTCTGGGGAGGCAAAAGTCCTGGGGCGGAATGCCTGTGGAGCCTATGGGGGCAGCACTGATGCATCTGCTACAGCCATCCACCCTCCAGAGCCCTTCGGAGAGCTCAGGAGGCCCAGCACAGTGTCCCCTGAAAGCCTTCTGAAGACTCCAGAGGGCCGTTAAACAGTTTTTCCGGTTTCTGTCAGAAAACTAGAAGTACTGTTTAAGGGCCCTCTGGAGCCATAGAAGGCCTTTAGAGGGCCGGGGAAGTCATGTGAAGCTCCAGAACGGATCAGTAAGTCTCTTCTCTGGGGTTGGTGGCGGCACATTTTGCAGTCCTGTGGCCAGGTAGGCCAGATAGGGCCAGGTCAGCAATTGAGCAATAACCTGGTGATGGCAGTCCCTACTATCACAGTAAAGGCTACATACGAACATTCTTAAGGGAATATGTTCCATTGAACCCAATGGGACTTACTTCTGAGTAGATATGCTTAAAATTCCAGTGTAATACTTTGATCATAGATGGATTTAGTACTTATTCATAATAAGTGCAGAAGCAGACAGCAGAATTACCCATATAACTGATCATTTGTCAACAAGAAGGAGATAGACTAATCCATCCTATCACCTAATGGATGATTAGTCCTGTCAGTGTTGACAGCATCAATCTGCTATCTAGCGGTGCTGACGAAGTGCTGTTTAAATATATTATATATATATATGCATGCGCTCCTTTCATGCATAAATCACTACTGCCTGGGACTGAGGTGCTTGTAGGATTTTACCTTATTTACTAACTTGAGAAAGCAAGGCCATATAAGACGTTCTTGTAAAAATCAGCTGACACATTTCACACACCAATACGAAAAATTAATTTCTGGATTTTATTATAAACACTAATTCTGTTAGTACTATACAATTTTTCTTAAATTCATCGTTTCTATTTTTAGTTGCTTGGTTCCAATTTATAAACACATATTTACATCATTTCTATTTACTCATGGGCAGCCCAATCCTGAGCTGCCCATTGTGCCAGGACCGCCACGGCACCAAAACGGCTGCCACGGCATCCCATGTGCAACAGGGCAGCTACCAGTGGCTCCTTGATGAAAGGGGACCTTTGTTCCCTTCCCCTGGGTAAGGGAAGTAGCCCTGCAATGCAGCTGCTTGAATCTGCGGCAGCCCTTGGCCTGCTGCAAAATCAAGAGCCTCTTGTGTCGGGCAGCACAGCCTGATATGGAGCTCAGGATCCGATGAAGCTGAGCTCCACCAGTCCTGCCACCCTCTCACCCCGCTCCCTCCCCCCAGCATGCCTCCTCCCCGCCCTCCCCTGACACTGCCACCTACCTCTCCATCGCCTGGCAGTCTGTGCAACTGCTGAACATTTGCACAGTACCGATGTTCTGTACACTGGGCTAGCTCCAGTACTGGGCTGGTGCTAAGGGCTTACAGCACATTTACAACACTCAGCACTAGCAGAGGACTGGCGGTAAGAGTTTAGGATTGGGCACTAAGGCTGCAATCCTATGCACACGTTCCTGGGAGTAAGCCCCGTTGAACACAATGGAACTTACTTCTGAGTAGACATGCATAGGATTGTGCTGCAAATGAATTAGTGGGTGTTTGCTTTTTACCTTAAAGGTAGCATTGACTTCTAGAAAAGAATCAAATGTTGCTGAATAAAATTCATATACTGTTTTCCAGTCTCCTGATAACTTAGCCTTTTCTATGTCCTCTCTAAACAGAAAACACAAAAATGCAAGCATTAGAATACTTTATACACATTCATATTCAATTTCTTTTCCATAGGTGTTAAAAGTAGGTAGAATTAAATTTATGTAAAATCATTCAATAAAACAGCACTCAAAATCAAAAACTGCTATGTTAATTTAGTGTCCCATTATAACTGGTGGTATCCTAAGTTCTCCTTTTGCTTGAGAAAGATAAAATTTTTGCTTAATGGAGGAGGGGTGATTTTGCTGAACTTTCCTTCCCTCAGCAGCCACCCCAATCCCTGAAAATGTATTATCACACAACAAAAAATGGTTGAGAAACACAGCTTTAGATAAATTATTCAAATCCATAAATTCACAAAAGTGCTTCAGTTTCTTTCTGGGGCCCCACTCCTACCCCAGTACTTAAATCACTTCCATAGAGACCATAACTCAGATGACAGCATGTGTCTGACATCTGGCCTAGCATGGGCACTGATGTTAACAGTCCTTTTCCAAGACATTCTTACCAACTTAGCAGACACACATCTGTTTATGGTAGCAGCTTCTATTCCTCTTCCTCTATCTTATGAAGCTCTTGAGTAAGGGTTCCAGATTCACCTTGCCACATGACAGCATCATTTTGTTGTAGAATTTGTAAGACTAGCAAATGACTGCATGAGCTACTATGGCACAAGCACTGGATAAGTAACTCCCTCAAAGGAAAGTTAAGCAGGTTACTTAGGTTTTAGGTTTTTGTATGAAATATTTCCTATTTCCCCCCCCTTACATGACTACATGCATATGAATTTGTGACACAGATACTCAGAATTTATGCACAGTCTGATGGAGGAGGAGGAGGCGGCAACAGCAAAAAAAACCCACAAAACCCTTTGGTGGTTTCATGCAAAATTTTGGTCCTGAAGTAAGAAGCATCCATAGCAACTTCTGCAATTGAGCTTTTAAAATCAAAGTCTACTCCAGCAGTAATTACAGCCAATTAAGGGGCAGCCCAATCCTAACAAAAGTCCCAAGCTGTGACGCAGCAGAACTGGATCAGCCTCCATCACATCCAGCGTGGGAATTGTGACATGGGAATTGTGGCTGCAGGGATAAAGCCCCAGTAGCCACAAAGGGGCTATTCAGATGCCAGTGATACTGCTGGTGTACATCCCAGCCACCCCATGTCAGGCTTCCAAGCCCAGGAAGGGAGGATAGGATATGGTGGTAGCCACAGCCACCATTCCTGCCCCCTTCCAGGCCAGATCCAGCCCTCCCTGCCTTATAACACCTTCCTCTGCCCCATTCCACCTCTACCCCATAACACCTCCCCACTCCCATTCTGCCCTCTCACCGCCAGCCAGTGGAGTGCCTACCTGTTCCGGCAGGTGCAGGCCTCTGATTGGTGGTGGCAGGTCAGCACTGGACTTACTGCTGGAATGATCCTTTGCACTGCTGCAACATGCCTCATGGCATGCTTGTGACTGTGCATGCACCTGTTCCACTGGCAGTAGCCAGCTTAGGATTGGGCTATCAATTATATTGGGCCGTAAGTTACATTAAGAACACATCCAAATTTCAGCGTTAGAAGTGCATGTAATGCAAACCAATAATGCTGCTTACCGGAATTCTTTCAGTGTTTTTGTTTGAGAAGGAGGTTCTGGAGGGACTGAAACTTTCATTTCTGCTGGAAGAACATCTACAGAATTGCGCTGTTTTTGTCTAACATCATGGCCAAGGGATGGAAGATCTTTCACTAATCAAAAAGTAAATGTAATCTGTTCATATACTGTAACTATAAACAATCCCTTCTTTATAACAGATTCTACAGTCATAATTTAAACAGCAAGTTTACAAACTGTGAAAATCAGACATGCATAATTGGAAGAAAATATCACCGAAACACCCAAGAGTTGTTTCCAAATACACATAGTACTAAGTTGAAATAAGAGTCTACATTCATACATTTGTACCAGTCATACATTTTATGTATTTTTTTTAGATAGATAGATAAGACCTTTATTGGCATACGTAACAAACACAACACAACAAAGAGAACAGTAGTGAGTACAAACTTGATATATGTACAACAGTAGTGAGTACAAATTTGAGTGATATATGATACATAACAACTGAATAAATCAGGTATATTTGTCCTATATAAAACATAGTGGCCTAACATATAAAATATACTGGATAGCCTCTCTTGGGTCTATTTGCCACCATCAGCTACAGATAGACTGCCACTCGCTCGGTGATAGGACTGAATACATCATTCAGCTGTTATGGCTTATCACCACCATCAAGAATTTTGAAACTTTTTTCAACACTGAGGGTGAGTAATCATTTAATAATAGCTTAATTTTTTCCGTATCTGGAAGACCCACCTTATTAACCAGGATGGGCATTAGATAGGTGGAGCGGGCGCTATTATGCAGAGGACAGTAGAAAAATAAATGTGGAAGAGATTCAACCGACCCCACGTTACAAGGGCAGAGACGTTCTTGATAGGGAGTCTTATACCTCCCAACTGTCACCCTTGAGGGAATAACGTTGAACCTTGACAGGGTTATGGCACGACGTTCTGTGGGGTCTGTCAGTGAGGAGAGATAGATTGCCATTTTCCCTTACTGGTATGGGATGGAATAATATAAGGGCGAGCATACCTTTGTTGCCTGTTCATTAAGATTTTGAATTTCGATATCCAACAGTCTGACTGTGATGCTCCAATAGGCCTCAGAATATGAACACATGTTCAGATGGTCTAGTGCAATGTTTCTTAAACTGTGGGTTGGTACCCACTAGGTGGGTTGCAAGCCAATTTCAGGTGGGTCCCCATTCGTTTTAATATTTTATTTTTAATACATTGGACTTGATGCTACCATGGTGGGATTTGCAGAGGAATTTGCATCGGATTTAAGAGGGGATTAGACAAATTTCTGGAGAAGTTCATTATGGGTTACAAGTCATAGTAGGTATGTGCAAGCTCTTGGTTTTAGAGGCAAGTTGCCTCTGATTGCCAGATGCAGGGGAGGGCACCAGGACGCAGGTTGTGCCTGTTGTCTTGTGTGCTCCCTGGAGCATTTGGTGGGCCACTGTGAGATACAGGAAGCTGGACTAGATGGGCCTTTGGCCTGATCCAGCCTCCTCTTATGTTCATGGGATGTGACTGCATTTGGGGAAATGTTGCAGACCTGTCAGGGCAGCAGGGGAGGATAACCCTTGCCTTCCCGATAGCAAAGTGGCACAGGAGCGTAGGGAGATAGCACAAGAAGCAGGCGATCTCTAACAGAGCCAAAGAAGCAGACACAGGCTTGTTTGTTGCAGAAGCATATATTGGTAAAGGAGCAGGCAGAAGAGTAGTCAGTTAAACGGTTCAAAAGTCAGGGATACAGCAAGGCACAGTCATGATAAGCAGTCCAAGTCAGTACACAAACCAGCAGCATGACATGCAGAAACTCCACCATAGCAACCCACATTTGGTGTCTGTTCTTGCCTCCATATATACCAGGGCCAGCCAATCAGAATAGGGTGACCTCATCGTCACAAGACTGTCTTGTGACCCTTTCTGATTGGCTGTCCAGTGGTGCACCACTCCACCATAGCCTACGTGACTCTGCACGCATCCTCCCAGATCACATGGCTCCCACCTAACACAGGTGCAGTTGATTGCTGATTACAAACATATACAGTGCTGCTGTTCCTTTGTTTACATTTCATACCAGGCCTGGACATCAAGGCCCCTCCTGACACATCCTGGTTTACAACAATTCACAGCCTGGGATGCCAAAGGCCTGACAACACCTGTACCTTTAACAAGCTACTATGTATATTCTTCTAACAATAATAGTAAATGGAACTTACTCCTGGTAAGTGTGGGTAGGATAGCAAAAAAAAGAGTTTTCTGCTTGATGATGTCACTTCCAGTCATGACATCACTTCTGGTGGGTCCTGACAGATTCTCATTCTGTCCTGGTGCTGGTGCTAAATGTATGAGAACCACTGGTCTAGTGAGATCCCTATTGTCTCAATTTTCTTCCTTATATAGTTTGACCATGAAGAAAGCTCGAGTTTGCCGAGCATCAAATATAGCAGACTGCCTGGAGGCGAATTGTAATGAATGTGCAACCAATATTGGATGGACAAAAGCCAGGCTCTGGTTAACGTGCTTTTGTCCTGTTTCCAAGCATGTGGCGGCATAGGGGCATACCTAGGTAACACCAGAATTGCCCTAAGAAATTTGGACTCGCTCCAGCTCATGGTTTGCTGCCCTAATCCAAATTGTAATGCCATACAGTAATTGCGCAATTGGCATTAAAGATCTTAACTGCCACAGGAACGAAACAATTACCCTTTCTATGGAAAAACCTAAAGGATAGCTTGGGAGGTAGCATGGGCTAAGTTAACTGCCAATTTACGATGAGTACACCATGATAAATTATGTTGGAAGTGTACCCCTAGATATTTAAAACTCTTGACCTGTTCAATTTTATCACCATTTATATTCCAGGTAAACGGGTTCCAGGATTTAGAGAACACTAATATCTTAGTCTTCTGGGTATTTAACTCCAATTTATTTTTGGAAAGGTAGGCAGAGCTTCTTTTTAATAGTCTTTTAAGGCCAATTTGTGCTTGAGAAATCAACACAGCATCGTCCACATATAATAAAATGGGAATATAGGCTGAACCTAGCTTGGGACTGTGCCCATTAGCTTGAAGAAGGAAGGAGGTCATATAACTCAAAAAAAGAGTAAAGAAGAAAGGTGCCAGAATGCACCCCTGCTTCACACCCTTTTCCACCAAGATTCTGGGTGTCAACTTCCCAGATGATGTACATTTAACCTGACAAATCGTCCCCATGCAGAGTTTTTAAATAAGGGATAGGAGCCTTGGATCTAGCTTAAGACTAGCTAGTTTCTCCCATAGCAGGGCACGTTCTACAGAGTCAAATGCTCCTTTTAGATCTAAAAATGCCATATACAGTTTTTGCTTATTGCTCTTGGTATACTAAGGTGGGCCAAAACTACACAGTGATCAAGGGTCGAGAATCCCTTGGGAAAACTGACCTGTTCAGGTCCTGGTAACCTTTGGGCAGACATCCAAGCTGATAATTTTGCCAGCAGATGTCTTGCATAAATCTTCCCCAGGACTGAGAGCAAACGGATGGCCTGATAATAGAATGGATCTTGGTGATCTCCACTTTTATAAATAGGGAGCACCATCGCATTGGTCCAAGCTTCCGGCACCATGGTTCTCGGCCTTTTGGCTAAGTTCAAGTGTAGTGTATGTATTTTAAAAAACTATATACCTGCATAATAACCCATTATTATGGATGCAAAAATTTAAAAGTAGATATTTCAGTGTAAAAATCATTACAAGAATATATCCATTAAATAAAAATACAGTCACAGAAATTCATGGAAATGTGCTTGTAAAATTCTCAAATTTTCAAAGAAATATTTATGTAAATAGCCACCTTCTTAAGCTTTGTGGCTTCATCACTCAGCTGTTCAAGGTGAGGTCATTAAAATTCTAATAGTATCAGGGAGCATTACAGTTGCATCTCTCTACAAGAATAAGTCTATGGAAAAGAAAGGAACACAGTTTAAAGAGCTAATAATACTTAACACTCATATAGTGCTTTCTGAGCGTGCAAAGTGCTTCATATTTATTTTCTTGGTGTTGTCCTTACAATATCCCTGTAAGGTAATATCATAGTTACACTGCAGCTGGGGAATTGAAAGAGAGTGGCTTGCCTAAGACTACCTATAATCCAATCCTAACTAAATCCTGCCACTGATGCAGCCATGCCAACAGAATGTGTACTGCATCCTATGTTATGGAGGCAGTTATGGGGGGCAGTTACAGAGATCTCCTCATGCTAAAAGAACTTTCATTTCCTGGGGCAATTGCCCCTGCCTGCTGCCCCAATGAGTCTCCTTGGATCTGTGCCAGCCATTTTGCTAGTGCAGGGCCAAGAAGAGTAAGAGAGAGGGGAAAGGGAAGAGTATTAGCATCCAGCTCCAGTCACTGCTGACAGAAATTACCTGCTTCCTCTGTCTTTCCTCCTGCCCTTTCCCCTCCCTGCCCCAAACTTTCCCCATTCCTCCCCCACCCTTCATCTGCCTCCTGCGATGGCTTACCTGCCTCAGTGCAGGGTTCCATCTGGCAGTGTGCTGGTGCCACTGCCTCAATTTGTTGCAGTGTCCATGAAATGGCGGCATCATACTGTTTGTGATGTCATAAAGGCATGTATGTTGTCAAACGTGCCTTTATGCCACCACAAAGGTTAGTCAGGATGGGCTGTTTAGTGAGTCTATGGCAGAGGTGCAATTCAAACTGGGAAGTTCTGATTGGCAGCTCAGGCTCCTAGCTGCTACACTACCAGCTATTAATATATATTTCAAAATTTGCACCCAAAGCACTTGCATATGTTTTCCCACTGTAGAACAGACTTCTTCAGGGATCTGCAGGCTGGGGCAGCACAGAACTGTAGGTTCACAGGGCAAACAAAATCACCTTATGGGTCATATCTGGCACAAAGACAGTTAACTAGCCAACCTGGTTTATTACATGCCAAATAATCAAATTGTATTCTTACATGTTAAGTCCAAAACAGGTGCTGTGGGCAGGGGAGATCTCATCTAGCACCCAGAGTGTGAACACAATATTCCTGTATGTTGTATGCACCTCCTGTCAGCTACTACAGCTACTGACTCTCACAATGCCAAACTGACAGCCAAGGAGAGTAGGAAGCATAAACCAGACCAGCTTCTTCCCCAGTCTAATTAATATTCTCACTCCTATCTGGGCCCTGCATTTACAAAACTTGTGTTCCATCAGCATAAGGTCCAGCAACTTGCGTACAAGCCAGGGCTAACAGAACAATTGACTTCTAGGACCCTCTAGATCTCTAGCAAATTAACTCTAGGGCCCCTGCCACAGCAGATAAGTCAGCAAAGGGAGCATTCCAGGAGAGGTTCAAGTGGGGGATCGGGACTGGCTGGGGTGCATTGAGGGGGCAGATATTGGTGGCAGCAGTTGCACCAATATCCTATGCCCCTGACCCAGGCTCAACATGCCCCCTTGGACCCACTCAGATTTGTGCCAACCAAAGAGCTGTCACAGAATCAAGTAGGCCCATTGGGGACAAGCAGTGGAGGAGTAGGTAAGGAAAAGAAGTTTTTACTTACCTCTCCCCCACTGCCTGGTTCCTGGTCCCCTTCCTGGCTTCGATCCAAATAGACCCAACAGGGCAGCAGAGGCTTATCTTGGAGCAAGAGACCAAATGTTCCTTTACCTGGAGGAGATATCTGGGACTTCCCCCTGCAGGATGCAGCATGCGCTCCAGTGGCATGACTGTATTGGCATTGGGGGAGATCTCAATAGGATTGAGCTGCTAAAAGAGTACCGCAGATACTTGCCTATAAGGTGAGAACATTTTACAAATGTTTGGCAGAGGTCTGGTTTTTTAAAACACTAGGATGTAATCCTTATTTCAATTTAAAACAAAATTCAAGGCTACAATTCAGTGCGCCATTACTTAAGAATAACAATGGGGCCTACTTCTAAATAAATAGGGTTGCATCTATTTGTAGCTGTACTTGCTCATGCTTAGTTCTTGTTTGTCTCTCCACTGTGAACTGACTTGCACACTCCCAGTTATGTGTTATATGTTGTATGTTATATATTATATGTAGAGCCTCTGGCCTAACACACCAGGATTTGATTAATGGTTCCGCTGGTGTTTACAGTGCACTTACTCTGATAGTGTTTACAAAAAGGTTGTGAAGACAAGAATTTAAAAAGTTAATGAATAAAAATGTACCTTATGATCTTTTACTATATTTTTATTAAACTAGAGAGTGTACAGTTCTTAGGTAGTAATTGCTGGTAGGTTATTTTTCAGGATCGAGCTGCAGGTAAAATCAGACAAAAGTAAGTTTAACCCCCACTTATCTGAGAGTCAAAGAAAATTCCATGATTTTGGCTCAAACCCTGCACTCGATTTATCTGTGAGACTAACTTATACTTGAGTATCTACAGTAGGTAAGAAACTCATTAACGCACAGAAGCAAGGAGGCACTGTGAAGGGACAGATGCTTATAACCATATGTGCTTCTATCTTGTTATGATCCTTTACCACTTGATTATCAGCCCTATTCTATCTGCATGATCCACCAGCCACTCCAATAGTCTGCAGTCAATGGCACAGCAGTTACGGTAATAAGCCCTGTACCACCAGTGGCAGGCTACAGACCAGCCATCAACGAAGATAAGGTGGGAGCAGAGGCAGATTGGGAGCAGATCAGGGTGGGGATTGGACCAGGGGAGTTTGGGAGTAGATCCTAGTAGCAGCGGTGTCCTTGGGATCCTAGGCCCTCATCCTGGGCCTCGCAGGTTTTTGCCAACAAAATAGTTGTTGTAAATCTGTGTAGACCCACTGGAGACCAGCAAAGGAGCTAAGTAAATTTTTCTTTACTTACCTCTCCCAGCCTCCCTGGCCCCTGATTGACCCACGGGATGCAGCAAAGGCTGCGTCTGTGTACCTGAATCACGCAGGCTGGCCCTGGATAGGATTGGGCCATAATAGCCAGGACTTGGGTTTTGGTTGCATCATTCTCCCCTCAATGAAAAAAATGGGCAACATTAAAGTAATGCATAATTTGGCTTTCTTTTCATAGCATTAACACATGCACATTACAATGAAGGTCAAACACAGCAGCAAACACACAGTAATATTCAAATCAAGCATTTCAAACTTTAAATATCATTTGCAGTGATAAACTATCCGGAACTGTTGCTAAGTTTCATGTTATGAATCCCAGAATGTTAATGTGGTATAGTAGTTAATTTTTATGACATCAGCAAAGTGGGGAGTTTATGAAAGCTTTGAAGGTTCTTATAACCTTCAAAATATAATCAAAGCAAAATATAATAGCAAAATATAATCAAAGAAGGTAAGAATTTTTTAATTCACTCACAGCAACATATGTGAGTATCCTTATGTTTCTGAATACTAGTGTCACATTGCAACTTTTAGTCAATCTGATCAGGAATAAGAAAGAAAAATCACACTAATTTTAAAATGAAGTTTTATACAGTTCAAATCAGCGATACCACAGTTTACAATAGCACATTTTAATATATACCATATTATCCTGAAAAATATTCATTGTAGATAATGAAAATTCTGCCTGAATTCCAATGTGAAATACTTGGAACTTCCTAAGCTCAACTGCTATGCAGTGACACATTTTTTTCTTTGTAATGCTGAATATGTTTTCAAAATGTTGCCTGGTTACATTAAATAAAAGTCCCTCAACCAACCAGCATGGTAAGTTAGAATGTAATTGAAAAATATGAACAAAACACTTCTGATCTATATGTATGTTCATATACATATATGTATATGTATCTTCTAATGAAGATAAAATTAGAAGTGAATGGGTATAAGACACTGGCATTTCAATGACTGATACAATAACTGAAAATAGTCCTCAGACTGCCACATAATATGATATAGTTCTTGCTGAGGATTCTATGGGCAAGTTCATATAAGAGGTTTTGCTCTACACCCCAGCTTCTCCAAACTAATGCAGCAGGTATTCAAACAGATAATTCATATGAAACTGGAGTGATCATAGATATAAACATAATTATTATGTTGCTCTTCCCAGTTCTCTCTCCATGACTGAAAGGTTCACATTATTTTGCCACACAAATGTTGATAGTAGTATGATGTCCTGATTCAGCTGAGCTAATCCAGGGGTCGGCAACCTTAAACACTCAAAGAGCCATTTGGACCCATTTTCTGGAGGAAAAAAAACCTCAGAAGCCACAAAACCCTTTTGACATCTAAAATGAAGATAATACCGCATATATAGTTTTTTTTTACCTTTATGCTCTTATAGGTCCCATTTTTATAATGTAGCCCCCTCTTGTAGCTTTTAGTTAGTTTTGTCATACATTTTTGTCCTGTGTTTTCAGACACCTGGTCCTCTATGGTGTTTTGCCTGATTCCAAGGCCATTCTCCGCCTGGAGAATTATGCCCACTTTAAGCAAATTAGCTCCCCTTCTTCCCCCCAACAAATGACCCTGGTTCTGCCCTGTAGTCCTGCTGGACCCCACCTCCAGGGTAGCTTGCCTGTTCAACCTGCAGAGGTCCTCTCTCCTGCCAGCAGCCCCTTGGTCCTCAGCAGGTCTTGGGCACAGCAGCCACACTTCAAACTCCAGTGTCTCCAGCAGTTAGCCACAAAGTCAGTCAGAGTATCCAGGGCAGAGTTCAAAGTCAATAAGCCAAGTCACAGTCCAAGATCAGATTCCAAAGTAAGTCAGTCAAATCAGTCAGAGTATCCAAGTCAATAAGCCCAGTCAGTCAGTCTCCTATCTCCAACCTGCACTTCTTCTACAACCCACACCCCCTTCCTCAGGTGCCCGTTATATCCCTGAAGGTCCTATTGCCTTCAAGTGGCTGCAGCTGTGCAGCACACTCTGCTGGATGCCCAGGCCTTACCCTTAAAGGGGCCACTGCTGACACCACATCTACCTCTTTACCAGATCTTCCAGGATTCCAATACATATGGCGGTTATGACATCTGCTTATCTTACATGGATACTAAAGAACTCCCCCCACCTTCCAGAGGCACCCTGCTGGAAGGAAAAAAGGACACAGACTCCAGAGGTGGGGAAGAGAAGAAGGGGGGGCAGCCACAGGCCAGCTTCTGCCCTGTCTGCCTGCCCTCCCTCCCTCAGGTTGCAACCCTCTCCACACTATCCTGGCAGTAAGCCCCATTGGCTACAATGGGACTTCTGAGCAGACAAGTTGGTTGTCGCTCAGGCTGCAGTCCTCTCCACACTTTCCTGGGAGGAAGCCTCACTGACTACTTGTGAGTAGACCTGCATAGGACGGGGCTGAGGCTGCAGCCCTCCACACCTTCCTGGGAGGAAGCCCCACTGACTACAGCAGGGCTTACTTGTGAGTAGACCTGCACAGGAGGAGGCTGAGACTACAGCCCTCCACACCTTCCTGGGAGTAGCCCAGGGACTACATCGGGACTTACTCTCGAACAGACTTGCACGGGCTCCCACTCATCCGTCCTTGCGCTTGGCCTTGAGCAAGCTCCAAGGCTGCCATCCCAGGCACCCTTTCCTGGGAGTAAGCTTCATCTGCTGTAATGGGGCTTACTACTGAGTAGACACACAGGATGTCTCCTCTGCTGTGGAGGAAAAGCCTCTCCTTGCACTGAGTGGGGACCTGCTCAAGGAAAGGCGGGCTGCAAGGGCTTGCAATGGCTGAGGAGGAGGGTGAACACGACCCCTGTAGAACATGACTGCAACCTCAATTGCAAAACCAGAAGTGGTCACGATCACGTTCTGGAGTGGTCTGTGCTGCATGGAGAGCCTTGCTGAGGCTAGCACCGGGCTCCTCCGATTCCTGGGAGGCTGCTGCAGGCGGGGGTGATGCTGGGCATCGCGTCGCTGCCTTCCCCCCACCCCCATCCCTTAAGCAAAGACACTGCATTGCATTGCATTGCATTACCCCCTTTACAGCAAATTAGTGTTCATGTACAAAACAGCTGCTGCTTGTGATACCGTACTAGTATCTACCATACTACCATACTGGTGTAGACATTACATTACCCTGGTGCAAGAGTATGGATTGGTGCTGCTGTTCCAGTAATCACAATCACTAGATGCACTATACCAGTGGTTCCCAAACATGTGGTGCCATGATCCACCCTGTCCTTCCCAGCAGGTTGTGACATGCTGCTCTGTTGTATGAGGCTCCAGAGGGCTCTTTCGGGCCAGCAACCCACCCTATTGGCCTCTGTGGACCTCAGAATGGCCGGCAGAAGCATCAGAAATTCACTTCTTGTTTTCAGAAGACACTCCCACTTCCCCCAGGAGGGGGCAGGATCAGGCACCAACCACGTCCTTTCCTCCTTCCCAGGCCTGATCCACCGACACTGGGCAACATGGACTTGTGCCAGCGACTGAGCTCATGCAAGTCTGAGTTGCTCCACTGCAGCTGAGCTTATCCCAGGGCAAAGAGACATGTGTCCCCTTACCCAGAGGAGAACTCTAGGAGCCAAAATTCCCGCGCAGGATGTAGCACTGGCCATGCCGGTGTTGCTACACTGCTGCGCAAGAATTTCAGCTGGATTGGGCTGTTAATTAACTAGATAGTTTTAAGAGAAGCATCTTGCAGCTCCTGATTTGAAAAGAGGAACAGCCGTCACAAATCTGCAGCAGGCTCTTTGGCAAAACCCCTTACTACTACAACAAAATCTACGTACATGTTAACTGAAATATCTATTCTTCCTCTCTGCATGCATTTCTCTTCCTCTCATCCCAGGGCTGAATTATATTTAACACCTGTCCTCTTATTAAGTGCCACACATACTCCTGGTGCTATAAAATTAAGAAGAAGAAGAAGAAGAAGCTATAACTATGAATACTGGGAGTGCTATAAAATTTTTAATAAAATCTTTATAACTATGAAGAATCTCAAAATTTTGTTTATTCCCATCTGTATAGAATAGCTGAATATTCATCTATTCTAATATTTAAATCAGTATTTTCTGCCTATATTGCCAGACTCAAGCCCAATTATTCACAAATACTGTTTAAAAAGAGTTCCTCCAAAACATGCAAACTATATTAAATCCACTTTCTGCAATTCTGCTTCTTCCACGGTGCCTACAGAAAAAGCAAATCTACCATTTAAGAACAGCTAAGCAGGTGGCAAGCTATGATTACTGCCACTGATTAGCTCACTACATGTGCAAACTGCACACAGTATATATACTAAACCTAGTTATTGTTACTTCATTCTACAACCCACTGGTAACTTCTTTATCTGCTACTACTCTTGCATATTTTGGAATTTTAGTAAATGACACTCTTCAGTGAGAACTATGACTATTACCCGCAGACAGTTTCACAAGCAAGCACCCAAGGCACTGTCACAACACAAACAAAAAACAATGACAGCTACTAACAATAGTGCACTGAGTGCCTCTTATTCACTCACTGGTGACTAAATAAAAAAGCTCTTTATTCCCTTACCATTTTTTATATCTGCAATAATAAAATGTGTAGGTGAACTTCTACTTCCAGCATCTTCTTGCTTCTGGCTGATAGTCGAAATGAAATTGTCGAAAGGGGAAATATCACTTTTGGGTCTTCTCTCCAACCCCTACAGTTCAGGGAAATAAATACACATACTGTGACTTACTATTTCAAGGCTTTCAGTTTATGTGACATCTCCTATGTTAAAGGAAGCACTATTGTAATGCTTTTTAAAAGAAGAAAATATAGCTCAGAATGAATTTAAAAGGTCATTTCAAAAAACAAACCAAGAAAGCTATCAAGAGAAAGTCAGCAATACCAGTGACCCACTGAAATTAATGGAATTTACAGACACTGTGAAACATTTCAAATTGAGGACTGATTTTAGTGGAATTTAGAACACACCTTATGGGAGCCAAACACACACTGTAAAGGTATGAGCACATGTCAGTGGCTAATCATGGTTCCTAAGGTTTATATTTTTACATTAATATACATGGTTTCCAGACATGGTCTGTTTGTCATACATTTCATTTTTAGTGTGTTTACAAATATGAAAATATAACACTGAAGTAGCCCTTAGGTGCTAAATACTTACTGAGGGGGTATACTGAAGGGGTTATGAACACACAGGATTTTATGTTATCTGTTCAACAGATAAAGAGATTGTCCTCAGGTGGGTATCAACATCTATTCTAGAGCAGGGGTGCCCAAACCCGGCCCTAGGGCCACTTGCAGCCTTTGAGGACTCCCAATGCAGCCCTCAGGGAGCCCCCAGTGTCCAATGAGCCTCTGGCCCTCCAGAGACTTGCTGGAGCCCACCCTAGCCCAACGCAACTGCTTTCAGTGTGAGGGTGACTGTTTGACCTCTCACGTGGGCTGTGGGATGAGGGCTCCCTTCTCTGCTTGCTGTTTCACGTCTGTGATGCAGTAGCGGAAGCAAAGGAAAAGCCAGCCTTTCTTTGTGCAAGGACTTTTATAAGCCTTGAGCTATTGCAAGACGTTCATTCATTCATATAGGTTCATCTTTAATACATTCATTTATGTAAATTTATTCAAATTTAAATGTAAATTGATTCTTTTTTCCCCCCGGCCCCCGACACAGTGTCAGAGAGATGATGTGGCCCTCCTGCCAAAAACTTTCGACACCCCTGCTCTAGAGGAACAAAGCAGAAGAAATTGACTCATCGAGGACTATTTGAAGCCTTGATATGACAAAGAAAGCAAATGTTCCACAGCCCAATCCTGAGCTGTCCGAGGTGTGGGGCTGCAGCAGCGCCAAAAATGGCTGCCATAGCATCCTGCACGCTCTGGGCAGCTGCTGGCGGCTCCTTGGGAGAAGTGAGTAGCCCCAAAATGGGACTATGCCAACCAAAAGGTAGGTGGTGAATCAAGAATCTTCATGTTGGGCAGTGAGCCCAATATGGAGGTTCTGGATCTGGTGGAGTTTTGCTCCACCGGTCCTGCCACTCTCCCTCCCCCTGGAACATCTACTCCCTGCCCTCTCCCCGCCCACCTCCCCGGAACGCCTTCTCTCCGCCTCCCCCCACTTACCACTCCGCTGCTTAGCGGTCTGCGCGACTGCCAAGCGACAGAGCTCAGGTAAGCTGCCACGCAGCTTACAGGATTGGGCCCACAATCACAGAACTCCTCCTGATCTGGAGGAGAACTTTAGTTGACCTACAATTAGAAGTTGAACTTATCAGAACCATTCTGGCCCAGACTGATTCACCTGCAAGAGGAGACTGAGCCCTGATCTGTCTTCTAAACTTGGATGCTTTGTTGACAAGCTATTTAGTTCTCCCTGTGTTCTACCTAGAAAGGATGCACACACTGCATTTACACAATAAGACTCCAACCATAGCCATTTGCTTTGGCATTTGTTGTTGTATTTTTTTTTGGGGGGGGGGAGATTTATACTGCTGTTTATTTTCTAAAATTGTACCTTGAAAATCCTCTAAGTAACAGTAATTTTAAAAGTAAGTACAAGTTGAAACTCATCATTTGCATGGGTTCTGTTCCATGCCACTGGGGATGGCAAAAAACGCACTATAGCAAATCAATTTAAAAAACAAAGTTTCTTTGCTGTGGTGATTTAAAAACAGCCTTGCTGACCTTTTGACTCTAAGAGTCATTAAGAAGACAATCCATCAATCGGTCTTCCAAGCCCTTCACTCAGTCCCTCCCTTCACCAATGCAAAGAGATCACCTTTCTTTCAACTGCTCAGGGGGAAGGGAGGGGTCCGCTGGAGAGAGAAGGACTGATTGATTGTTAGCCAGCTGCCCCCCCCTCTCATTAACGAGGCTATTGTTAAAGAACTGTTCAGTTTTTTAAACTTATTTTAAAGGGGTGCATTTTCCCCCTTCTCCAGGGATCAGCACATTCCTTCTCATTTGCAGGGGCCATTCATGTTGAGTCAAATTCGTGTGTAAAAAATCTGTGTATAAATAGGCTGGACCTGTAAAATGAAAACATATGTGAAAATATCACATAGTTCAATAAAGAAATTATAGTAACCTGCATGACATTTTGCTGCATGCATGGAACTCAGAGTAGAAATATCTCATGCTTTGACCTTGAATATATTTATTCTTTTTTAAAAAAAAACATCACATTTTCAGAACTGAAAATGAAAAATAGCTAATATTTTTAAGTGTTCCCATGTGGCCAAGAATTTTATGTGGACTCTTTGATGATAATATTAAATCACTATCTAATCAGTCAATGACTCATCCCCCCCCCCCATAGCTGATAATCTGTTTAGAAATAAGAGGTTAGGGCCTATAATTTCTCCTATGGTGTGCTGAGAATACTCTTGAACTCCTTTTCCTCTTGTCAGCAAGGAGTCTGAATAGAATATAGCCACACATGGGTGGCTATACATACAAACAGTGTTTTAAAAAATTAGCACAGATGGTTAGTGCAGCAATGAACAGAATACAGATATAATGCTCTCCAAGTAGCTATTCTACTAGAATAGAAAAAACAGCTATGCTTTGGAGAGAAAAAATAAACTTCTACAAAGTAAAAAAAATCAACTGCCATTAAACATAGGCAATACATATGAAACATTTATTTATCTTCTCAGCAATTACAGTGCAATACTAATTAATTTGATTTCATATCAAAGAGCAATTTACACAATAAATTTGAGTTCTACATGCTAAAAATGAAGTCCATTCCTTCAAAAGATTTAAGTGCCTTTTGTTCACTATTTTAGCTCACTATTTCTTAGCTAAATAAAACAATACAGTAAGCTGAAATGTGTGTGAGTGACCATACCTATAAGCAGGGATACCTACAAAATGCAGATTTAGGGCCCAATTCTATCCAACTTTCCAGCACTGATGCAGCTGTGTCAACAAGTGCATGTGCTGCATCTACAGTGGGGGGGGGGGTAGTCATGGAGGCCTCCTCAAGGTAAGGGAACATTTGTTCCCTTACCTCCTGGCTCCACTGCAGCTGCATTAGCACTGGAAAGTGGGATAGGATTGGGCCCTTAATATCCTTACAAAGATACTTGGGGTCTACAATCAGGTTGGCCTGAGCTGAATCTTAACAAAGAGCATAAGAAAAGAACTGCCGGAACAGGCCAAAGACCCATCCAGTCTAGAATTCTGTTTACCATAGTATTCCACAATCTGCCTCTGGGAAGTCCAGGAACAAGAGAAAAAGGCATAGTTCTCTTCCACCATTGCTCCTCTGCAATTGTATTCATAGACATACAACCATTGAACCTGGAAGTAACACATAGCCATCTTGATTTAAAGTCCTGTGGCTATACACTAGACCTGCTGGCAACCTTCAGTCTTGGAAGACGATGGTATTGTGCTCTGAATGGTGGTTCTGGAATAGCATCTAGTGTGGCTGAAAAGGCAGATCTGGAGTGACAATCCCTTCCACGCTGGAGCAAGTGTAGTCTGTCCCTGGCTACAGGCCTTCCTTCTTTGCCTCAGTCTGTTGGCCAAGTGTCTCTTCAAACTGGGAGAGGCCATGCTGTACAGCCTGCCTCCAAGCGGGACGCTCAGAAGCCAAGGTTTCCCATCTGTTGAGGTCCATTCCTAAGGCCTTCAGATCCCTCTTACACATATCCTTGTAATGCAGCTGTGGTCTACCTGTAGGGTGCTTTCCCTGCACTAGTTCTCCATAGAGGAGATCCTTTGGGATCCGACCATCGCCCGTTCTCACGACATGAACAAGCCAACACAGGCGTCTCTGTTTCAGCAGTGTATACATGCTAGGGATTCCAGCTTGTTCCAGGACTATGTTGTTTGGAACTTTGTCCTGCCAGGTGATGCTGAGGATGCATCGGAGGCAGCGCATGTGGAAAGTGTTCAGCTTCCTCTCCTGTTGTATGCGAAGAGTCCATGACTCATTGCAGTACCGAAATGTACTCAAGACGCAAGCTCTGTAGACCTGGATCTTGGTATGTTCTGTCAGCTTCTTGTTGGACCCATACTCTCTTTGTGAATCTGGAAAACTTGGTAGTTGCTTTGCTGATGCATTTGTTTAGCTCGGTATTAGTTTGTTTAGCTTGGCTACACTGGAACAGGGGTGCCCAAACCTCAGCTCGGGGAGCACTTGTGGCCCTCAGGGGCTCCCAATCCAGCCCTTGGGGAGCCCCCAGTCTCCAATGAGCCTCTGGCCCTCCGGAGACTTGCTGGAGCCCATGGTGGCCCGACGCAACTGCTCTCAGCATGAGGACGACTGTTCAACATCTCACCTGAGCTGTGGGACAAGGGTTCCCTCCACTACTTGCTGTTTCATGTCTGTGAAGCTGCAGTGGCAGCAAAGGAAAGGTTAGTCTTGCTTTGTGCAAGACTTTTTATAGGCCTTGAGCTACAGCAAAACCTTTATTCATTCATATAAGTTCCATCTATAATGTATTCATTTATGTAAATTTATTCAAATTTGAAATGTAAATTAATTCATTTTTTCCCCGGCCCCCGACACAGTGTCAGAGAGATGATGTGACCCTCCTGCCAAATGTTTGGACGCCCCTGCACTAGACCTTCATGAATTTGTCCAATGACCCATTTAATGTCATCCAAACTAGTAACCAGCACCACATCATGTGCAATAAATTCCACAGATTATGTGCTGTGTGAAGAAGCACCTCTCACCAATCAGTTTCACTGGGCAGTTCCTGATTTTATTATTGAGAGAGGGGAAAAAAACTTTTCTCTGTCCACTCTCACTACCCCATGCATAATTTTTTAAGTCACAGAGCCCAATCTTGAGCTCCATGCACCGGCTTACCGCCCTAATGCCGTGCGTCCATGCTAGCCCAGTGCTGGCCTGCGCTGGGCTAGTGCCGGGAGGGTGCCCGGCCTCTGCTGCTTGGCTGTCACACGGACCGCTGAGAGGAAAGCAGGGGTGTGGGGGGGAGGCGGGGGGGGGGAGGCGGGGGGGAGGAAGGTGGGCGGAGGGAAGAGAGAGTGGTGAGGAGGTGTGACGGGGAGAAGGTGGGGGAGGGAGCGGGGAGGGAGGGAGGTGGGACAGGTAGAGCTTCGCTCCACCAGACTCTGAGCCTCTGCGTCAGGCTCACCACCCACTGTGGGGCTAGTTCCTTTACCTGGGGGAAGGGGACGAAAGTCCCCTTTTCTCAAGTGCTGCCCGCGGCTGCCTTGGGTGTGCAGGATGCGGTGGCAGCCATTTTCGGTTCTGTCGCAGCCATACGCCCCATTATCTCAGGATTGGGCTCTTAATCATTTCCTCCCAACAGCCATTTTTCCAAGCTAAAAATCCCCAAATGCTAGTCTTGCCTCATTAAGAAGGTCCTCCAGCCCTTTTATCATTTTGGCTGCCTGCTTCTGCACCTTTTCCAGGTCTACAACAGCTCTGATTACAGCCAGAACTGTACTCAGTATTCCAAATGTGGTGACACTACAGATGTACCTATTATAACAGAGATCTTATTGATATAGGGCATAATTCTTATTATTAGTTTTAGTCTTATCTGCAATCCTTTTACTACAAACCCCAGTACAAAATTTGCTTTTTTAAAGCTGCTGCACATACGGTCAACATTTTAATTGAGTTGTAGCTGAGATTTTTTTTCTGCCCTGTGAACATTACTTTAGTGACAATGAACTACATTTGCCATTTTGGTTGCCCATTCACCCAGTTGAGAAAGGTCTTCACGATCTGCTTTGCTTTTTACTACCTTTAATGGATTGGTATTTTCTGCAAACTTGGTCACCTCACTATTTACCCCAGTTTGAGATCAGAAATTGCTGCAGTGGTTATGAGAAAGCAGGCAGGGACCAGTGGAGAACAGACCGGCCCCTGCATATGTTGGTTATTCAGGAACTTCTATGAACATTTATACCCACCCCAAAAATTTACAATTTGGAAGAACATAGAGATGTCCTTCAGGTGTTCTCCCAACTATGTGGCAGCTGCCTATCTGAGAGGAGTTCCTGTGCAACTGAATATTTATGGGCGTAATCCTAACCCACTTTCCAGCACCCACATAAGGGCAATGCAGCTCCGAGGTAAGGGAACAAACATTTCCTTACTTTGAGGAGGCCACCGTGAGTGCTACGCAACTGTAGGATGCAGCACACGTTCCATTGGCACTATTATGCCAATGCTGGAAAGTGGGTTAGGATTTGGGCCTATGAAACCCAAACAG